>NW_006774070.1:1257264-1262948 GCF_000442215.2 Lipotes vexillifer
AAAAAAAAAAGAGCATTTAGGTTTCATTAATTTCTTTATTGTTTAAAAAGTTATAATTCTCATATGTGCTCATTATAAACATCTCAAATAAAACCCAAAAAAGTCACAACCATTATGGCAAAGAGTATGGAGATTCCTCAAAAAATTAAAAATAGAACTACCATATGATCCAGCAATCCCACTCCTGGGTGTATACCCAAATGAAATGAAATCAGGATCTTGAAGAGCTATCCGTACTCTCATGTTTACTGCAGTGTTATTTACAACAGCCAAGATATGGAAGCAACCCAAGTGTCGGTTGCCAGATGACTGGATAAAGAAAATGCTGTATATATACAATAGAATATTATTCAGCAGTGAGAATAAAGGAAATCCTGCCATTTGCTACAAGCTGGGTGAAGCTGGAGAATGTTATGCTAAGTGAAATAAGTCAGACAGAGGAAGATAAATACTGTATGATCTCACTTATATATGGACTCTTAAAAAAAAAAAAAAGGAACTCATAGAAGCAGAATAGTGGTTACCAGGCACTAGAGGGGTGAGGGAAATGGGGAGATGTTGGTCAAAGGGTACACAGCTGTGTTAGGTAGGATGAATGAATCTAGAGATGCAATGTACAGGCAGGATAACCACACTTAATACTACTGTACTGAGCACTGGAAATACACTAAGAGAGTAGGTTCCAGGTGCCTTCATTACACGTACAAAAAAGGTAACTATATGAGGAGATGATATGTTAATTAGCTTGACCATGTATATGTAGTAATCATTTCACTATGTATATGTGTATCAAATCATCCCCCAAAGTCAAACATGGATGTCTTCTCTCAGCCCACATCTGTTGCTGTACAACTTATTTTTCTCCTTCAATGAAATATTACAAACGGGGACTTCTGTGGTGGTGCAGTGGTTAAGAATCCGCCTGCCAATACAGGGGTTCAATCCCTGGGCCAGGAAGATCCTATATGATGTGGAGCAAATAAGCCCGTGCACCACAACTACTGAGCCCAAGCACCTAGCGCCCATGCTCTGCAACAAGAGAAGCCACTACAATGAGAAGCCCACACACCACAATGAAGAGTAGCCCCCGCTTGCCACAACTAGAGAAAGCCCTAGCGCAGCAACGAAGACCCAATGCAGCCAAAAATAAATTAAAAAAAATCAAACTTATTTTTAAAAAATCACAAACTATACTTTCAGCTCTACTGCATCCATTTTACCAGCTGCATAGTACTTCATAATGTAATTTTTTTTTTCATGCATCCCCCTTATTAGGGAATATTTATTTTGTTTGTAATTTTCTTTTCACTATTTCATATAATGCTTCAATAAATATTTTTATAGAAATGTCTTTGTCCCCTTATGAAAGTATTTTTCTTTCTTTAATTTATTTTTTTACTTATGAAAGTATTTTTCTTTCTTTTTTAAAAAAAAAATTTATTTATTTTGGCTACACTGGGTCTTAGTTGCAGCACTCAGGATCTTAGTAGCAGCATGCGGGCTTCTTAGTTGCGGCATGCGAACTCTTAGTTGCTGCATGCATATGGGATCTAGTTCCCCGACCAGCGATCAAACCCAGACCCCCAGCATTGGGAGCGTGGAGTCTTACCCAGTGAACCAACAGGGAAGTCCCCATGAAAGTATTTTTCAATGATAGATTCCCCGGCATAGAATTTCTGCACCTAAAGAAATATAAATGTTAAATTCATGCTTTTCTTTAGTAAGTTAAGTATTTATCAAAGGCTTATAATGCTATGTATTCTTACTGGTGCTGAGAACACAACAGGGGGTATGACAGATGAGGTCCTTGCCATCAAAGAGGTTACATTCTTAGGGATGGCGAGGGGAAGGGGAGAAAGCAAATAATTCAAGTGTTAAGACACACAAATTGCTCTCCAAAATGGTTGCCCAATTTCAAATCCATTAGTAAAATATAAGGGTATACAAATACACACAAACACTTCATCACCAACACAGGCCATCGTGAACCTTTTTTAATTTTGTCAATCTGTTAGATGAGAAAATTGTATTCTTTTGTTGGATTTTTGTAACTTTGCATAGTAGGGATTTTAAAGCTCTTATTATCTTTCTCAGCCATTTCTTTTGTGAATTGCCTATTTGTATTCTTTATTTTTCTATTAAGTTGCTTAGGGGACTTCCCTGGGGACGCAGTGGTTGAGAGTCTGCCTGCCGATGCAGGGGACATGGGTTCGTGCCCTGGTCCAGGAAGATCCCACATGCCGCGGAGCGGCTGGGCCCGTGAACCGTGGCCGCTGAGCCTGCGCATCCGGAGCCCTTGCTCTGCAACGGGAAAAAAAGTTGTTTATTTATAGGTGCTCTGTGCTTACACTATGTTTATCAGTTATATATGTTATAAATATTTTCTCCCAATCTAACTCTTTTGCGGTACATAACTTTAGATTTTTTCTCATCAAATTCACCAATTTTTTACATCATGGCTTCTGTTTTTTTGTCCGTTAGGAACACCTTCCTCAACCCCACATTATAAACTTATTCACCCATTTTTTTCCCTGAGTTTTAATGGTTTTAGGTTTAACATTTAAATCTTCAAGGGAACTGGACTCCGTCTGGATGAGAATCCATCATCTACCTGAGAATTGTCACTCCTCAGTCATGAGCGACATGGGGGGTAGGGTCCTTAAATCTGATGGCCCTGTGTTCCCTGCTACAGTGGTTGATACATACTAAGCCATCCTTAAACAAAGAACTCCTTTCCAAATAATCCTGCAAAAAAAATCACTGCAAACTCCAAAAATGGACTGCCTTGGTTCAAATTCCAGCTCCACTACTTAATAATTGTGTGAATCGGGGCAAATTATTTAACCCCTCTGGGGTTCTCTTGGTGCCCTCATCTGCAAAACAAGGATAAGGACAGCACGTAACTCACCCTGTTGGTGTGAAGATTAATTGAGCCATTGCGCATGAAGTGTTTAGAACAACAGTCAACCAACTACAACTCATGGGCTACCCATTTTTATAGACCTCACTAGCTGGGGCTTCCCTGGTGGCTCAGTGATTAAGAATCCGCCTGCCAACACAGGGAACATGGGTTCGAGCCCTGGCCGGGGAAGACCCACTAGCCGCGGAGCAGCTAAGCCTGTGCATCACAACTACTGAGCCTGTGCTCTAGAGCCCGCGAGCCACGACTACTGAGCCTGCATGCCGCAACTACTGAAGCCCACGTGCCTAGAACCCATGCTCCGCAACAAGAGAAGCCACAGCAATGAGAAGCCCACGCACCACAACGAAGAGTAGCCCCCCGCTCGCCCCAACTAGAGAAAGCCAGTGCGCAGCAACGAAGACTCAACGCAGCCAAAAATAAATAAATTAAATAACTTAAAAAAAAAAAAACAGAACTCACTAGCTGAAAGTTGTTTTCACATTTAAAAAAAAAAATTTTATTGGAGTATAGTTGATTTACAGTGCTGTGTTAGTTTCTGCTGAACAGCAAAGTGAATCATACATAAACATATACCCACTCTTTTTTAGATTCTTTTCCTATATAGGTCATTATAGAGGTTTTTACATTTATAATTTTATAAAAAATTAATGGAAACTTGTTTTCTGTCCTGTTACATACATCCCTATTTGATAGTGTCAATTTTGGCTCTTGACCTGCAAATCTTAAAACATTTACTGTCTGGCTTTTTACAGAAAAAGTTTGCCAACCCCTGGTTCAGTCTGATCCCTGACCCCTAGCAAGAGCTCAGTGAATGTTAAGTATTTATTAACTGGGAAGAGATAAGTATTTTTGTCTATTTTTACAGATGGTGAAATTGAAGTTTAGAGATGGAAGTGACCCTGGCCACAGCTATGATTCTTGCAGTATTGCTCTGGGATGTTTGGGATGCTGTGAGGGTGCCCTCGGGACCACCCATACAGATGCCTCTTTAATCATCACTTAGTCATTGGGAGTCATGTTGGAAAAGACTTAGAGACTTCCTGGCCTCAGCACAGAAGGTGAGGTACAAATTCCCTTCACTTGTAGATCTTCCCTCAAACTGTCTGGGGATTCTAGCAGCCCTGCATCATCCACCCATCACTCATTCATAAAATAATATTTATGGAAAAACTCTGGACTTCACTGCTTCCCTGCTGGGGCTGTGGGTGGAACAGCTAGGCAGCTGGTGGGCTCCTGCCCATGGCCTCACTGCTGCAGCTCAGAATGGGGCAGAAAGCTCTGCTGGAAGATGATGGATGGTGGATGCTGAGAACAGCTGAAGAGACAAGAGACCTGGCCACATGCTCACCCCCGAACAGAGGTTTGTGTGCCCATGAAGTTGAAGGCTGTTTCCTTGTGAACTTGGCATCGTAAATCTGTACTGGTTTAAAAGTTCAGGGTTTGGAGTCAGGCGACCTGGATTTGAATCCCAGCTCTAGCTGCTATATATGTGGCCTTGGGCCAACGGCTTCCTCCCCCGGGCATGGAAGCAGAAGTGACCTTAACAACCATCCAGGCTGAAGCCTTCATTTGCAGTTGAGAAACTGTTATGAAACTATGTCCCCCGAAAATTCATATGTTGAAGTCCTAACCCCCAATACCTCAAAATGTGGCCTTATTTGGACATAGAGCCTTACAGAGGTAATCAAGTTAAAATGAAGTCATTAGTGTGGGCCCCAATCCAATATGACGAGAGGAAGAAATTTGGAGACAGACATGCACACAGAGAGAACACCAATTAAAGATGAATGAAGAAATTGGGTGATGATTCTCTATGCCAAGTACCCCCAAGATTGCCTGCAAACCACCAGAAGCTGGGGAGAGAGGCATGGAACAGATTTTTCCTCACAGTCCTAAGAAGGAACCAACCCTGTCGACACTTTGATCTCAGACTTCTGGCCTCCCAAACTGTAAGAAAATAAATGTCTGTTCTTTAAACCAACCTGTCTGGGACTTCCCTAGCAGTCCAGTGGTTAAGACTCTGCATTTCTAATGCAGGGGGTGCAGGTTCGATCCCTGGTTGGGGAACTAAGATCCTACATGCTGTGCAGTGTGGCCAAAGAGTAATAAAATTAAAAAAAATAAACCAACCGGTCTGTGGTACTTTGTTATGGCCGCCCTAGTAAACTGCTACTCAAGCTGAAGCCAGGTGGCCTGTGTTCTGTAGACCTGTAGAATTAGCTGGGTAACAACACTGAATCCTGTCTTAAAGCTCAATTTCCTCATTTATAAATTGAGATCAGGATCCTACCAATTCAACAAACATTTCCGCCTCCTCTTGTGTTCCAGGTTCTGGGAACTCAGAAGTAAATAAAACCCTGTTCCTGCCCCTGGAGAAAGCATAATGGGGGCACAACTCTGCAAATTTGTTGCAATTTATAATGTAGTAAAAGATTATCAGCAGGTTGATAGAAATCAGTATAGAGTACAGTGGAAGCAGGGAGGAAGGAAAGGTTGATCCTCCCTGGGAGGTACTAGGTGACATGTGTGCTGGGTATTGAAAAATGGGTTAGTGTTCACCAGGCTGGCAAGGCAAGGCAGGAGGGGTAGGTGAGGCATTCTAGGCAGAAGGAACAGCTTGGGCGGGCTTCCCTGGTGGCGCAGTGGTTGAGAGTCCGCCTGCCGATGCAGCGGATGCGGGTTCGTGCCCCGGTCCGGGAGGATCCCACGTGCCGCGGAGCGGCTGGGCCCGTGAGCCGTGGCCACTGGGCCTGCGCGTCCG
>NW_006774070.1:1263181-1264640 GCF_000442215.2 Lipotes vexillifer
AAAAAGAAACGCTTGGGCAAAATCCCAAAGGCATGAAACAGCAAGATGAGTTTGGGAAATTGCAAGTCATTCAGTAGTGTCAGTCCTCCAGCAAAGTAGACAGATGGGAAGTAAGGCTGCCCCTGAGTGTTAGCCTGGTCAGTGGAGTAGGCCTGGAGTCACGTTGCCTCCTATTAGGTATCCAGTGTGAACTTGGGCAGGTTAATCGACTGCTCTGGACCTCAGTTTCCTCATTTATTCATTTATCTGACTATTAAACATCTACTCTGTGCTGGGCACTGTGTTGGATGTTCATAATACAATGGCAAACAGGGTAGTCAGGGCTGATGGGTCCTTGCGATCATGGAGCTTCAAGTCTATTGGGAAAGAGACTATAAAACAAATAGTGTGGGTTTTTTTTTTCCTTTGAGGTTAAACTTTTTTTTTTTTAACTGATGTATAGTTTATTTACAATGTCATGTTAGTCACAGGTGTACAGCACAGTGATTCAGGTATATATATTCTTTTCCCTTATAGGTTATTACAATATATTGAATATAGTTCCCTGTGCTACACAGTAGGTCCTTGTTGGTTATCTAAAAACAAATAATGTTTATTAGGGTTAGGTTTAGCTGCAAATGCAATTAAGCCCAAACTAACTGTGTCTGGGTGGTGGTTCAGGATTTGTATGTCATTCTATTGCCAAGATATAAGTTTCCTCTCTTTTTGTGGCTCCACCATACTTGGTCTATAACCTCACGGTGCAAGAAGCCAGATCTACACTCCAGGAAGGAATTAAAAAAAAATGAAAGAGGTATGAGCCATCACACAAAGTTCCTTAATAAGAGTTTATGCTTAGGACTCTTAAGAAGAGTCTCTTAAGAATAGAGTACTTCCATCTCCATCCCATTGGCCAGAGCACTGTCATATGGCCACACTAGGTAGATGCAAGGAAGTCTGGGAAATGCAGTCTTTATTCTAGGTGGCTTTGTGCCCGTTGAATACTGGGAATTCTATAATCAGAGAAGAAGAGGAGAAAACTAACAGGCTCTGCCATGCAAACGTAACAGGAAATTGTGTTGAAATTTTTTTGTTGACCAGATTTGGGGATTTGGCCCCAAAGAGGGACAAAGGGGTTAAGTGCCTCAAATTCTGAAAAGAACCACAATAACTGGGGAACCTCCAGATAGGGCCAACTTCAGGCATGTGAATTCTGCAATCTCAAGGGGCCCCATCCCCCCCAGGGCCTCAGGCTTGGTTAATGCTCTGCTGTCACCATCCTGACATTCTTAATCATTATGTCTTTGAACTTGTGTTTTGTATGGGAGATCTGAGGGAACGTTGAAGCATATGCTCAAGAGCAGAATAGATAAGCACAACATGTGTCTGCCATTCCTCGCCGCCTCCATTTGCAGATAGTGTTCACGAGGCCCCGTGAACACAGGTGTCCAATGGACCCGTGATGTGCGGGGATTCAGCA
>NW_006774070.1:1264650-1267779 GCF_000442215.2 Lipotes vexillifer
GGGGAGTCAGCAGGATTCAGTAAGTGCACAGTAAGGGGGTTACATCTGTGGTTGAGTAAGCAGGAGCTCTGATAGTCCCAACAGGTCATGGTTCCTGTTCAAACCAGAACTTGATTGGAATGAAGAAAGAAGGTGATGGCATTCTAAGAAACACAAATGACCAGGGCAACTTTTCTTATCCATGTTACTTCCCTGTATTCTTATCCTGTATACTTATCCATGTTACTTACTTATCCATGTTACTTATCCAAGTTACATTCTTATCCTGTAACTTATCCATGTTACTTATCCATGTTTCTTATCCATGTTACTTCCCTGTCTTAGCCAATCACCCTGAGAAGGACAACAAGAAGGAAAGGGAAAGATAGGCAACTCATAGGTCATTTCGTACCTTATTTATCAGTATTTCATATGATTAACTATTAGTAGTAGCGCTTATTATTTAGATTAACATTATTATTATATATAATATGTATTATTATTATATTTCATTTCTTTCCTTATTCATCAGTAAGTCAAAGGTAGATGGTGTTGATAGAATCTGTGCACATCCAGAAGTGAAATAAAAGCAGCTGAGTTAGTTCAATACAGTGTTTCCATTATTCTGGTAAAATCAAAATACATATGCATGTACAAATTATGAAATACAAATTGTGTAAGTTTGGTGAGTTAAATGCTCTTGTATCTGCATTTAAAAGCAGAATTTTAGGGAATTCCCTGGCTGTCCAGTGGTTAGAACTCCTCACTTCCACTGCAGGGGGAACAGGTTTGATCCCTGGTTGGGGAACTAAGATCCTTCAAGCTATGTGGCACGGCCACAAAATAAATTTAAAAATATATAAGAGCAGAATTTTATATAAAATGTAAAAATATAACGTATAAAAGTACATAAACATAGGGATTTCCTGGTGGTCCAGTGGGTAATACTCCGTGTTCCCACTGCAGGGGGCCTGGGTTCCATCCCTGATCGGGGAACTAGATCCCTCATGCATGTCGCAACTAAGAAGGCTGCATGCCACAACTAAGACCCAGCGCAGCCAAAATAAATTTAAAAAAAAAAGAGCTGTTGATTTTTTTTAAGTACATAAATATATAAAATATAAAGAATGGCAAATTTAATTTAATAATTTATCATTTTAATTTTTTTACTTAAATGACATTAAAAAGCAAACAAAAAACACCATAACAAGTCAAGAGCAAGACCACACATTATTAGCATTATGTTTTCAAGGTTCATTTAAGCTGTAGCCTGTATCGGTCCTTCATTCCTTTTCATGGCAGAATAAAATTCCATCATGTGCATATACATTTTATCTATCCATTTATCAGTTGATGGAGATTTGGGTTGTTTCCACTTTTTGGATGTTATATGAGTAATGCTTCACTTATAAACATTTGTGTACAACTTTTTGTGTGGATATAATGTTTTCAGTTCTTTTGTGTATATACCTGGGAGTGGAATTGCTGGGTCATATGGTAACTTTAACATTTTGAGTTACTGCCGAACTCTTCCAAAGCAGCTGTACCATTTCACATTCCTACTAGCAGTGTATGAGAGTCCTAATTTCTCAACATCCTAGCCAACACTTATTATTTACCCTTGTGATTATCGCCATCCTAGTGGGATTGGCTAATTTTTTCTGTAGAGGGCAGGCAGTTACTCAAATATGATGACGTGGTGTACAAGCAGCCATAGACAATACAGAATGAATGAGTGTGATTGTTTCCAAAAAAAAACTTTATTTACAAAAACGGGGCTGGGAAATTTGGCCCAGAGGCCATAGTTTGCTGATCCCTGTTGTAGATTATTGTAACGTGTGAAATCCAACACATATTTAATATCTGAAAGTGACTGAGGATTTGTGGACTCTGACCTAGAAGTTACATCATTAAGGGTTTTATTACTCGGCTGGGGGTAAGGATGGAAGAAATAAGGAACTATCATGTTTGTTACACCAGCAATAACAATGAATGGTATAACTGCTATGGAAACTCGTTGTATGAGTACCTAACCTAATTCAAGATGAGGATGAAAATATGGGGGCAGGGGGAAGCAATCTGGAGGCTGAAGCCTGAAGAGTGAACAGCATGTGGTTGCAGGAAGAGAAGTAAAAGAGTGTCCAGGTGGAGAAAACCCAGTAGCAAGAACAAAATTACTATGTTTGAAGGAAAAGAGAAAAGTTCAGAGTTGCCGGAACCCAGTGTGCAAGGCAAGGTGAGAGCGGTGTAGGGGGCTGGGTGTTAAAGTCCCTTATTATTATTTTTTTAAATAAATTTATTTATTTTTATTGTTGGCTGTGTTGGGTCTTCGTTACTGCATGGGGGCTTTCTCTAGTTGCACTGCGCAGGGGCTACTCTTCGTTGCAGAGCACGGGCCCTAGGCACGCGGACTTCAGTAGTTGTGGAATGCGGGCTCAGTAGCTGTGGCTCGTGGGCTCTAGAGTGCAGGCTCAGTAGTTGTGGCGCACGGGCTTAGTTGCTCCACAGCAAGCAGGATTTTCCCAGACCAGGGCTCGAACCCATGTCCCCTGCATTGGCAGGCGGATTCTTAACCACTGTGACACCAGGGAAGTCCTAAAGTCCCTTATAAACCAAGATAAGGAAACTTGAGTCTGAGGGTAACAGGAAGCTGTGAAAAGATTTAAGAGCTGTGTTTCAAAAAGTCTTACTGCACAGACACCTTCACTATAAAATGGAAAAGTTAATATCTACTTCCTAGTGTCACTGTGGCAATGAAATACAATTATGTTCATAAACTACTTAGCACAATGCCTAATAGGAAATACACAGCAAAACTGTCATCAGTAGCAGAAGTAATAAAAGTGCCCCATAAATCATATGTGATTAGATACCTAAGGAAGTAAATCAGAAGTAAGAGATGTGGCCTTCTAGCATGTTTTCTTTTGGCAGAATTGTATTTTACGAGTTTAAACTTTAGTTGCTAACATTTAAAAATCTGAAATTCTGGGCTTCCCTGGTGGCGCAGTGGTTGAGAGTCCGCCTGCCGATGCAGGGGACACGGATTCGTGCCCTGGTCTGGGAAGATCCTATGTGCCGCGGAGCGGCTGGGCCCGTGAGCCATGGCCGCTGAGCCTGCGCGTCCAGAGCCTGTGCTCCGCAACGGGAGAG
>NW_006774070.1:1267819-1276349 GCF_000442215.2 Lipotes vexillifer
AAAAAAAAAAAAAAAAAAAAAAAAAAAAAAAAAAATCTGAAACTTTTACATACATTTTAGATTCCCAGTTTCTCTTAAAATCAGAAGACCTGGCAACTTTGGTCACATAACCAGACTGCAGAGACGTGAAGAGTTGTCTGGTTGGCAGCTCTCCCACTAAGAGGCACAAACTTTCAATTTTCCCCAGTCCCCACCTGGCCCACTTTGTTCATTGATGATATCTGCCTAAATCCTCCAGGCATTTGAATTTGAGAATCAGGGAGGAAATTAACTGTGTGACCGAGGATTTAGGAAGCAACCAAAACTCTGATGCTGGGTACCTGGGAGTGATCTCAAGCAACAAGCCAGGACCCTGATCAGTTGCATCGTAGTGTCTTTGCAAAAACGCTGAGGGAATGATGGGGGGCCTAAGCCAAGAGCAGAGAGATAGAAATTGACGATGTCCCTCTATCTTAGAAATGTCTTGGTTACTGGTAGCACAGGCAAGTTTCAGCTAGCTTAAGCAGAAAAGGGAATTCTATGAAAAGGTGACCAGAGAGGCTGTGGTTCAAGATGGCAACCTGACCCTTGAATTACATTCTGTCTGGAAACCCAATTAAAATGATAGAAAGTGACTTCCCTGGTGGCGCACTGGTTAAGAGTCCGCCTGCCAATGCAGGGGAAACGGTTCAAGCCCTGGGTCGGGAAGATCCCACATGCCGCGGAGCAACCAAGCCCGTGTGCCACAACTACTGAGCCTGTGCTCTAGAGTCCGTGAGCCACAACTACTGAGCCCTTGTGCCTGTGTGCCTAGAGCCCATGCTCCGCAACAAGAGAAGCCACCGCAATGAGAAGCCCCGCGCACCTCAACGAAGAGTAGCCCCCGCCCACCACAACTAGAGAAAGCCTGCGCACAGCAATGAAGACCCGCTGCAGCCAAAAATAAATAAATTAAATAAATAAATTTATAAAAATAAATGAAAATAAAATAGAAAAATATTTAGAAGTTATGTATCTGCACCTTAAGAAAAAAGGAGATTCATTCAATAGTGAGCTGGAAGTTTCAACAAATTTCAGGATGATGGCAAATGGACGGCAAAGAGTTGACTGAGGTAGCATAAGCCAGAAAGCAGCAAATCAGAAAATGTGGACAGAGGACTGTAGGAAGAGAGAATCTATAATCCTCGCAGAATTCTAGAAAGGTTCCTGACTGGGAAATGAGAATAGGGATAAAGCGTTAGCATCGGAAATGGGCTGTAAATGTAGGTACTAATTGAATGTCCCACCCAAAGGCTCTTCCACCCCCCAGAACGGAAGGCTGTAATGGAGGGCTTCTCTCTAAAGCAATTGAACAGTCTCTGCAGACTATGAAGACAGCTGGAGTGGGAGCTACTGCTCCAGTAAATCTCTCCTTTAGAGGCCCTCCGGCACCACGATGGCCTCTCCCACTCCTCCAGAAAGGAGGTCTTCAGTCAGAAACCCTCTGGCAAGTCCTTGTCTTTCCATTGCCTCTTTCTATTCTTTTTTTTTTTTTTTTTGGCTGCGTTGGGTCTTCGTTGCTGCGTGCAGGCTTTCTCTAGTTGCGGCGAGTGGGGGCCACTCTGCGTTGAGGTGCACAGGCTTCTCTTCACGGTGGCTTTTCTTGTTGCGGAGCACGGACTCTAGGCTCACGGGCTTCAGTAGTTGTGGCGCACGGGCTTAGTTGCTCCGCGGCATGTGGGACTCTTCCTAGACCAGGAATTGAACCCTTGTCCCCTGCATTGTCAGGTGGATTCTTAACCACTGCGCCACCAGGGAAGTCCCTCCATTACCTCTTTCTTAGAACTGTACACCACACAAGGCTTCCCAAGGCTTCCCTCTTTCATTTGATGAAAGCCTGCTGCGTACAAGCGTGAAAGAGGAAGGCCAAGATAAACAAGTAGAAAAAAAGATCACAGAGGTAGCAAAGATAATTTAGCCACCCTAGTTAGTATCCTTGGAAAAATTCGAAGTTATTGTAAGCCATGAAACGGCAACAGCATGCTTTTTTAAATGAACTGAATAAGACTTCTTGGAATTAATAATACGCTTAGTTTTCAAAAAACAGTGTAGTTGAAGAATTTTAAATAAATTCTCAGAATGTAGAACTGAGAAGACAGGCAGAACATTTGAGAGCTGGCCCAAGAATGAATAGAAAGCTTGAATCACGGATCATCAAGAAGTTGGAAAGTGACTAAAGCTCTATTATTATTTTTTATTTTAATTTTTATTATTTTTATTTTTTTGCGGTACGCGGGCCTCTTACCGCCGTGGCCTCTCCCGTTGCAGAGCACAGGCTCCAGACGTGCAGGCTCAGCAGCCATGGCTCATGGGCCCAGCAGCTCCGCGGCACGCGGGATCCTCCCGGACCGGGGCACGAACCCGTGTCCCCTGCATCGGCAGGCGGACTCTCAACCACTGCGCCACCAGGGAAGCCCTCTATTATTTTTTTAAAAAGGTATGAGGTCAGATGTTCAATGAGGAGCAGATTACTTAAGCGATCTCAAAGTAATGCCCCATAAATATTTATTAATTTCAAAGAGAAAATATTGTAACTTTGCAGTGAAGAAACTTGGAGGACACCAACTTAATCAAATGGTCAAAGTTAACATCACCATGATTGGGACAAGCTGATTTTATCAGGGTATTATGCATTGAAAAGGACACAGCTCATTTCTGTGATACTCCTGCTGCAAAGACATAACCTGAATCCAATCATGAGGAAACATTAGACAAAACCATCTGAAGGATATTCTACAAGATAACTGACCTGGACTCTTCCAAAATGCCAAGGTCAAAAAAAACAAATAAAGGCTGAGGAACTATTTCAGATAAAAAGAGATTAAAGACAGGACAATTAAATGCAACTCATGCTCTTGGATTTGATCTTGCACCTGAGGAAAAGTAGCTCCTAGGGCATTATTGTAATAATTTATGAAATTTGAATATGGATTATATATTAGGTAGTAGTCATGCACTAATATTAAATTTCCTGATTTTTACAACTGTACTGTGGTTATATAAGAGAATGTCCTTGTTTTACATGTGGGAAGGTGGGAAAGAGAGAGAGAGAAAGGATGAGAGAATTATGTAGGGCAAAATGTAAACAATTATTGAATCTGAAATTCCTTGTTCTTTTTTTTTATAAAATTTATTTATTTACATATTTATTTTGGGGGGCGTTGGGTCTTCATTGCTGCACGCAGGCTTTCTCTAGTTGTGGTGCGCAGGCTTCTTACTGCAGTGGTTTCTCTTGTTGCAGAGCATGGACTTTAGGCGCACAGGCTTCAGTAGTTGTGGCACGTGGGGTCAGTAGTTGTGGCTCGCAAGCTCTAGAGTGCAGGCTTAGTAGTTGTGGCGCACGGGCTTAGTTGCTCCACAGCATGTGGGATCTTCCCAGACCAGGGCTCAAACCATGTCCCCTGCATTGGCAGGCGGATTCTTAACCACTGCGCCACCAGGGAAGTCCTGAAATTCCTTGTTCTTATGACTCTTCTCTAAGTATAAGATTATATCAAAATAAATAAAAAATCATTTTAAAAGATGCCAGATTATTTCACAGCTGAATTCTCTCTACTCATTAAAAATCAAGGATATCTAAGATTATTTTAGATCATAAAATTGAAAGCCTCACAATTTATTTATATGAAACTAGAATAACCTTACTATGTAGACTTGATAAAGAAGCATACAAAACTACATACCAAATCACATTATATAGATGTAAAAGTTCTTAATAAAACTTTGGCAATTCAAATTCAGCAACATATTAAGAAAATAATACACTATGGCCAAACAGACAATCCTAGGTATATGAATGCATTAACTATGAGAAACTATATTGACATAACTTAAAGAAAACCCATAAGATTATATGAATTGAGGCTGAAAAGGCATTAGCAATTGTTCCTAATAAAAACTCTTAAGTAAAGTATGAATAAATGAAGACAGTAGCAGTTGTACTAATAATGGCCAAATATTCATCAACAGGAGATGTGAAAAATGAATATCTTATATTTAAATAGTGGAATATCATAGAGCAATGAAAAAGAATCAGCTCTCACTCTACACAATAAATATGTGAATTTCATGGATACAAAAATTGAGTGAAAGAAGCCAGATGTCAAAGAGTACGTGCCATATGGTTACATTTATATGAAATTTTAAAATAGGCATAATTGCTCTATCATGATAGAAAGTTGAGGGGTATTGCTGGGAGGGGCAAGAGAGAAACTTCTGGGGTGCTGGAAATGTTCTCTATTTTGATCTAAGAGTCAGTTCCATGGGTATGTTCATTTCTAAAATTTAAGGAGATATACATTTAAGTTTGTGCACTGTATTGTATCTATGTTATACCTCATTAATTCCTTTCAATATGGATAAATTAAAACTACTTAAATATGATTTTTTTTTAAAGCCCAACAACTTATTAATCAAACATTAACAGCAAGCATCATTCTAAATGGTTGAACCCTGGGACTTCCCTGGTGGTCCGGTGGCTAAGACTCCATGCTCCCAATGCAGGGGGCCCGGGTTCGATTCCTGGTCAGGGAACTAGATCTCACATGCTGCAACTAAGAGTTCGCATGCTGCAACTAAAGATCCTGCATGCTGCAACTAAGACCTGGTACAGCCAAATAAATAAATGTTAAAAAAAAAAAAGGGCTTCCCTGGTGGCGCAGTGGTTGAGAGTCCGCCTGCCGCTGCAGGGGACGCGGGTTCGTGCCCCGGTCCAGGAAGATCCCAGATGCTGCGGAGCAGCTGGGCCCGTGAGCCATGGCCGCTGAGCCTGTGTGCCCGGAGCCTGTGCTCCGCGGCGGGAGAGGCCACAGCGGTGAGAGGCCCACGTACCACAAAAAAAAAAAAAAAAAGTTTGAACCCTAAAACCATTTTCATCAAAATTGGTAAAAGATTGGGATATCTACTTAAATGTTATTACTCAACATCGTTTTCAGAGGTTTTATCAAATTAGACAAGAAAATGAAGTATCTAATATAAATATTGGAAAACAAAGGATAAAATTGTTATTTCCAGATTCCTTGAAGCCTCCACCCCACCTCTTTGGTTCCCTTACTGCAAAATATCTCAAAATAATAACCTAGTCTTATTGCCTATACTTTTTCTCCCATTTTCTCTTAAATGTACTCTAATCAGGCTTTTGTCCCCATTCCTCCACTGAAACAAGGTCACTAATGACCTTCATGTTGCCAAATCGAATAGTCAAATTTCAGCCCCCTTTACCTGCCAGATGAGCCGTTTTCTGACCCAGTTGATGACTTCCTTCTCCCAGAAACCCTTTCTTCACTTGGCAGGTGGGGCACCACACTCCTGGTTCTCCTACCTCTTTGCCTTCTCTTCCTCCGGTATTCTTTGCCTGATCTTCCTCACTTTTCCAACCACTAAGTGTTAAAATTCCCCAAGACACAGTCCTTGGATCCCTTCTTATCTACATTTTCTTCCTGGGTTATTTCAGCCAATTCCATGGCTTCAAATTCTGTTTCTATTCTGACAATCCCAGATTTGTATCACCAGCTCTGACTTTTCCCCTGACCTCCAGACAAGGAATCCCACTGCCACCTAAACTTTTCCACTCCACAGTCCAAATAGGCGCTTCAAACTTAACCTAATCAGAATGGAATCTTGAGGGACTTCCCTGACTGTCCAGCAGTTAGGACTCGACGCTTTCACTGTGGTGGCCCGGGTTTGATCCCTGGTCAGGAAACTCAGATACCACAAGCCTCCCAGTGTGTCCAAACAAAAAAAAAGGAATCTTGATTTTCACTGCAAAGCCTGGTCCTCTCCCAATCTTCCCAATCTCATTAGTGACAGCTCCATTCACCGAGTTGTTCAGGCCAAAAATATAGTGACCCTCTTTTTTTTTTTTTTTTTTTTTTTGCGGTACGCGGGCCTCTCACTGCTGTGGCCTCTCCCGTTGCGGAGCACAGGCTCCGGACGCGCAGACTCAGCGGTCATGGCTCACGGACCCAGCCGCTCCGCGGCATGTGGGATCTACCCGTTTCCGCTGCATTGGCAGGCGGACTCCCAACCACTGCGCCACCAGGGAAGCCCTAGAGTGACCTTCTTGATTCTTCTCCTTCTCTTAAGTCTCCCCTTTCCAATCCATCAGCAACGCTGTCAGCTCTGTCTTCAAAATATACCCCTAACTGGGACGTACAATCACTGGGAGAACTGCCATCATCTCTCTACTGAATTATTTAATTTAGCTCCTAATTGCTTCCACCTTTGTCCCCATAGTCTATACTCAGCAGCCAGAGTGATACTTTTAAAACGGTCACTTCTCTACTTAACCCTTTATCCCCCAAACACATCAAGCACATGCTCACCTAAGACCTTTACCTCTGCCAAGAATATTCTTCCAGTAATTTACATGATTAGAGTCACTGCTAAAATATCACGTGATCACAGTGGTCCTCCGTGATCATTGTAACTAAAATAGCCCTGCTGGTCACTCCCTACCTCTAAGCCTGCTTTATATTTCTTACGGCAGTTTATAGTCCCCTGATAGACATCGTCCCCTGATAGATTATTTATTCCTGATTATCTATCTCTCCCCACTAGATTGTAAGCTCTGTAAGGACAAGGAGTTTCCTATGTTTCATTTATTAATGGTATCCCAACACCTAGAACCTTTGGCCCATAGTAGTCCTTGCCTGATAGTTGGTGTTCAATAAATATCTGCTGAATTAATGAATGCTGAATGATATTTTTATTTACTTAGGAAAACCCAGTAAACTCTAGTTAGAAAAACAAATAAGAAAAAACACCAAATTAGCTGTGGTAGGTTGAATGGTGGCTCCTCCCAAAAGATATGTTTACCTCCTGGGACCTGTGAATGTGACCTTATTTGGGAAAAGAGTCTGCAGATGTAATTAAGCTAAGGATGTTGAGACAATCCTGGATTATCTGGGTGAGCCCTGAATCCAATGATAAGTGTCCTTATAAGAGAACACACAGAGCAGAGATGGACAGAGTAGAAAAGAGACCTTGTGAGACAGAGACAGAGATTACAGTTATTCAGCCACAAGCCAAGGAACACCTGGAGCCACCAGGAGCTGGAAGAGGCAAGGAAGGGTCGTTCCTCAAACAGCATGCCCCTGATTTTGGACTTCAAGCCCCCAGAACTGTGAGAGAGAAAAACTTCTGTTGTTTTAAGCCACCAAGTGTGTCATAATTTGTTATGGCAGCCCTAGGAAACAAATACACTACCAGACTATTAAGGGAATTTGGCAAGAAGGATGACTACAAGAGAATGACAACGATGACAAAATCAATAGTTTTTCTTTGTACTCTCATCAAGCAATCAGAAAAAATTAGGAGAGACACACACACACACACACACACACACACACACACACACACAAAGTTACTGCACCTGGGCTTCCCTGATGGTGCAGTGGTTGAGAGTCCGCCTGCTGACGCAGGGGACACGGGTTCGTGCCCCGGTCCGGGAGGATCCCACTTGCCGCAGAGCGGCTGGGCGTGTGAGCCATGGCCATGCATGGCTGCGCGTTCGGAGCCTGTGCTCCGCAACGGGAGAGGCCACAACAGTGAGAGGCCCGCATACCGCAAAAACAAAACAAAACAAAAAAGTTACTGCACCTACTTGTAGAAAAGTATAAAATTTTGTAGAACAATATAAAATAGGACCTAAATAAATGGAAAAAATATACAATTACTTCAGACTTCATGCAGAAGAGTAACATTTTGAACCAGCCAAGAAAATGACCAAAAAAAGAATAAGGATGGGGTCTTGCCATACCAGCTAATAAAACTTGCAGTAAAGAAGTTTGACAAATATTATAACTTAATACATATATTAAATACTATAAAATTAAAAGAACCAAGAGGAATCCAGAAATAGATTTATGTACACACACACACACACACACACACACACACAAACATTTATGTATGTGTACATATGACAAGGGTAGCATTTCATTTCAGTTAAAAAATATGGTCATTTACAGGCTTCCCTGGTGGCGCAGTGGTTGAGAGTCCTCCTGGCGATGCAGGGGACATGGGTTCATGCCCCGGTCCGGAAAGATCCCACATGCCACGGAGTGGCTGGGCCTGTGAGCCATGGCCGCTGAGGCTGCGCGTCCGGAGCCTGTGCTCCGCAGCGGGAGCGGCCACAACAGTGAGAGGCCCGCGTACCGCAAAAAAAACACAAAAAAACACAAAAATATGGTCATTTATGAAATGATGCTAGCACAAGTGGTATTAGCCTGTTCTAGCAGATAACAAAGCTGGGTTTTTCCCCCTCTCATTATATCAAAAGTTAATTCCTGGGGCTTTCCTGGTGGCGCAGTGGTTGGGAGTCTGCCTGTCAGTGCAGGGGACACGGGTTCGAGCCCTGGTCTGGGAAGATCCCACAGGCCGCAGAGCGGTTGGGCCCGTGAGCCATGGCTGCTGGGCCTGTGTGTCCAGAGCCTGTGCTCCGCGACGGGAGAGGTCACAGCAGTGAGGGGCCTGCGTACTGCAAAAAAAAAAAAAAAAAAAAAAAAAAAAA
>NW_006774070.1:1276359-1292301 GCF_000442215.2 Lipotes vexillifer
AAAAAGTTAATTCCTGTTGGACTAAAGATTTAAATATGAAAATAAAACACAAAAATTTAACAGAAAAATTAGAAGGGTATGTATATAACCTAGATTCTAGAGTTCAAGGTGATTCTTTTACACAAAATCGGAAATAAAGAAGCTTTAAATAAAAGATAATATCTATTTATCCCATAAACATTTTAAAAGAAAGCAAAAACAAAGTCAGAGGACAAATGTTTGATCAATAAATTAATTATCTTTAACACAGATGGCAGATACAAGTGTTCCTATAAGTTGATTACATAAAGAGTTCTTGTGATAAAACATAATGGAAAAGAATTTTAAAAAGGATATATACGGCTTCCCTGGCGGTCTAGTGGTTAAGACTTTGTGCCTCCAATGCAGGGGCTCGGTTTTGATCCCTGGTCGGGGAATTAAGATCCCACAGGTTGTGTGGCATGGCCAAAAAAAAAAAAAAAGATATACATATGTATAGCTGAATCACTTTGCTGTACAGCAGAAATTAACAAAACGTAACAAAACGTAAATCAACTTCAATAAAAAAGAAGCAAGTAAATGAAAGTGATAAGAAAAAAAATAGTTCTTATAAACTGATAAGAAAAAGGCAAATCCTCTTTAAAGAAAAAGGCAGAGAATGTGAACAGTTTACAAAAGAGGAACTCCAAATGGCCAATAAGTCTATAAAAAGATGTTCATCCTTCTTACTAATCAAACATATGAACATTTAAATAACGATAAGAAGAGTGATAACCTTGGTTCTTAGCAAGGCTATGAGAATGTGAATTTTAAATTTAAATTTGCAATGTAAAATACAGAAACCCTTTTGTCCTCCTGGCAATGCATCCAACAGAAATACAGGCACAATTTAAGGACAGATACAAAAGAATGTTAATTAAAATATTGTTTGTAAAGTCAAAAACAAAACAAACACAACAAAACCTGAAAACAACCTGCATCCCATTGATAGGAGTATGCTTGAATAAGCTGTGGTACATCACCAGCATGGAATATTTTGCAACTAAAAGAAAAAAATGAGTTAATTCCATTCATTGACAAGAAAGATCTCCAAGCTGAATTGCCAGGTAAAAAAGAGAAATTAAATGGAAATGTACATAATATGATCCTACTGTTGATTAAAAAAAATGACAAAAAAGGGTATATATACTATATATATAAAATAATTGTGTGAGCATGAGGAAAGACATGGAAGGATATACATTATAACGTTCAGAATGTTGTGATTGATTACCTTTGAAAAGAGAGGGGGAAAGAAGAGTCAAGAAAAGTTTTTAATTGTTCAAACAAAGACAATAATATAATTGTTTTTAAACAAGTATGAGAAATACATTCATAACAAAAATGAGGGAACAATCTAATTGTTTGCTTCAGGGGTTTGGTTAAATTAATAACGGAATGGAAATCCCTCCAGAAAAATAAAGGATAGCTATTAGGAAACAGTGCTGTACATGTATATTTCCATGATGAATATGTCAAGTGAAAATAACAGGCTACATAGAGCACATACACATTAAGATCTCTTCTATTTATGTATGTGTATGTAAATGAAAGGTAGCCTGAATGGATAAGGGCAAGAAAGTTCATGGTAGTACCTGTGCTTTGGAATTCAGGGTTATCATCCTGCCTCTCCATACTTGCCTTAATTTCGTTTACCTGTATTTCCTATTATTTCTAAATTAACTTCAAAGCTAAAAGAAAAAAGACAGGAAGGTGAATTCAGAAGGAAGAACAATATCTGACTACTAGGAATTACAGAAAGAGAAGAGAGAAGACATGTTAGTCCTTCAGACATGGTCTAATAACACTGACCCTTGAAGAGAAGGGTCTGTGTTTCAATCTGATCATTCCCAGATTGCAAATTTCCTTCCCTCCTCCTGTTTCCATCCAGATACCAAATTGGAGAGGTAGCCCTTGTTAGGCCACAAAGGGCACTTTCACACACACACACACAAATACATAACTAATAAGGATCACTCCAGGAATCCTTTTCTGGACAGTTCAGCCCCTAGGTAACTGTCCTTCCCGGCTGAGAAGCAAGCAGCAACTTTAAAACAGCAGCTTCTCTTGCTAAACCAAAAATTAACATCTATCTCACCAGGCAGGCTTCTACATTATTAACAGCTAACAGACCATTAAAACCTGCCCTATCATGTCCTTGCCTGACCCCGCCCCAGGCCTAGAAGAAAGCCCGAGCTAGATGTGCTAGCAGGACCCTAATTTCATATGCCTGGGCTTTGCCCCTCCTCTTATTTACAGAGGATCAACCTAAATTTCCAGTCTGGGCAGCAAGCTCAAGGTGGCTCATCTCAGGGGCTACCAAACTCAGACCAGACCTGGTCTCCTGTGCCTTTTCCACTCCACTATTTAGAAAGACTTATGTGGGAATTCCCGGGCGGTCCAGTGGTTAGGACTCCGCGCTTCCACTGCAGGGGGCCCAGGTTTCGATCTCTAATGGGGAACTAAGATCCTGCAAGCCGTGTGGTACGGCCAAAAATAAAAATAAAATAAAATAGAAAGGCTTATATGACCACAGGTGATTCTGCGCAGAAAAGGGTGACCAGCGTGTTGAAGGCTACCTGTGGTGTGCTGGTCAGTGCCCAACGACGGGCTCTCTGGGGAGGAAAGACAGCTCTGGTTTGCAGCATTTGCCAATTTCCTTGGTGTAAATCCTCTCACTGTGGCTGATTTCAAGCTGATTTCCAACTTGACATCCACCTGAAAATTGAACAGTCTGCTCTTGGACTCTAGCACACCACAGTAAACTCAGAGCCCTTCGCAGGGGACATACAGACCCAGGGTTCTGACACCTTCTAGGTCAAGTCTTTCCCTCGTCCCACCTCAGCAGGGCCCTGTTATTTTTCTTTTTTTTTTTAAACAGTCATTTATAAGGATTTACGTTGAGGCAACGTGAGCAGAATGGGACAGAAACTTGGGAGTCCAGTAGCCTTAATTTCCTACCAATTAAGCAGCTTCACCTCACTGGACCTGAGTTGCCTCACCTATAAAATCAGGATAATGATTCTTGACAAATTTATTGTGAAAAATGAATGAGATAATAGTCATAAAGTACTTGACAGTCAATATGACTTCCTTCTATACGTTACCATGAACAATTGCTTATGACATGACACAACATGCAGAAATCAGAACACCAAATTCCTCCTAAGTTTTATTATCAGGTATGCACTGGTTGCCTGGGATGAGGGTGAGGAGATTAACAGAGAAGGGCATGAAGAACCTTTTTAGGTGGTGAAAATATTCTTTATCTTGAGAAGCCTGTGGGCTACAGGGATGTATGCCTTTGTCAAACCTCATCTAATGGTACACTTACAATCTGAGGATATCATTCTATGGAAATTATATCTCTATTAAAGAATGAAAAAAAAGTGGATAAGGGGACATGATTATAGATTCCAAGTGACTTTTAAAAGTATACAAATTAGCAAATGGATGAGAAAGAGCTGGGTGGGCAGGCTTATCATCAGGAAAGGCCAAAACTCTCCACCTGGCTTTGCCGAGGATGGCCCAGCCCGAACTCTCTCAGTAGCATGGAGACAGCTGCTAATCACAGCTCTGGGGGTTCTGGATTTAGACAAGGGTACCGTGTGTCAGGCATCATCACACACCAGCTAACATCTCTCCAGCAAGCCACTGCTCTAAGACCAAGTACTAAGGGAAGCAGAAATTAAGAAGTTAGTTAAGGCTTTGCCTGGGCCACCAGGGAAGCCCCCCAATATTTTTTAATAACTATAAATGGAGTATAACATTTAAAAATTGTGAATCACTATATTGTACACCTGTAACTTATATAATATTGTACATCAACTATATTTCAATTAAAAAAAAGAAAGATTCAGCTTTTAAAAGAGTCTAGGACTTCCCTGATGGCCCAGTGGTTAAGAATCCGCCTGCTTGGCTTCCCTGGTGGCGCAGTGGTTGAGAGTCCACCTGCCAATGCAGGGTACACGGGTTCGTGCCCCGGTCCGGGAGGATCCCACATGCCGCGGAGCGGCTGGGCCCGTGAGCCATGCCGCTGAGCCTGCGCGTTCGGAGCCTGTACTCTGCAACGGGAGAGGCCACAACAGTGAGAGGCCCGCGTACCGCAAAAAAAAAAAAAAAAAAAAAAAATCCGCCTGCTAATGAAGGGGACACGGTTCAAGCCCCGGTCTGGGAAGATCCCACATGCCGTGGAGCAACTAAGCCCGTGTGCCACAACTACTGAGCCTGCGCTCTAGAGCCCGCAAGCCACAACTACTGAAGCTCATGTGCCTAGAGCTCATGCTCCGCAACAAGAGAAGCCACCACAAAGAGAAGCCTGCGCACCGCAATGAAGTGTAGCCCCCGCTCACTGCAACTAGAGAGAGCCGGCACGCAGCAACGAAGACTCAACGCAGCCAAAAATAAATAAATAAATAAATTTATTAAAAAAAAAATAAAAGAGTCTAATGTGGTTTACTTAGTTTTCTCCTCTGGGTAGCCAATTAATACAGAAACATCTAAACATCTAATTAGGGACTTCCCTGGTGGTCAAGACTTTTCCCTC
Organism: Lipotes vexillifer; assembly: GCF_000442215.2. NCBI lineage: Eukaryota > Metazoa > Chordata > Mammalia > Artiodactyla > Lipotidae > Lipotes > Lipotes vexillifer. The sequence goes on from NW_006774070.1 coordinate 1,280,924, forward strand.
CAATGCAGGGGGTGTGGGTTCGATCCCTGGTGGGGGAGCTAAGATCCCACATGCTTTGTGGCCAAAAAACCAAAACACAAAGCAGAAGCAACATTGTAACAAATTCAATAAAGACTTTAAAAATGGTTCACATCAAAAAAAAAAAAATGGTTCACATCAACAAAAAAAACTTTGAACATCTAATTATACTGAACGTAAAATTTTTTTTACAATAAAGAATAAAGGAGCATTTGGTTGTTATCTCTTTTTATCCATAAGAGTAATGTACTTATATTGCTTCCCTATTTTTCTGGGAAAATAATTTTTTTAATTACACAATACTAATTTGGGGGAAATTATCTCAACAGGGGTTTTTGTACGCACTGATGCCCAAAAAAACTCCCACATTTTTTACTCTAGGACACAGTTTGTGATGCTCTATAGCTATAAAATGGAATTCTGAATAAAAACAATTTGACTTACAAATTAGGTATTGCAGAGTATAAATTCACTACTGCCTTTAAAATAAGGTACTTGTAAACAAGTTGTCTACATACACTGAATTTATTTTGTTGGTGAATATATTTCAGTTTATCTATGGCAAAATAACCCCGGTAGAATATTCAATAGTCAATCTGCTATAGAAAAATCCGTCAAGTGACACTGAGGACAATATTTGTAAATAACTTACTTTTACTTTTCTTTTGAAAGAACATGTGTGTTGAGAGTTATGATTTATGCTAGAAATTGACACCACGATATGAACGCTTGAATAAACACCAAAGTTCCTTGAATTTTCTCCAGGGGCAAGCTAAATTAAATCTTGTGTTATCAGAGGTTACTCAGCTAAAGAAATGTGTGTGTTGCAATCCACTTCCCAGTTTTTCTTTCTGTCCAAATATGCCTTGATGAGTAAAAAACCAAAGTACAACAAAAGGAACAAAAGATAACCCGTGGCACTGTGTACAGCAAGCATTCTCTGTCACTAGGAAATAGAAATATAACAAGCGTATCTGAAAAAAAAAATCTCTGGACACAAATGGCAGTCATAATTAGTAAACAGAAATAGCAATAAAAAGACTTTACAGGGTTAGGGTCACAGGCTAAGGGCATCTTGGAAAGTAATTTACTTTGCTGCAGAAGGATCTTTGTCTCTGGTGAAAGCAGTTGGTACTGGCTAGCTTTCAGGGCCATCTGACCTTACGGATATTGAGTATAATCTGAGTGGCCATTTTGTCATCATTATGGTACTAGATTTCTAAGTGAGGCAGAGGGGTTGCCTACTTATGCACGGTGGCCAGGCATGCGGTGGGGCAGAATGGGGAGCAGCATACCAGAGACAGAGTGGTTACTTCCTTATGCAGTGATACAAAATGTCCCATTTCACCCTTGCTTCACTTGGGCTAAATCAAATTAACATTCACAAGCTGAATGTTAGTCCCTGCCTTTGAATAATTGTTCCACTTCCTAATATTTTACAAATGCTAGCAATGGTTAAAATACGAATGCTAGGGGTTCCCTGGTGGTGCACTGGTTAAGAATCCTCCTGCCGATGCAGGGGACACGGGTTCGATACCTGTTCTGGGAAGATCTCACATGCCGGGGAGCAACGAAGCTCACATGCCACAACTACTGAGCCTACGCTCTAGAGCCTGCTAGCCACAACTACTGAGCCCGCGTGCCACAACTACTGAAGCCCGCACGCCTAGAGCCTGCGCTCCGCAACCAGAGAAACCACCGCAATGAGAAACCTGCACACCACAACGAAGAGTAACCCCAGCTCACCACCACTAGAGAAAGCCTGCACACAGCAAAGAAGACCCAACATAGCCAAAAATTAAATTAAAAAAAAAAAATGCTAGCAAGTGATTTTTGTAATTTTTTGGTGAAAAACATTTTTTCCTGTACTTTAAAATTTTTAATTCACTGTCAGTCTTTCAAAATGGACAAGACTTTTACAAGGATTGCAACTACATTTTTCTTTTAACATTCATTTCTTTATGAAACTTTCTATATTGCCACATTTTAATATTAATATCACGTGCTTTCCAAAATTGTTATAGACTCTTTGAACCATCACTACATTCTAAAGCATTCTTTATTGATCTATTATAACACAATCAAAGTTCAGGGGAAAAAATTAAAGATAATATTAAGAACTTGACCCAGAAAAAAGAGAGATGAAGGAAAAGAGAGAGAAATTAAGAGACATGGAGGCCAGATTGAGAGCATCTAACAGGCAATCCAGGAGTTGAGAATGGAGCGGTTGGCAAAGAGGCAATACTGGAAGAAATAAGGGCTGAAGATTTTTCCAGAATAGAAGAAAGACATAAGTCTTCAGATCGGAAGTGCCCAAGTACTGAGCAGCTTCAATAAAAATAAGTCAGCCAACTGATAGCAGTGGTTACCTCTGAAAGGGTTGGGATTGGCACGATGCTGAAAGCAGATTTTAGCCTTAGCTGTAATGTATGCATTTTTTATAAGGAGACTGCATCTGTGTATTTCATATGCAACCGGGAGCTCTTTTTAAAAGAACCTAACCAGACTGAAATGTTGAGTTTCTTACTGGGAGACCAATCAGTTGGAAGCCGGGGAGAGGAGTCTAGAGTGAGCAGCCACTTGGATGACCACCTGGGGTGTCTGCCCTGGAGATGCCGATGCCTAGCGGGAGACAGAGCCATGGAAAAGTACACTGTGGAAACTCTCAAAATAGATGGAGACATCAAGTGCTGGCAGCAGCAGCTCCTGTTCATCATCATGCGGATGATAATGCCAGGTGGTTAACAAGCAGTAGCTGATCCGAATCTCACTACACTCCAGCAAGGCTGGGCTCTCGTGATTTTCATGTTAGAGATAAGGAATCTAAGGCTTAGAAAGATTAAGGTACTTGCTCGAGGATAAAGTTATACATTAGCAGTCACCATAGCCAACACTGAACTGAATGCTCACTACAAAGCAGGCACTGAGAACTTGTTATATGCATGTATTAACTCATTTAATCCTCACAACAACCCTGTAAGACAGTACTAGGTTATCTCATTTTACAGATGAAAAAACTGAAGCCCAGATGTGTTAAGACCCTTATCGAAGCAAGTAGGTGGTAGAGCTAGGATTTGAACTTCAGCTGCACAGAGCCTATGCCCTTAATTTCATAATATTTTGCATATGTGTTGAGGACACAGAAGAGGCTAGGAAATAATCTGCACTTGAGGATGAGGGGTTCAGGTTGGAGCAAGGCAGGATACTTTTGAGTGGGTATTAAAGGGTGAATAGGATTTTGCCAGGAAGAACTGAGGAGGAGATAAAGCCTGAGCAGGGTGGCCAGGGGTGGGGGTGGGGGGGGGGGTGGGGTTCTGGAAGAGAGGATGGAGTCTTTTATCAGGGGTGTGGGCAGGAAGGGAGTGTCCCATTGAGGGGAGGGCCTCTGATGTACTGTACTCGAGTTTTAGTCTCAGATGGCAAGGAAAAAGAAACCCACCTGTTTCTTTATCTGTTTTATGGAGAAGATAAAGGGACCTACCTCAAGGGTCTATCAGGAAGATTAAATGAGATTATACACTGAAAACATTTTCACAGTGCCTGGCACATCATAAATTTCAACGCACATCAGTTATAATTATTAATTATTACATAAGTAAGTGTAGTTGCCCTCATACATGTCTTTTTTTTTTTTTTTAACATCTTTATTGGGGTATAATTGCTTTACAATGGTGTGTTAGTTTCTGCTTTATAACAGAGTGAGTCAGTTATACATATATATATGTTCCCATATCTCTTCCCTCTTTGTCTCCCTCCCTCCCACCCTCCCTATCCCACCCCTCCAGACAGCCACAAAGAACCGAGCCGGTTTCCCTGTGCCATGCGGCTGCTTCCCACTGGCTATCTACCTTACGTTTGTTAGTATATATATGTCCATGTCTCTCTCTCGCCCTAACACACCTCACCCTTCCCCCTCCCCATATCCTCAAGTCTGTTCTCCAGTAGGTCTCTGTCTTTATTCCTGTTTTACCCCTAGGTTCTTCATAACATTTTTTTTTCTTAAATTCCATATATATGTGTTAGCATACGGTATTTGTCCTTCTCTTTCTGACTTACTTCACTCCGTATGACAGACTCTAGATCTATCCACCTCATTACAAATAGCTCAATTTCGTTTCTTTTTATGGCTGAGTAATATTCCATTGTATATATGTGCCACATCTTCTTTATCCATCCATATTAGGCACAGATCTTTATTTCAAATGATGGAAACCCAGATCAGACAAATGTTTTTGGTTTTGTTTTGGAAGACTCACTTGGCCATGGAAAGTACAGGGGTCCAGGGACTTCCCTGGTGGCACAGTGGTTAAGAATCCGCCTGCCAGTGCAGGGGACACGTGTTCGATCCCTGGTCCAGGAAGATCCCACATGCCGTGGAGCAACTAGGCCCGCGTGCCACAGCTACCAAGCCCTCATGCTGCAACTACTGAAGCCTGCGCGCCTAGAGCGCATGCTCCGCAACAAGAGAAGCCACCGCAATGAGAAGCCCACGCACCGCAACGAAGTGTAGCCCCCGCTTTCCACAGCTAGAGAAAGCCCATGTGCAGCAACGAAGACCCAACACAGCCAAAAGTAAATTAAAAAAAAAAAAAGAAAAAAACTCCGCGATTCCAATGCAGGGGGAGTGGGTTTGATCCCTGGTCAGGGAATAAGATCCTACATGCCGCACGGTGCAGCCAAAAGATTAATAAAAAAAAAAGTACAGGGGTCCAGCTTGCACTGGATTCAGGGACAGCCGACTCACAGGGCTCAGACACTGCCAAGTCTCTCATCTCTGCCTCTCTTTGCCTGAAGGCTACTGTTTCAAACATATATTGGGATCACTGTGGCCAGCAGCTATAGAATCTCCCATCTTTACCACCCAGGAGAAAGTTAGAGTTGTTCTTTCTAGCTCTGCATCTAAACAATCTTGTGGAGGCTCTGATATAACATGGTCAGGGAGTTGGGGGCCTGTAAGACTGGGGAGCCCCCATTTGAAACACACGGTTTATGTGGGGGACAGAGATAGGACCATTTCCCAGAAGAGTGAGGTGTAGTTCTGAAACAGGAGGGAAGGGGGGCAGGGCACAACCTTTAAAAGAATGACATAGCCATAGAACATGACAAAAACTGGTCAGAACCAGTTCCAAGACAGTGGAAGATTTGACTTCCAGTGGACCTTGAGCCTCATTATACACTCATTGTTATACATTAGCATAAGCTAAGTGACATACCCACCAGCGACATGACAGTTCAGAGGCTGACCATCAAAGATCAAAAAGTGGGTGGTGGCCCAATTCCTGGAAATCCCCACCCCTTCCCCTAAATAGTTGAAATAATCCTCCCACTCATTAGCCTGAGAAATTACCCGGCCCATAAAAACTAACCACATATTTCAGGGTCTCTTGCCTTCTGAGATGGCCCACACTCCTCTGTGGAGTGTGTTTCTCCTATGGCCCCTCTCACTTTCCCCATGCCCTGGGGCTGCTGTTGCCTTTTGAGACAGACTTTATTCCATCTATGGAATGTATATCTCTCTAAATTAATCCACTTCTTACCTATCTCTCACTAAATTCTTTCTGCAACAAGACATAAAGAGCCTGAATTTCATTAAGTCCTGAGACCAGGTGTGTGATCTCAATTAAAAGACAGTGGGTTCGGGGGACTTCCCTGGTGGTCCAGTGGTTAAGACTCCATGCTCCCAAAGCAGGGGCCCCAGGTTAAATCCCTGGTCAGGGAACTAGATCCCGCATGCTGCAAGTAAAGATCCCGAATGCCACAACAAAGATCCCATGTGTCTCAACTAGGACCCGGCACAGCCAAATAAATAAATATTAAAAAAAAAAAAAGGAAAGTGGGTTCAAGTACCATTCTCGGTTCTGGCTGGGTTCAAGTCCTGGCCCGTGGGTTCAAGCCCCGATATGAGTTGTACAGTTTCACTTGTACATCATGCTTTTTGCGTAGTAACAAAGTCAATGTCCTTTGCTTACCAAGATTTAACATCACAACCAGACTCTGTGTGTGCATGCCTGTGGAAAACTTGTTTTTCTCTCTGGAATCTTGTAACATCTTTTTTTTTCCTATTGTTCTGAAATTTCCTGCCGATGTAACGTGGCATGGAGTGATTTTCATCTAATTTTCTGGGAACTCAGTGGACCTCACTATGGAACTAGTGTTCTTCAGAGTTCCTGAATTGTTTCTTTGAGGATTTCCTCTGCTCTGATTTCCTCTCTTCTTTCCAGAACTCCTGAAACTCAGACCTTCTAGAGTGGCCTTCTAATTTTCTGATAATTCCTCTCCTATTTTCCATCTCTTTGATGTTTAGCTCTACTTTCTGTGACATTCCCATAACAACGTTCTTTCCAACTCTTCTGTTCTCGTCTTCATTTTCATTTTCATTCCAAAAGCTGTTTTACACGTGTGTACAACATCATTTGACACAGGGGAAAGAAAGGTTTGAATTTTTTTTTTTTTTGGCCATGCCACACAGCTTGCAGGAAGTAAGGTTCCCTGACCAGGGATAAAACCTGGGCCCCTGCAGTGAGAGTTCTGAATCCTAACCACTGGACTGCCAGGGAATTCCCAAAAAGGTTTGAATTTTTAAAAGCATCTCCACACGCAAAATAAAGAAAAAAGTTCTTTTTATGAGACTGGTTTTCATAGTATCAGGTCCAGCTCATGAAGGTAGTTTCAACTTCACACAGTTAATGGCTGAAAGCAAGATGCCTTTGTGCAATGGCCCAAGTGCTGATTTTACTGGCTTGCATGGAATTAGTGAAAATTGAATTTTGGACCAAGAGAAACACCATGTTTAGAAGCAAAAGGAAATGGGAAAGGTGTCACTTTAGACTAATACTGTGCCATTAGTTGGACATTGACAACATGTCAGATGATTTAGCATTAGTCCAGAAAAATGTTAAATACAGTAAAGTTTTCATCGTAGATTGATGATCCTACAGACTGTAGTAATTGTTGTGTTTATGTGGTACCAGTTAGAATCCCAAAAGAGTAAAGTCTGGAAGAACCTCTGAAGTTCCAAGACAATCTGCTGGAGATGAAATATTCAAAATGGTAATAAATACTTTGAAACACATGAGCTATTTGGAAACACTGGGTGAGTCTGGGTACTGATGGCCAGGCAGGAAGCATGCAGCTCTACATCAGGAATTTCTTCTGGGAAACCTGCAAGTCAGGTAATGCTTGTCTTATTTGTAAGGAATCTTTTCTGTATGATCTTGCAGGAGTTTGCCTATAGATCTGAATTCCACATTAAATGAGGTTAGCAGAAATGATGAATCTAAGTAATACAAACTGCTACAATCTCTTCTGCTTAGGATCAGGATACCACTTCTGAGATTTCATATCAAAGTACATGGCTTCCAGAGACAAGTTTATAGCTCAAAGAAAGACTTTTTTTTTTTTTTTTTTTTTGCGTTATGCGGGCCTCTCACTGTTGTGGCCTCTCCCGTTGCGGAGCACAGGCTCCGGATGCGCAGGCTCAGCGGCCATAGCTCACAGGCCCAGCCACTCCGTGGCATGTGGGATCTTTCCGGACCGGGGCACAAACCTGTGTCCCCTGCATCGGCAGGCGGACTCTCAACCACTGCGCCACCAGGGAAGCCCCTCAAAGAAAGACTTTTTGTGAATAATTCTTACTTTTCAGATTTGTCAAAGGTTATTATTATCTTTGAGAAGGTTTTATTCATTTGACTTTTTTTTTTTTTTGAAAACCTGGTTGATCTTAATTAAAAATTGCAAAGATGGCATGAAACTATTTAACCAGTATTGACGAAAATGTTCATAAAGTTAAGGCAAAATTGAACTTTGGGAAACTGAGATTGAAAATGATACGTTGGTGGTATGTGAAATAGAAGAGTCTGAGGTTCTTACTTTTCTCAAAGAGCATTTCAACAAGTCTCCAGTTCCTAGCCCCACCCTCGCTCCTAAGCCAGAGCCACCTGGTTCTACCATTTCCTGAGCTTTGAGGGTATGCTGTAGTGAAATTAGGTGGCTTCTCAGCTGTGCCCTGGCTGGTTTAGATTCAGCTCAATCACCTTTCTTCTCATTTTAGTTACAAGAAACACATATTGAAGTGTGTGTACATTCTGCCATATTTAACTAGAAATAGTGATTTTTCAAACTCTTTTCTTTTTTTAACCAGAGAACCTTTTTTTTTTTCAGAGAGAAGTCACTTCAAAGTCCAATTTATGAAAGAGAAAAAGTGGAGTTGCTTTGGTTGGGGTAGGATTGAGGCTGTTTCCACATGGGATATTTTCTATTTCTGAGTCCCTTAATCCCTGACCAAGGATTCATTTGACTCAGTTTGACTCAATTAATTGGTAGCAATAATGTGATTTTTCTGAGCCAGGCCTTGTGCTAATTCCTGAGGATACAGATGTGGACAACAAAGTCCTTGCCTCAGGGAGCGTATGGTCCAGTGGCAGAGACAGATGGATAATAAAGAATGACGAGGTTGCAGCTTCCTGAAATGAGACGTGGAGTGGGCATTCATTTTTTTCCTAATGGAAACCCAGTCAAACTAGCTTAAGTAGAAAGGGTGGGAGTGGGTGAACCTGAACTGGTGTTCATCAGAATGACACAAGTGCATGTGATGGTTTCCCAGGGCAAGACGTGGGGCGGGAGGCCCTGGACCCAGAAACCGGCAAAGCTGCATCTGGCAGTCACGTGGGCTTTCTGGTTTCTGGTTTCTCTTTCTCTGCTAGTCACCCTTGGAGTCATGCTTTCTTTTCCTTTTTTTGGACGCATTGCAAGGCTTGCAGGATCTTAGTTCCCTGACCAGGAATTGAACCTGTGACCTCACAGTGAAAGCGTAAGTCCGATCATGTCACTCCTCTGTTCCAAACTTCCCAGTGGCATTTCTCATTCAGAAGGCCCTACAGATGCAGCCCCAATGGCTTACCCAGCTCACTCCCACCCCGGGCCTCTGCCTGGACTGTTCTTCTCCCAAGGACCACAGGGCTGGCTGCCTATCTTCTTTCAGAGCTCTAGTCAAACATCACCGTCTTGCTGAAGACTTTCCTGGACGCCTTAACCAACATTTCAGTTTTGCCCCAATACTTCCTACCCCACTTCCCAGCTTTACTATTTTTTCTGCTAAGCTCTGAACATCATCTAACTTTCATTTTTCATATTCATCTTGCTTACTGTCTCTCCCCCACTAACCAAGAGAGCACGGATTTTTGCTTTCATGGTTCACTTATGTATCTCCAGCACAGGGAGTCATGCCTGACACACTGCTGCTGCTCAATAACTATTTATCAGATCAAAGGAAGTCTGGTGCCTCTTTACTCTCAGTAGCTTCTCTTCTCCCCTGTCCCTTCCTCTTCTTCCTCCTCCTTCTCTTCCTTTCCTCCTCCCCTGGAGGTAAACTTCTGGAGGTAAACTGCTGGGTCAGTTCTGGAGCTCTATGATAAATTCCAGCTTCTCAGCTCAAGGACTCTGCCTGACCCAGCTTGAGTCAGCTGTTGTGCCCTGGACCAGTCAGCTATGGTCACTGGGGTGGGATCATATACACACCCTGCTCTGTGGTGGGGGTCAGTTCTCAGAGAATCCAGACTGGACACATGGCCCCAAATGTCTCTATGAATGGGAAGAAGCAATAGAAAATTTATCTAGAAAACAGAAGCTGCCATATCCATGTTTTTAAAGCAGAAAAAAAAAAAAAAATTAAAACCCCCCAAAAAACCAACTTTGTGTTTTTGGTTCCTTTTACATTTGTGGCAAAAATGCAAGTCAAGTCTCCTGCCACATTCAACTTCCCCACTGACTTAAGCTGCCCTGGTTCCCACAGTCCTTCTGGGGCTGTCCTGGCCAGAGAGGAATGGCAGGGGTGGATCCCTGGCCCCAGGGAAACCAATCCTTTTGTTGGGTTGAAACAAAGGAGACTCTTTCCCAGGAACTTGAGCAAAGAGACCCACAAACAACGGTCAGTAGGTGCTGGGCTCCAGGAAAGGTCCTGATGTGGAGGCAAGACCTTGATGGGTCCAGGGGCATCTGAACTGGGGTGGGGGTGAGGGGGCGAAGTGATGGGAGGGCAGCAACTAGCTGTGAGTGGTTGTCACTGATGTGTAGAGAGGAGTGGCTTGGGGTGGAGGGGAGGCCCAAGAGCAAAGCAGAGACAAGAGACAGCCTTGCCTCAGAGAGAGGGAGACGGAGACAAGCTGCCTGCTGATGTCCAGTTCCTCCTCACCATCACTCGGCAGCCAGTTGTTGAGCATCTCTTCCTTGCCCTGGGCTGCGCTAGGCAGTAGGGATGCGAGTGAACAAGACAGAAGGGGCCTGCCCTTGTGGAGCTTGCACTCCAGTGGGAGATAAAAATATGAAACAGAGAGTCATGTGGATAATCAATTCATTAATTAGAAGCATAATCACCAATGTGAATTAATGACAAGACAAACTATTTATGAGTGCTCCAAAGGTAAAACACAGAGTGCTATAAAGACAGAGGACATGGGATGTCACTCAGCCTGGGACCCCAGGGGAGGCTTTTCTGCCGGGACCTCATAGATAAGTAGGAGTTAGCTAGGCAAAGAGGGAAGGGGAAGAATATTCTAGAAAGAAGAGATGGGCTGTGCAAAGGCACTGAGGCAATAAAGGGTATGGCACATTCTAGCAACTGACTAGAGTCCAGTGTGGCTGGAGTGTCATGCATAAGTGGAGTAGAACGTGAAATGAGATGGAAGTGGTAGGCGGGGCTATATGAGGCCACCCCTGTAGCCGAGGAAGGAGTTTGGATTTTATTCCTCCAAGTGCAGTGGGAAGCATTACTTCAAGGGTTCTATCAGGGGAGCAGCATGTCACAGGCAGTTTACGAAGGTCACCTTGGAGGCAGGTCTAGATGTGCTGACATGGACGTTCAAGACAGATCTTTAAAGAAAAAAGGCAGGTTGCCAAATACAACACACAGAGTGATCCCAGTTATGAAAAAACAAGCAAACAAAATACAATTTTCGGAGCACAGGCTCCGGACGCGCAGGCTCAGCGGCCACGGCTCACGGGCCCAGCCGCTCCGCGGCACACGGGATCCTCCCGGACCGGGGCACGAACCCGCGTCCCCTGCATCGGCAGGCAGACTCCCAACCACTGCGCCACCAGGGAAGCCCCCCAAAATACAAATTTGAGTGAAAACACATAGTCGAAGGTCTGAAAGGACACACGTATAATCAACAGCACCGTTTGCCCTCTCAGGGAGCAGTGGACTTGGGACTTAGGAAATTAATCATTGCTCTGTGCCCAGTTTTGTTTGAATTTTACAGGGATACTAAAGCAAATGTCTGCGGCTTCCCTGGTGGCGCAGTGGTTGGGGGTCCGCCTGCTGATGCGGGGGACGCGGGTTCGTGCCCCGGTCCGGGAGGATCCCA
>NW_006774070.1:1292319-1340394 GCF_000442215.2 Lipotes vexillifer
TGAGCCATGGCCACTGAGCCTGCGCGTCCAGAGTCTGTGCTCCGCAACGGGAGAGGCCATAACGGTGAGAGGCCCGCGTACCCCAGAAAAAAAAAAAAAAAAAAAAGTAAATGTCTGTGTTACTTGTTTAATTCAATAAATAAATAAATGAATTCTGTTTTAATAAAAGCAAAGAAACAAATAGGCGGTTTTTCCGGAAGCAGATCCCAAGATAAAACTTCTACAAGTGATTTGCTACCAGGAGAAACTGGATAAGGGAGCATGGGAAGCAGGTCAAGGAAGGGGAAGAGGGCAAACAAGGATGTGATTTCAGACAAAATCCTGAGGTGGCTGTAGCATCTGCTTGACCCTTGGGGGAATTCTGGAGTGCAAGTACAGCCTCTAAGTTGTCTGGGCCTGAGGCAAGGGAGCTGGGCTGCCATTTCCGTTCTGATCAGTCCTGCCCACATAGGGTAGGGGTGTAGGGTATGAAGCCAGGGCTGGAACTTAAGCTCCCAGGTACTTCTAGCTTTCTGGAAGGCAAAGCAGCTCCAGCAGCTGTGTCCAATCTTCCAGAGCAGGCTCTCAGGGATGGGCCATTGGAAACTATATCACCAGCACCCAAACCAGGGGAGATGCACACAGAAAAGGATAAATGGGAATCTGGATTTAACATCAACAGTGTCCACTACAACGTTAAAAAAGTTTTTTTTTAATAGGTAATATGTACAGCACGGAGCAACTAAGCCTATGCTCCACAACTCCTGACCCTGCGCTCTAGAGCCCACGAGCCACAACTACTGAGCCCACGTGCCGCAACTACTGAAGCCCGCGTGCCTAGAACCCATGCTCCGCAACAAGAGAAGCCACCGCAATGAGAAGCCCGTGCACCACAACGAAAAGTAGCCCCCACTCGCTGCAACTAGAGAAAGCCCGCGTGCAGCAACGAAGACCCGAGGCAGCCAAAAATAAATAAATAAATGTATTTTTTTTTAAATAGGTAATATGTATACATGGTATGTTCCCAGAACTATTCTGTACATGTACAAGCTTGTATGTATATATTTCCTACCCTCTTTAAAAAAGAAAAGAAAACAAATAGTAGCATACACTGCATATTGTTTCTTACTTTCCTTATTTCACATCTTGGAGATGGCACACGGCAGTACATTTAGATATATCTCATTCATTTCAGTGACTTATAGTATTATATTATATGAGCAGACTTTAAGTATTTGAGGGCTTAACATTTGGATTATACCTGGCCTTTACTACAACAAAAAAACTGCAATGAATCTTCCTGGTATATGTCTTTAGGTACATGTAGATCTGTAAGTCAGATTTGTAGATGTAGACTTTTTTTTTTACATCTTTTTTAAAAAATAAATAAATAACTAAATTTATTTATTTATTTTTGGCTGCGTTGGGTCTTAGTTGCTGCGTGCAGGCTTTCTCTAGTTGCAGCAAGCGGGGGCTACTCTTCGTTGCAGTGTGTGGGCTTCTCATTGTGGTGACTTCTCTTGTTGTGGAGCATGGGCTCTAGGCACGCAGGCTTCAGTAGTTGTGGCACGTGGGCTTCAGTAGTTGTGGCACGTGGGCTCAGTAGTTGTGGCTTGCGGATCCTATAGTGCAGGCTCAGTAGTTGTGGCACATGGGCTTAGTTCCTTCGCAGCATGTGGAATCTTCCCGGACCAGGGATCAAACCCGTGTCCTCTGCATTGGCAGGCGGGTTCTTAACCACTGTGCCACCAGGGAAGTCCCTCTTAACATCTTTATTGGAGTTGCTTTACAATGTTGTGTTAGTTTCTGCTGTATAACAAAGTGAATCAGTTATACATATACATATGTCCCCATATCTCTTCCCTCTTGCCTCTCCCTCCACCCCTCCCACCCTCCCTATCCCACCCCTCTAGGTGGTCACAGAGCACCCAGCTGATCTCCCTGTGCTTTGTGGCTGCTTCCCACTAGCTATCTATTTTACATTTAGTAGTGTATATATGTCCATGCCACTCTCTCACTTCGTCCCAGCTTACCCTTCCCCCTCCCCATATCCTCAAGTCCATTCTCTAGTAGATCTGTATCTTTATTCCCCTCTTGCCCCTAGGTTCTTCATGACCTTTTTTCTTTTTTCTTTTAGATTCCATATATATGTGTCAGCATACAGTATTTGTTTTTCTCTTTCTGACTTACTTCACTCTGTATGACAGACTCTAGGTCCATCCACCTTGCTACAAATAACTCAGTTTCGTTTCTTTTTATGGCTGAGTAATATTCCATTGCATATATGTGCCACATCTTCTTTATCCATTCACCTGTCGATGGACACTTAGGTTGCTTCCATGTCCTGGCTATTGTAAATAGAGCTGCAATGAACATTTTGGTACATGACTCTTTTTTTTTTTTTTTTGTGGTACGTGGGCCTCTCACTGTTGTGGCCTCTCCCATTGCGGAGCACAGGCTCCGGACGCGCAGGCTCAGCGGCCATGGCTCACGGGCCTAGCTGCTCCATGGCATGTGGGATCTTCCCGGACCGGGGCACGAACCCGCATCCCCTGCATTGGCAGGCAGACTCTCAACCACTGCGCCACCAGGGAAGCCCCATGACTCTTTTTGAGTTATGGTTTTCTCAGGGTATATGCCCAGTAGTGAGATTGCTGGGTTGTATGGTAGTTCTATTTGTAGTTTTTTTAAGGAACTCCATACTGTTCTCCACAGCGGCTGTATCAGTTTACATTCCCACCAACAGTGCAAGAGGGTTCCCTTTTCTCCACACCCTCTCCGGCATTTACTGTTTGTAGATTTTTTGATGATGGCCATTCTGACCGGTATGAGATGATATCTCATTGTAGTTTTGATTTGCACTTCTCTAACGATTAATGATGTTGAGCGTTTTTTCATGTGTTTGTTGGCAATCTGTATATCTTCTTCGAAGAAATGTCTATTTAGGTCTTCTGCCCATTTTTGGATTGGGTTGTTTGATTTTTTGATGTTGAGCTGCCTGAGCTGCTTGTAAATTTTGGAGATTAATCCTTTGTCAATTGCTTCATTTGCAAATATTTTCTCCCATTCTGAGGGTTGTCTTTTCGTCTTGTTTAGGGTTTCCTTTGCTGTGCAAAAGTTGTTAAGTTTCATTAAGTCCCATTTGTTTATTTTTGTTTTTATTTCTGTTCCTCTAGGAGGTGGGTCAAAAAGGATCTTGCTGTGATTTATGTCACAGAGTGCTCTGCCTATGTTTTCCTCTAAGAGTTTGATAGTTTCTGGTCTTACATTTAGGTCTTTAATCCATTTTGAGTTTATTTTTGTGTATGGTGTTAGGGAGTGTTCTAATTTCATTCTTTTACATGTAGCTGTCCAGTTTTCCCAGCACCACTTATTGAAGAGGCTGTCTTTTGTCCAGTGTATATTCTTGCCTCCTTTGTCAAAGATAAGGTGACCATATGTGTGTGGGTTTATCTCTGGGCTTTCTATCCTGTTCCATTGATCTATATTTCTGTTTTTGTGCCAGTACCATACTGTCTTGATTACTGTAGATTTGTAGTATAGTCTGGAGTCAAGGAGCCTGATCCCTCCAGCTCCATTTTTCTTTCTCAAAATTGCTTTGGCTATTTGGGGTCTTTTGTGTTTCCATACAAATTGTGAAGTTTTTTGTTCTAGTTCTGTGAAAAATGCCAGTGGTAGTTTGATAGGGATTGCATTGAATCTGTAGATTGCTTTGGGTAGTAGAGTCATTTTCACAATGTTGATTCTTCCAATCCAAGAACATGGTATATCTCTCCATCTATTTGTATCATCTTTAATTTCTTTCATCAGTGTCTTATAATTTTCTGCATACAGGTCTTTTTTTCTCCTTGGATAGGTTTATTCCTAGATATTTTATTCTTTTTGTTGCAATGGTAAATGTGAGTGTTTTCTTAATTTCACTTTCAGATTTTTCATCATGTGTATAGGAATGCAAGAGATTTCTGTGCATTAATTTTGTATCCTGCTACCTTACCAAATTCATTGATTAGCTCTAGTAGTTTTCTGGTAGCATCTTTAGGATTCTCTATGTATAGTATCATGTCATCTGCAAACAGTGACAGCTTTACTTCTTTTCTGATTTGGATTCCTTTTATTTCTTTTTCTTCTCTGATTGCTGTGGCTAAAACTTCCAAAACCATGTTGAATAACAGTGGTGAGAGTGGGCAATCTTGTCTTGTTCCTGATCTTAGTGGAAATGGTTTCAGTTTTTCACCACTGAGGACGATGTTGGCTGTGGGTTTGTTATATATGGCCTTTATTATGTTGAGGAAAGTTCCCTCTATACCTACTTTCTGCAGGGTTTTTATCATAAATGCGTGTTGAATTTTGTCAAAAGCTTTTTCTGCATCTATTGAGATGATCATATAGTTTTTCTCCTTCAATTTGTTAATATGGTGTGTCACATTGATTGATTTGCGTATATTGAAGAATCCTTGCATCCATGGGATAAATCCCACTTGATCATGGTGTATGATCCTTTTAATGTGCTGTTTGATTCTGTTTGCTAGTATTTTGTGGAGGATTTTTGCATCAATGCTCATCAGTGATGTTGGCCTGTAGTTTTCTTTCTTTGTGACATCTTTGTTTGGTTTTGGTATCAGGGAGATGGTGGCCTTGTAGAAGGATTTTGGGAGTGTTCCTCCCTCTGTTATATTTTGGAAGAGTTTGAGAAGGATAGGTGTTAGCTCTTCTCTAAATGTTTGATAGAATTCGCCTGTGAAGCCATCTGGTCCTGGGCTTTTGTTTGTTGGAAGATTTTTAATCACAGTTTCAATTTCAGTGCTTGTGATTGGTCTGTTCATATTTTTTTTTTCTTCCTGGTTCAGTCTCAGAAGCTTCTGCATTTCTAAGAATTTGTCCATTTCTTCTAGGTTGACATTGACTTTTGACACATCATCTCATCATGGTATCTTTCCCAGACAAGAAAGGAAGGGAACTATTTGTAGTTGAGCACCCACTAGGCCCTTAACATCCATTATCTAAACTGGTCCATGGTGTTGTGGTTACTCCCCACCTCCCACATCCATTCCACATCCAGGTGATGCAGCCGAGCTGGTCATGATAATTCTACCCCCCTTGACCATGACGGCTCAAGAATGATCATGGGAACCAATTCTGTCCTGAGAGGGCTCTGCTGGTGGGCTTCTGGGTAATGTTTTCCCCAAAGAGAGACTCACAGGATGGCATAGATTCCCTCTCCCCCTGAGCAATGTGGTGCTTGGACGTAAGGGAACTGTAGTTCCGTCTTTCAGCTGGCCTGAGGATGAAGCCAACACTAAGATTGGCAGATCAGAGAGATGGCCAGAACTTGGGACCTGGATGGCATTGTGGAGTCATCAGCCAACCTGGAAGCCCTCCCAAGTCTGGGCCTTGTTTAATGTGAAGTAATAAACATCCTTATCCTTTAAGCCAGTTTGAGTTGGGTTATCTGTTCTGTGCAACAGAATGCAGTGCAACTGATCCTTACTGATATTGTCAACAGCCCTTCATCACACAGTCTTCACAGGTAGGCTGCTGAATTTGGATCAAAACGTAAAATGCTTTTACTATGCTTTACCTGAGGATACATACTGTTACCATGATGTCTGGCAGACAGATGGCTGAGAGGTGTAACAACTTCTGCTGATGCCCAGGAGAGATCCTGTCTGGACTGCAACATGCAAGACGTTAGCCTTCTGAGTATGAGAGAACACGGTGAAAGCGGGAATTGTTCTCCAACAGTAAAACAGTTCTAAAGGCACCTGACCCAGCATGATTCCTGTGAGTGTTTTGTCAACATCATGCAATGTCAAGGTTCTGTGGTCATATTGCACTGTAATTACTTCTAATTTGCATGGTGTGATCATCAGCCTTTTCATTCTTTCAAGGTTGCTATCAAAAATTCTTTAAATTTAAAATGTGAAGGGACTTCCCTGGTGGTGCAGTTGTTAAGAATCCGCCTGCCAATGCAGGGGACACAGGTTTGAGCCCTGGGCCGGGAAGATCCCACATGCCACAGAGCAACTAAGCCCGTGTGCCACAACTACTGAGCCTGCGCTCTGGAGCCCACGAGCCACAACTACTGAGCCCACGTGTCACAACTACTGAAGCCCGCGCGCCTAGAGCCCATGCTCCGCAATAAGAGAAGCCACCGCAATGAGAAGCCCATGCACCCCAACAAAGAGTAGCCCCCGCTCACCGCAACTAGAGAAAGCCTGTGCACAGCAACGAAGACCCAATGCTGCCAAAAATAAATAAATAAAATAAATTTTTTAAAAATGTGAAATAAACATAAAAAGGTCAAGACTGAACCACTGCTGTATAACAATGCTGTGAGTTAGCAGTAGAGGCTCAAAGAGCTCAGTGTCAGACCCTGGGCTTAACCTCAGACCTGTTTGCCTCCAAAATCTTGCCTCTTTCCAGTACAAACTATAGGCACAACTTTCCAGGTTCAACTACATAAAGTCATAATGGAATGGCCAGAGTTTTTTGAAGAAGACTTGTTGCACTGGCCTGCCCAATACTCCTTCCCTATCCTTTTGGGGATAAAAACCTTTTTTATAAGGATCTATTCTATGTGGTTTGACTGATTCTAACTCACCTATTCCTGCATGCTAGGGGTGGGCACATGACCATGCCTTGCCCAACAGAGTATCCTATTGGCCTAACCTCAGTGATTGGATCAGGGAAAGAATGGGCTCTTGCCTCTAGGTGAGTCAAATGAGTGCTCCTGAGAGATTTTCTCCCAGAACTTTTTTTTTTTTTTAACATTTGAACTGTGTCATATTTAATTCTGCATGGTCTTGTAAGTCAGCAAAATATTCCATATATCATTTAAGTTGTCACTTACTTTTTCTTTTTTACATCTTTATTGGAGTATAATTGCTTTACAATGGTGTGTTAGTTTCTGCTTTATAACAAAGTGAATCAGTTATACATATGTTCCCATATCTCTTCCCTCTTGCGTCTCCCTCCCTCTCCCCCTCCCTATCCCACCCTTTCCCAGAACTTTTGGAGAAAATTACCTCTTTTCCTTGAAGTTGCTAAGCTAAATCTTGGACTGCTGGAGGCCGTCATACTTCCCACTTAGACATCCTGTAACACAAGAGGAATGGAAGGTATCATTTGAGCTCCTGGATCCAGCCATACCTGAAGCCAATAGTGTCATATTTCTAGTATTCTAATCTCATTTTTCTTCAACTTATTTAATCTAAGTTTCTGCTCCTTTCAAGAGAATCAGTCCTATCATACATCACAACCTCCAATACTGACACATGTGCTCCTTGAGTCTCTCAAATATATGAAGAGATTTTTACGCGTAACTCAGGGTCAATACTAAGAACTTGCTTGAGAACATTTGGGTGCCATTCATTTTGCATAGGTAGCTTTTGGGGGTCATGTAAATATGTGGATGGGATTCTGACCCCTTGAAGGTTCCTTTGGAGTATAAAGCCTCACCCTGAACCATGGAACTAAAAAGGCCTTGGATCCTCCTTTATGGTAGAGCAAAAAGAATTGAGTGCCAGCCAGGAAGATGATATTAGGCAGAAGGGAGGGGGGAAGGGCATAGTTTACAATCAGTGTCCTGTAGGGTTAATGGCACAAGCTTCAGGGTTAGTGACTCTGTCTGAATCCCATCTCTACCTCTTAATCTCTGTATGGCCCTGGGAAGTTCACTTTCCCTCTCTAAACCTCAGTTTTCTCAACTGAAAAATTGGGTTAATTATAGTGGCAATCCCATAGATTTGTTTTAAGGATTAATGAAATAATGCACAAAAGCTAAGACTCACTTCATTTCCAAGTGCTAGAACCCCAAATTAAACTCTCTTTAATCATAAAAAAGAATTCATTGGCTCATATAACTGAAAAGTCCAGGAGGGACAACGTCAGGCATAGCTGGATCTAGGGGCTCAAATGATGTCATCAAAAGCAACTCTCTAGTCTCTGCTTTCTTTCTTGTATTTTATTTTATTTATTTGGCCACGCCACACAGCATGTGGGATCTTAGTTCCCTCAACAGGGATTGAACCCACACCCCCTGCATTGGAAGGGCAGAGTCTTAACCACTGGACCACCAGGGAAGTCCCTCTGCTTTCTTTTGCTCGGCTCCATTCCGAAATGAGCCATGCCAAATCATTCTATTTTTCACCACAGCTACTACCCTAGTCCAAAGCACCATTGTTTCTACGCTGATGACTATAAGAGCCTCACAACTGGTTACCTTTCTTCCTACACCCCTACCCCTCACTCCCAGTCTCAACTCCACAGAGTGCTCTTTAAAGAGCATGAGTCATTACATGACTCCCCTGCCCAAAACCTTCCAAAGATCCTTGGAGTAAAATCCATATCCCTCTCTAAGGCCCACCCAGCCCTTCAAGACTGGCCTCTGCCTGACCCCCTGACCTCATCTGCTTCCCTTCTCTCTCACTCTACTGCACTGGGCTTCTTCCCATTTTTCCTCATGCTGGGGCTGTTCCCTCTGCCAGGAACTTACCCCTGTACCTTGTTCCCTAACTTAATTCAAAACTCAGTTTCCTTGATCTCATCTCTCCAGTCTTCCTTCCTCACAATTCCAAGTCTGGTAAGAAAAAAGAGAGCTCTCTTGCCCAACACTTTATACACAAGCCCAGGGCTAGCTTTCATTGGCCCAAATTGCACTCTGGGCACATCCCTGAACCAATCACTGTTGCCAAGGGACTGAGTTGACCTGATTGGTTAGGCTCGAGTCACATGGTCACCTGGACCTAATGCAAGTGTGGCCAGCCCATGGAGGAAGGCAATTGCCCAGAGAAAATTTGAGGCCATGTTACCAGATGGGTGAAGTAACGCTAGGCAGCCGAAATAACAGACGTCTATTTTCTGTGTTTTCATAAGTGCTTGACAAGTAAGTGTTTGGGGAAAAAGAAAGAAAAAAAAAAAGGGGGAAAAGAAAAAAGCTAGCAGGCATTGCCTGCAAACATCCCCTGGGATCTTCATCAACATTCATTCATTTAACAAATTTTTATTGAATCACTCAATTCCAGGCTCTGTCCTAAGGGACTCTGTTACTCTCTTAAATCAAAATGTGATAATATAATAGATTATATGACTTGTCTAGAACAGTGCCGGGCATTCATTCAACAATATTTATTGGGCTTTTATTAGCATTGGGGAGGAGCTCAGATCACAGTGGTGAACACCATAGGTGGTCCCTCTCTTCCTGGGGCTTATATTCTAGTGAAAAAAAGACAGATAGCCAAAAAGAACATTTAATCTTAAAGGAAGCACACGACATTCTTAATTAAGTCTGATACTTTCTAGGGAGAAAAAAGGAGTGGCCTGGGCCTCTTCTTTTTTTTTTTTTTTTTTAATTAATTTACTTATTTATTTATTTTTTGGTTGCATGGGTCTTCGTTGCTGTGCGCGGGCTTTCTCTAGTTGCACTGAGCAGGGGCTACTCTCCGTTGTGCACTGGCCTCTCACTGCAGTGGCTTCTCTTGTTGTGGAGCACAGGCTCTAGGCATGCAGGCTTCAGCAGTTGTGGCTCACGGGCTTAGTTGCTCCGTGGCATGTGGGATCTTCCTGGACCAGGGCTCGAACCTGTGTCCCCTGCACTGGCAGGCGGATTCCTAACCACTGCACCACCAGGGAAGTCCCTGGGCCTCTTCTTTACTGATGAGCCTTTTGAACCTTTGGAATTGTGTACTCGTATTAATCATTTAAAAAATATTGATTCATTATTTTAAAAAGTAATGCCATAAGGAGATACACTGCACCCACTAGAATGGCTAAAGTGAAAAGATTGGCAATGCCAAATGCTCGGGAGGAACTGGAACTCTTTTGAATGTAAAATGGTACAACCACTGTAGAGAACTATTGGGCAGTTTCTTATCAAATTAAACCTACAACAACCCTATAACCCAGAATTCCACTCCTTTACCTAAGAGAAATAAAAACTCAGGTCCACAAAAAAAATTGAGGCATTCATAGCTTAATACTAGCCCCAAACAGAAAACAACCCAAATGTCCAACAGAAAAATGAAGAAAGAAATTATGGTATGGCTATATAATGAAATACTACTCATCAATGGAAAGAAACAAATTACTAATCATACGATATGTATGAAATCTCAAGAAGAATATGCTGAATGAAAGAAACCAGACTCAGAAAAGTCATACTGTATGCTTTAATTTATATGAAGTTCTAGAAATGGCAAAACTTATCCAGGGTGATAGAAATGGGAACAGTGGTTGCCTGGGGTGGGAGGTGGGATTCATTGGGAAGGGAACTTTCTGTGGGGCTGGCAATGTTCTCTGTTTTGATAGAGGTTTAAGTTACAGGGATATTTTCCTTTTTTGGTTTTTGGTTTGTTGCTGTTGTTGTTTGGCCACGCAGCATGCAGGAATCTTACTTCCCCCACCAGGGATTTAACCCGTGTCCCCTGCAGTGGAAGTGCAGAGCCTTAACCACTGGACAGCTGGGAAAGTCCAGGGATGTTTTCAGTTTCTCAAAACTCGTGGAACTGCATGTTTAAGTTCTGTTTGTGCATTTCATTGAACGTAAATTATACCTCAATTAAAAAAAAAAGTATTTGCAAGTATTTGAATCGGGGAAGTTACTGCCTACTAGGAAATGTGTGACAGGATAACTCCAGAAGCCTGTAGGTGCGGGGGAGATCAGGGAAAGCCCTTACTGAGAAAGTGCAATTTCAAAATCCTGAGGAAGGCCAAGAATTGTCCGTGCAAAATGGGATGAAAGGAAAGAGGTGAACTCAACACATAAGTGTTAGCTTTTTATCAGTGGCGACCTTCCAAAGCCAGGTATCTAGCGTTCACTTTGTGCCTGCAGCTTTCATAGCTGTGTTTTCGCAGTTAATCTCCCAGATGACCCTTCGATAGCAGCATTTTGGTTCCCATTTTACAAGTGAGCAAACTGAGGTTCACGAAGGTCAAAAGACTTGCTTAACGACTAGGATGTGACAGGAGCCAGGTTTTAGGGCTGCATATTTGGTGTCACTGTCCCTAAACGTAACCTGAAACAGTAACCAGACTCCAGGTTGGGAAGGCTGGAGCAAAGGAATGTTCTCTGAACAAAAGAAGGGCGGGGCCGGCGCGGTCGCACCTCCCACCTCCCCAGGCGCCAACCTCCAGTTCTCTTGGGAGAGTGGGGTAGGGGTGGGGCGCCAAGGTCTGGTTTCATTCCGCTGAGTCAGCAGCTCCCAACACCCGGGAGCCTTGGCTCTGGAACAAAGGAGTCCATGGGGCTGAGGGGCGGGGCCCGAGCCGGGGAAGGAAGGGGTGGAGGCCGGGGCGGGGCTCAACTCTGGGGAGAGGGGGCGGGGAGCGGCGGTGTAAAGTGCGGAGTAGGCGGGGCCCGACCTGGGGGCAGATGGGCGGGGCTCGGAGGGGCCCGGAGCCTGGGAGACGCGCTCCACGGGGGTGGGGTTGGAGGCGGGGCCCGAGCTTCGGGAGCTGCGGGCCGGGAAGGACAGAAGTGGGAGAAGGCGTGAGGTTGGAGGGGGAGCAGTGGGCGGGGCCCGAGGGCCGGACGCCGAGTCTGAGCGCCTGGTGGGGGCAGGCCCCAGACGTTTCCGGGAAGCAGCTCGCTCCGCAGCTCCACCTGCTGGTCCCGCCAGACCCGCCAGTCCTGAGGACCAGCAGGTCCGATTCTCTGCTAAGTCCTGGAGCAAGTCCTCCCCCTGCGTGGTCCTGCTCCTCTTCTCGTGGTTACAGGTACAGAGTGACCACGACCTGTCTTGTTTCGCAGGGTCGTTGGTGAGTGGGTTGGGAGAATGGAAGTGAAGAAGAAGCCTTGTTGTCCGCCCCGTAACTAACATGCATTTTATATACTTGCTATAGGAAGAATTGTATTAATAGCTGTGCTAATATTTCACACAATTTCCATTTTTCCCACACGGCAATCCGTAGAATAGGTGATATCATCATCCTGTTTTACACTGAGGAAACTGAGGCTCAGAAGCGTTTACGTGGCATGCCCACGTTAACACAGCTAGTAGGTGGCAGAAGCACTTAAGCCTGGGGTCTGACTTCGCATTTTTGGAGTCTTTCTTACCCTAAAGCCCATGCTCTTAACCACCATGTAATTACTGCCTAATTATTCATTCACTGATTCATTCATTTAAAAAATATTTATTGATCACCTACTCTGTGCTTGGTCATATAATGGGTGGAAGGTATGTAGTGAAGAGTTTCTACACAAATAAGGCTTACAGTCTAATTGGAAGACAGTGAAAAATTAATGACAAGAATAATTACTCAGTTAAAATCGTGATATGTACTTTGGTGGAAAAGTATAGGGAAATATAAAAATGGTGTTTTCTGGGCGATGCGTGCCTATTATGTGCCAGGTTCATGCTACACCTTTTATGATTTCACTTGGGTCTCCTGCCCACTTAAGATCTAGATTAGACTTGTTTGAACATTGTGGTGACCAGGATTCTAGCAGTTGCAAGTGGCAGAAACCTACCACAAACTCAAGCCAAAAAAGGTTGGTGGTAGGCGGGGAATTACTGACGAGCTCTACAAGTATACTAGTTTGAGGTATGGCTCCATCTCTCTCATCATCTCTCAATTCTCTTTTCCATGCAGCCAAGCAAGATAATTACAAACAGCCCTAGGCTTTCATTGAGTTTACAGCTCTCAGTCCCAGAAGAGAGAGCCTACTTCCGCCCAGCTTCAGCATAAGAAAAGAAGTCTTGGGACTGTTTCCCCTAAACTCCCTGAAGTTGTCCTAAAACCTTGCAAAAGCTGAATCCCAAGGCCAGGTGTGTCTGAGCTCATCACTGTCTCCTATCTAAGGTTACAGCATTAACTGTTTTTCTTTTATAACAAGTGTTGAACTTAATGCTTGTACCATTTGGTTTTATATTAAGCATTGTTTTGTCACATTCTGTATTACGACCACATTAACAGGTTTTGATTCAGCTCCTCCCCCTTGTGTGTTGGGGGATAGGCACATGGATGTACAATTTATTCATTCAGCAAATATTTGCTGAGCTTTTGTTATGTGCTAGGTAAAATCATCTGGTGAGGAGAACAGACCCCAATCTTGCCCTCATGGGAATTTATTGTCTGGTGGCGAGACTGATAACAGACACTAAACACAAATGAGTATATAACTATACTTGTGAGTAGTGCTAGGAGGAAGGGTAGGATGCTCTAAAAGCTTCTAAGCGGGGACACTGGCCTGGTCTGAAAGGTCAGGGAAGACACCCTCCCCCCCAGAGGAATGTTTGATGTGACATCTGAAGGATTGATAGGTTAATTAGGCAAAATAGGAGAAAGAGCATTTTAGGCAGAGGAACCTGCATGTGCAAAGGTCCTGGAGTAGAAGGGAGCATGGTAATGTCAAGGACCTGAAGGAAGATCAGCGTGCTGCATGCAAACAAGAATGAGGACTGGCATGAGATGAGGAGGAAGGGGTGGTCAGAAGCTGGTGGATTTTCTCAAAGCTTACAGTCTGAGGAGACAGGGGCTGTGCACAGAGGCTAGTAAGGATAGTGGCTACCATTTTCGTGTGTGTGTGTAAATCAAATGAGGTGATGTGTGAAAAGGCATAACAGTGCGTGGCATTCAGACAATAGATGGTAGCTTCTAATATTGTTCCACTGAACTGTGAATTCCTAGAGGTCAGGGATTGTATCCCATCCATTTCTTCTCTGTGTCTACAGGCCCTCTATGGAGGGAGAAGACTCAGCAAATATTTGTGAACCAAGCTGGAAAGGGTGGCATTTAATCTATGTCTCAGAAAACAAGGAAAAGAAAGAGCACTTCTGGCCAGGGGAGGGTATAGGCCATGGCCTGGAGGCAGGAATAGACTTTATTGGTTTGGGGAAGGGGGAAGAGACTTTGAGGCTGGTGGAAAGTGGAGGGGGTTTGTACCATAATGGTCATTGGTGGATTGCCTCCCAAGCAACCATTCCCTCTGATTATTTTTTAAATATAAATTTATTTATTTTATTGTTTTTGGCTGCACTGGGTCTTTGTTGCTGCGCGCAGTCTTTCTCTAGCTGCGGTGAGCGGGGGCTACTTTTCGTTGCGGTGCGTGGGCTTCTCATTGCGGTGGCTTCTCTTTGTTGCAGAGCACAGGCTCTAGAGTGCAGGCTCAGTAGTTGTGGTGCTTAGTTGCTAAGTGCAGGCTTAGTTGCTCTGCAGCCTGTGGGATCTTCCCGAACCAGGGCCTGAACCCGTGTTCCCTGCATCGGCAGGCAGACTCTCAACCACTGCGCCACCAGGGAAGCCCTTGGCCAATCTTCATATCCATTTTCTTGGCTGTGGTGATTGGCTCATGTGTGGGCACATGACCTACACAGGTCCAATCAGAATGGGTTTCAGGCAATGGCCTGGTGAGGATGGGGGCTGGAGCATCTCCCTACCATGAGGGCCTGTCTGAGAGTTGGGCCAATCCAGAAGCCTTGTCACCGAGAGATGAAGAGGGAGAAACCAGCCTTTGGGGACATCATTCGAGAGCCTGCAGCCAGGCCTATACCTGGGCTGTTCAGCTGTGGGACCAATAACTTTGTGCTTCCCCTGGTGGGCATTAGGCTTTCTGTCACTTGGCTCCTGAGGTTAAAAAGTTTGGTGAAACCAGTCTGGGAAGAACCTGGCTTCAACCTGACTTCAATGAGGAGACAAGTCAGCCTCATGCTATGTCTTTTTTGACCCACAGCACAGGAACATGGTGGAGACAAGAGTTCCCAGTGCAGAGTGAGCAGCAGGAGAGGAGCAGGCAGTGGAGGTGTGTGAGCTGAGACAACTGCAGAGACCTTGATGATGACAATTTTGTAGAGAATGGCCTGGGTCCTTGAGTAACTGCAAGGAACAGAGCTGGCCACCCACCTGGACGATTAACAAACTAATTCATTCTGGCTTGACACAAACTAATTCATTCTCCCTGTTGCCCAGCAAGCTCCTTCTCATCCTTTGAGGCACAGCTCAAATGTCCCCTCCTCCAGGAAGTCTTCTCTGAGCTCACCCAGAGGAATAATCAGTTCTCCCTGCTCTGTGTTTCAAGGTTGTGCTCCTAAGTCCCTCCTTCAGGCCTCCGTCACCGGCCACATCTGATTCCGATGTGCTCCAGTTTTGTAGAGGGTGCTTCCCCTGTTGGATTGTGACACACTCCCCCACCAAGGGCAGGAATCGTGAACCCAGACTGTGATGGATCATCTGATTCCTCCATTCATATACTCTGCGGAGGTCCCTACACTTGCAAGATGTCTGCAAAATCCTGGAAATGCAGTGTGGGGATGGAGCTAGGAATTTGAGCCCCTGTTCGTGCTTAATTAGTTCAGCTCATCGAAGCATCTCCATCCTGTTCTCCTGTCTCTGGTACTAATTTTTTAAACCAGATCTAGAGCTCAGCCTCTTTCTCTGATTCCCACAAATCCCCGTCACACAGGCCTTTGTGTGGGTAGCAGACTACTGAACTAGTTGTGGCACACGGGCTCTAGAGTGCAGGCTCAGTAGTTGTGGTGCATGAGCTTTGTTGCTCCGCGACATGTGGGATCTTCCCAGACCAGGGCTCGAATCCATGTCCCCTGCATTGGCAGGTGGATTCTTAACCACTGCGCCACCAGGGAAGTCCTGCAATTTGTAATTATGTTTTTTTTAAAAAATATTTTATTTATTTATTTAGGCTGCGTCAGGTGTTTTTTTTTAATTAATTTATTTATTTATTTATTTTTGGCTGCCTTGGGTCTTCGTTACTGCACGCGGGCTTTCTCTAGTTGCGGCAAGCGGGGGCTACTCTTCGTTGCAGTGCGTGGACTTCTCCTTGCGGTGGCTCCTCTTGTTGTGGAGCACGGGCTCTAGGCAAACGGGCTTCAGTAGTTGTGGCACACAGGCTCAGTAGTTGTGGCTCACAGGCTCTAGAGTGCAGGCTTAGTAGCTGTGACGCATGGGCTTAGTTGCTCCACAGCATGTGGGATCTTCCCGGGCCAGGGCTCGAACCCGTGTCCCCTGCACTGGCAGGCAGATTCTTAACCACTGCGCCACCGGGGAAGCTCTGCGTCGGGTCTTAGTTGTGGCACACGGGATCTTTCGTTGTGGCATGGGCTCTTTGTTGTGGCATGGGGGCTTCTCTCTAGTTGTGGCATGCGTATTTTCTCTCTCTAGTTCAGGCACACGGGCTTAGTTGCCCCGCGGCACGTGGGATCTTAGTTCCCGGACCAGGGATTGGACCAGCGTCCCCTGCGTTGTAAGGTGGATGCTTTACCGCTAGACCACAGGGAAGTCCCGTAATTACTGTGCTTATCGGTCTTTTTACTTTTTGTTTGTTTGTTTGCGTCCTCCGCGAGACTGTAAGTAGGGACCTATCTTGCTCACCATCATGTTCACAGTGCTCAGCACTGGTGCACAGGAGATAGACATCAGCTGAATGAATGAATGAGAATATTAGACATCTGTCTGAAAAGTTCTTGTTCCATTGGAAGATTTTCATCCAGCTCACCCCCTGCAGGTTTCCCAGGCCTTTTCCCCTTTCTCCCCTTCTTCCCAGTTTGTTCCACAGGGCCTCCAACTTTCTTCTCTCCCTGTATGTCGAAGATTTTCCATTCTCTCTGGCCCTTACTCCCCTGCAAATCCACCCCCTTAGGAATTCAGAAGAAACAAGACGCCTTCTGTACAAGAGAATCTTCACTCCTTAGGGCACAGCCGTAGCTTTAAACGCCCCCTCTCCTCCTCCATTACCATTTCATCTTTAGTACCCTGTACATTGGCACAGTCGGAGCTGAGACTACCTACGTTGTGTTAAATTCAGGGGAACGGAGAGACTTTAGATGGTGTGACAGATTGAAGGTGACCACAGATTCTTTGCCAACTCTCTCATTAAGAGGTAGGGTCAGGAATTCCCTGGCGGTCCAGTGGTTAGGACGCCGCACTCTCACTGCCGAGAGCCTAGGTTCAATCCCTGGTCAGAGAACTGAGATCCCACCAGCCGCGCGGCGCGGCCAAAAAAACAAAAGAGGTAGGGTCGGTGGTTCCCTCTCTTGAATCTGGGCTGGCCGGTGGCTGCCTTGACCAATGGACTATGGTGGGGGTGATACTGTGCCAGTTCCAAACCTAGCTTTTTTGAGTACTGGCAGTTGCCACCTTGGTTTCTTGGAGCTCTGAATCACCATGTGAAACTCCAACCATTCTGCTGGGGAGACCACGTGGGAATACCCTGAGACGACACGGAGTGAGGCCCAGTTGAGCTCAGTCTTATTGCTGTTGCCACCAAGGTGCCAGGCATGTGAGGGCAGCCTCGTGGGTGCCTTGGATCCTAAGAACAGACTAACCTAACCACTCACTAAATATTGCCCAGTGGCCTGGGTTGATGCCATGGAGCAGAATAGCTCAGCCGAAACCTTCCCAAGTCCTGGCCTCGCAGATTGTGAGATATATTAAAATGTTTTAAGCCACTACGTTTTGGGTTGATTTGTTAGGCAGCAATAGATCATTGGAACAGAGGGAGCAAGCCCTTTGGGGAGCCAGACCAAGGATGCTGGCTGGGCCAACACCAGGACTCAGGAGGGCAGGTGAGTGACACTCTGGTGGGAAAAGGGAAGCAAAGAGAGCTTCATTTGCACCCTGATAGGGCTGTGGCTGGAGGCACAGGCAGTCACAGGCCACCCCATCTCTCCCTGGCCGGCCTAAGCTGAAAGACTCCTTGGCGGTCCATGGCATTGGCTTCACAATGGAGGTGTTGATGTACCTTGTACTGATGACATGGGACAGAAAAGGCACATGTATATTGAGTTCCTACCGTGTGCCAGGCACAGTGATGCATGGCTCCTTACAAACCCAGTACACCCCAGAGACAGACAGAGAAGGAGAGAGAGAGGTGTGCAAATAACGGGTCTGTATAAGAAAAACAGAGGCTTGCAGAGGGAAAGTGATTTGCCCTGGGGCAGAGCTGGGATTGGAGCCTGTGCCGCGCGTTCCAAAGCTCCGGCTCCGGAACTGTGGCCTGGCCACATCAGGGGGGTCAGAGGGCCTTGAAGACTTCATGGTGGTGGTGGTGGTGACCACAGATCCCAGTGGGGCCGACCCATGCATTCACCCCGGAGGAGGGGCTGCTAGGATGAGGTCTTTTATATTTTCCCCATGGAGAAGAAGGTAGGGAATGTGGGGGAGTCCAGGTACCCTAAAACCCAGGGAATTAAGTCAGTTGTTCTTAGCAAGCCCTCGGAGAGCAGGAAATGCTGCAGGACGCAGGCAAAGAGGCAGGATCTCCACCCAGAGGAGAACAGTGGGTTTAGAGTCGGAGACCAGGAGTCCGGTCACGGCTGCGTGGCCTGGCGAGGGAAAGGGCCCTTTGCCTCACCAAGCCTCAATTTCCTCATTTGTAAAAGGGAATAACCATACTAGCCGCCCTGCTGTTCTTTCACACATTCGTTTAGTCATTCATTCATTCTCTTACTTACTCAACAAACACCTACTGGGCACCGACACGACCAGGCTGCACACCTAAGGTGTGGCCCCAGCAGCAGCGTGCCCGTGACATCCAGACTCCCGGCCAGTCCTTGCAGGCATGGAGTGGGGAGACATGATGGTCCCCAGACCTGGAACAGTTCCTTTCCCTTCCAGGGGCTCTGTTTTCACTTCTGGACAATGGGAGTACTTATCACAGTGAAGGCTCAGGACACTTCCTGGGGCCTCTGGACGAAGGCTGCAGGGAGGTGAACAGATCATGGGGTGGAGAGAAGGCAGAAGGAGATGGTGGCTTGTTCTCAGGGCCAAGACCTGTGACAGTGAGATGGGTCCTTTGCCCATTGCCATCCCAGAAGGGCAGACTGGGGCTGCAGAGGCAGATGGAGGAGGCCTCTGTGAGCCCCACGGGGGGTCAGAGCTAAGACCCAGGTGCCACCAGACTGCTCCAGAGTGTGGGGTCTGGCAAGGAGGCCTCAGGCCACTCCAAAATATAATGAGTTCTTTCCCTGTGTACAGCTTTTACAATTTCCAAAGCCCTTACCCTATAGGGAGGACCTGAAGATATAAATTATTAGGGTCATTTTACAGATGGGAATCTTGAAGCTCAGAACAGCAGCTGACTTGTCTAAAGTGACCCATTAAACTGAGACAAGAACTCACCTTCCTGGTCACTCCCAGTGCTGTATGTCACCATGACTCCTCCCATCTCCCCACTGACCTCCCAGTGGGGTCCCATTGACCCCAGCTCCCCATCTACCTTCTCCTTGGGACCCTGAAACCTCCCTGTCCCCATCCATGGTAATTCATGAGATGTTATCTTTCAGGAAGAGGGGAGATGTCAGGGAAGGGCAGGGATCCAGAGGGCACAGGCTGGAGTGGAATCCTACTGCATCACACTCACTCCAGGCAGGCAGAGAGGACACCTTCTGTGCCTGGAGGCCAAGGGAAGGGAGCTCACGCTTCATATTTTACATTCAGTACCACCTGTGATCCTCAGAGAACTCTGCCCAGTGAGGAATTTTACAAGTGACACAATGAGCTCCTGAGAAATGATAAGACTTGGCCAAGATTGCCCAGTTAGTAAGTGCCAGAGCCAGGACACAAACCCTGGTCAAACTCCAGGGCCCGCGATCTTTCTGAAGCTGAGAACAAGAAAGGAGAGGGAGAAAGAGGACACTGGCTAGGCCGCAGGATGGCCAGGCATTCAGGAGGACATGGACCCAAGGGTGGGCTAGGTGGTCCCCTCCCCGTCCAGATGTCTGGAGGCAGCACAGATGCGGCGCCAGCCAGCAGATGTCGCTGTGACAGCCGTGCTCCCCAGTTTTCTTATGGAAGGTGGCAGAGGGAGATAATGCGAGAGCAAGATTAAGATTGTGAAAACAAGCGAGAGACAGCAAGGGTAAAGCAGGGGCTGTACCTCTGCTGGAGACGGTGGGGAGGATGAACCATATCATTCATGAAGAGTGCCCAGCCAGGCGCTCTACAAACAGGCATCTTCCCCCTTCACCACCTGTGAAATCTTAATTTCTCTATGCCTCAGTTTCCTCATCCATAAAATGGGAATTACAGCAGCTGCTTCACAGGGTCTCTGTGAGGATTAAGGGAGTTAATGTAAGTCTGGAACGTTGAGAGGACTCGGTGAATATTTAATATTGATTATTTTCCTCCTGTCAGTAGCATCCTACCCTGTTGGGTCCCAGGCCTTTAGTTCCCACCACCCTCACAAACCCCACCAGTCACACTGAGGACCCTCCCTAGACACAAGAGCAGGAGGCCAAGAATGTGGACAGAAATGCATATAGGGTGTGTTCACCTGGAGAGTGAGAGAGTTTGGAAGTCAGTGTCCTTGGCAGGTGACATGACATGATACTGTATATAGAAAACCCTAAAGACTCCACACAGAAACTACTAGAGCTGATAAATGAGTTCAGCAAGGTAGCAGGACACAAGATGAACATACAAAAAATTGTTGCATTTCTTTACAGTAAAAATGAAATATCAAAAAGGGAAAGTAGAAAAAAAATCCCTTTTAAAATCACATTAAAAAAAAAAAACAACTTCAGAATAACCCTGACCAAGGAGGTGAAAGACTTATATGCTGAGAACTATAGGACATTGATAAAGGAAACTGACAATGATTCAAAGAAATGGAAAGATATCCCATGTTCTTAAACTGGTAGAATTAATGTTGTTAAAATGGCCATAGTACCCAAAGCAATCTACCAATTTAATGCAATTCTTATCAGTGTCCTCATCTATGAAATGGACACGATATCACTGAATGAGGCAGCAGCGCAAGTGAAACCCCAAGCCCCGTGCCTGGCACAGTAGCTGCAGGACTTGGTGTTGGTGCTGGGGGCTTGGGAGTCCCTGCTCTCATATAATCACCAACCAATTTGTGATTCTTTTTTTTTTTTTGTGGTACGCGGGCCTCTCATTGTTGTGGCCTCTCCTGCTGCGGAGCACAGGCTCTGGACGCGCAGGCTCCGCGGCCATGGCTCACGGGCCTAGCCACTCCGCGGCATGTGGGATCTTCCCGGACCGGGGCACGAACCCGTGTCCCCTGCGTTGGCAGGCGGACTCTCAACCACTGCGCCACCAGGGAAGCCCACCGATTTGTGATTCTTAATCTGCTATTCAGGAGCCTCTGGTGACAGAATGGGGTCCTTGTGCTCTCGTGGTATTTCGGAATCCAGAGAACCATCCCATATTGATGTGGGAAGAGGTTGTCAAGCCAAGAGGGGAATCTGTTCTGGGCTGGGATCACCAACTCTCCAGGAAGTCGTGTGGTGAGTCCTGCCCCACAGAGCTGGGACAGCTGCCTTGGGCAGTTGGGAAATAAATTAATCATTAATCAATGCTCTCTTTTTAAAAATGGGACCAGGATGAGGGTGGTAATTTACAAAGTTGGGAGCCATTGATCTAGCTTCATTCCTCTCTTCACCCCAGTGCCATTGTGTGGGCAGAGACACCAAGGCCCTAGTTTGGAGCCTAAGGATCACGGTCTCAAAAGCAGCCCGTGGTTTGACGAGACTGGGGTCAGGGGTTGTCATTTTTGTCTTACAGTGGAAAGGAACTAACATTTATTGGGGACCTTCTATGTGTCAAGTGCTTTACAGGTATTCTCATTAGTTACCACAATAACCCTCTCAAATATTGTGCCATTTTACACATGAGAAAAAGGAGGCTCAAGTTAAGTGTTTTACCCGAAGTCTCACTCACCCCTCCTTGATGACTTAACGCACTTTATTTCCTCTGTCTAGAGAGGTAATTCTCCACCAGGGGCAATATTGCTCCTCAGAGATATTTGGCAGTGTCCGGGGACACATTTGGTTGTCACTGCTGAGGGTGGGGTTACATCTTGTGGGCAGAGCATGGGGTGCTGCTAACCGTCCTCCAGTGTACGGGACAGCTTCCCGCAGCAAGGAATTATATGGCCCCAGATTGGAATAACGCTGAGTTGGAGAAACTCTGATCTAGAGAAATCCATGCCCTTCCCTCTGGGTCACTCCAGGAGGCCCTCCCTGAGTCCCCTGGGAGAGGTTGCGCCTCCTTGTAGCCCCTGCAGCCATCACCTCCCCTAATAGGTGCTGATCATGCTGCCTCGAACCAGAGCTCTTTGGGTAAATGGAATTGGATTGATAATCAGTAAATGCTTCCTGCCTTGACACACAAGGTAGTGACTGTCTTTCTTTTCTTTTTTTAAAAAAGTCTATTTATTATTTTTGGCTGCGTTGGGTCCTTGTTGCTGCGCGCGGGCTTTTCTCTAGTTGCGGCGAATGGGGGCTCCTCTTCGTTGCGGTGTGCGGGCTTCTCATTGCAGTGGCTTCTCTTGTTGTGGAGCACGGGCTCTAGGTGCGCAGGCATCAGTAGTTATGGCACGTGGGCTCAGTAGTTGTGGCTCGCGGGCTTAGTTGCTCTGCGGCATGTGGGATCTTCCTGGACCAGGGAACCCATGGGACCACGAACCCATGTCGCCTGCATTGGCAGGCGGATTCTTAACCACTGCACCACCAGGGAAGCCAGTGCCTGTCTTTCTATTAAGCCTTTGCTTCAATTAGGCTGGTGATTCCTAGCATTTCAGGACTGGAATGAAAGACCTCCACGGCCTCTTTGTCCTGGCCAGAGAGATGGTGAGCTTCCCGTCACTCCAAGTGTGCAAGGTGAGGCTACGAGACCACTTAACAATGCAGATGTAGTGCAATGCAGAGGTTAAAAACACAGGCTTGTATGTCAGAAAGATCCTGATTCAAGTCCCAGCTCTGCAACTTACTCACTGTGCAGCCCTGGCCATGGTACTTAACCTCTCTGAGTCTCGGTTTCCTCATTTACGAACTGGAGATGATCTTAATAGGCACCTTATAGGGTTGTTGTGAGGTCCAAATCAGACAGTCCGTCCACAGTGCTTAGCACAGTGCCTGGCAGGTGGCAGTCATCTGAGAATGTTGGCTATTACTATTATGAGGAGAGGCAAGGAGCACTGGGGTTTCCGCTAAATAATACCAAGGTTCCTTCTAACTCTGAAACTCCCCAAACATGCTAGGTTCTCTCACACCTCTACGTCTTTGAACAAGCTGTTCTTTTGGCCTGAAATGCCATTTCTCTCCACACAAGTCTTCCAAACACACTCCTTCTCATTCTTCAAGTCTCAGTTCAAAGTGCCACTTCTTCTATGAAGCCTCCCTCGATTGCCCTCTTCTTCTGTGCTTCCACCATGATTCTCCACTGCATCCCCAGATCATACTGCCACTTATAGCATCTATTTTGCTTTTTGTTTTTTGTATTAAATTCCCCCCCCCCTCCAGTCTGAGGGCTCCCTCTGGGGACAGGGACTAGGTCAGATCTATCTTTGCACCTTAGCACCAGAACAGACATGTGGAGGCAGTTTATGAACCCATGGGTTCATAAACCCATGGAATGAACCCACATGTCTGATTATAGGAGGTCCTCCAGCGGGTGTCTTTCATAAATATTTATCAAGTGTCTACCATGTCGCAGGCACCATGCACTCTCCACCAATGAACAGATCGGATCCCCTTTTCCCTGGTGCTCAAAGTTTTGAGTTTTTGAATCCAGAAGGTCACAGGGAAGAGTGGAGGAAAGGAGGCCGACAGTCCATTTCTTCTCTGCACCTGTTTGGTTTCTTAAAAATATTGGGCTGGCCAACAATTTGTTTGGGTTTTGCCATAAGATGTTACGGAAAAACCCAAACGAACTTTTTGGCCAACCCAATAATGTAAGCGTATTATAACAACAATCAGAGTCGCTGTAGGGCTTTTAAAGTATGTCTACAAATTCTTTGACAATCTTTCCCTCAAAAGGTGAAGACTAATTGCTTACTCATTCATGTGGATTGGACTTAGTGAGTCACTTCCAACCAACAGAATGTGGTGGCAGTGATGGTGTGTGACTTCTGAGACTAGGTCTTCCTAGCCTCCTTGCTCTCTCTTTCTCTCAGATCGCTTGCTCTGGATCCACTTTTTATGTGGCTCACTTCCTCCATGTGAAAGGGAACTGACGCCTTCTATCAACAGCCGCGTGATTATGCAATCTTGGAGGTGGACCCTCCAGCCCAGCCAAGCCTTCACACATCTGCAGACCTGACCTAACTCTAAACTGCAAGTTCATGAGAGACCCTGGTCAGCACCACCCAGCTAAGCTGCTCCCGAATTTCTGACCCATAAACTTTAAGACAGTGTTTGTTGACTTAAGCTGCTAAGTTCTGGGGTAATTTGCTATACAGCAGTAGAAAGCTAAGAGTATCCTCGAGCAGTGGTTCTCAGCCTTGCCTGGGCACTGGAATTCCCCATGAGGCAGTATGTGTTCAGTGGTTAGATAATGAGTCAGGGGTCAGAGTGGCTGCATTTAAATGCTGATTCTGCCACTTACTAGCTGGGTAACTTTGAATAGGTGACTTAATCTCTCCCAGCTTTAGTGACTCCATCTATAAGATGGTGGTAATGGAACTTCTTAGGATTGTTAGGAAGACTAAACAAGAAAATATATGTCAATTCTGCCTAGAAGCTAAATTGTAAGAGAGAAAGCTAAAGCGTTGTCTGCGTTGTTCATTGCTGTAGCCTCGGTGTCTGGAACAGTGCCTGGAATGTAAGAGGTGCTCAGTAAATATTTCTTGATAGAGAGTGAAATCAGTAGACTGAGTGAACTCAAAATGCTAGTTTGTATCAGCTCCCTGGTTTGCCTACCTCAGCCTTCTCTGCTGGTTCCTCCTAATGTTCTCCAGCTCCAAATGTACAAGTGCCCCAGGACTGTCTTCAACCCTCTTCCCTGTCTACATTCACTCTCTTGGTGATTTCATCTATTGTCGACTTGAAACACCATCTCAACCTCAGTGATTCCAAACTTCCTATCTTCAGCCCAGGACTCTTATACCCAACTGCCTCCTCGACATCTCCACTTGAATGCCTAACAGGCATCTCAAACTTTAGGTGTCCAAAACCAGAACACGGGAGTCTGTCCCCAAACTTTCTCCTCCTGATGTCATCCCATCGCAAGGGCAACTCCATCCTTCTGCTCACTCAGGCTGAAAACCTTGGGGTCCTGTGTGACTCTGCTCTTTCATTCACATCCCACAGCCAACCCCCCAGCAAATCTTCTTGGTCCTACACTCAAAATATATTGGAATCCAGCCACGTCTCATCTCCACTGCTGCCACTCTGACCAAGCACCACCATCCCACACCTGGATTATCTTGATGGTATCTGACCTGGTCTCTGTGTTTCAGCCCTTGACCCCTTACAGTGTGTTCTCCACACAGTACCCAAAGGGATTCTTCCCAGCTCTGTGTTTTCCCATCTCAGATTAAAAACTGAAGCCCTTATGGTGTTCTTCAAGCCAATACAGCACCTGACACTCCCCGCACCCCTTTATCTCTCGGACTTCATCTCCTACCACTCTCTCGTTTCCTTGCTTTGAACCACCCTGGCCTCCTTGCTTCCCTCCGGTATTCAGGCTCTGACTCAGAACCTTTGCACTTGCTGTTCCCTTTGTCTTCTTCTTCAGGTATTTTATCAAAACCTTTTCCCAGTGAGACCTTCCTGACTAACGATGTCCAATTTAAAACCAGAATCAATCCCTATCCTGTGTTCCCTTCCCTGCCCTGTTTTGCTCCATGACACTTATCTGACACACCATATATTTTACTGGTTTACCTATGTATGTCTGCTTCCATAGATATCCCCTACGAGAGCAGGGATTACGTTCTGTTTTGTTCACTGCTGTATCCTCAGTGCCTGGCACATAGTAAGTTCTTAATAAATATTTGAAGGATGGATTCAGATGCTTTGGGTCCAATGAATTAGAATCTGGTACATGAGTGGAGCCCAGAAATCTGTATTTTAAAAAGACATCCCAAGTACAGTTAGGATGGAGAAGCCCTGTTCCAGGTCAGCAGTAAAGAAGCCCAGGCATATTCTGCAAAGTCCAGCCCTCTCATTTCACTGAAGTAACCAAGACCAGAGGTGGGAGGAGTGGCCCCAGGTCCCAGGATGAGAAAGGGGCAGAGGAAGAACTCAAACTTCAGTTTTGGAGTATTTCAGTATTGGATGCCTAGCACAGGGCTCTCTCTGCAGCCCCAGTTGGCCTGGGCCTGATCAGTCTGGTTGAATCGCTGAATCCCTGGAAGCAAGGCTCAGGGTGGGGGTGTGGTCCCCGGCACAGGTGGTGGCAGGCAAACTCAGACCTGCCTTTGCTCAAACTAACCAAGTGGTAAAGTTGTCAATGTTTAAGTTCAAGAGTTGATCCTAGACTTTGAAATTATTAACCCATTTTTTAAAAATTTAAGACTGTAACAATTATTAACAAATGCAATTAAACTTGGGGGAGAGAGTCTTAGAGTCGACTTCTGATGTGAGGGAGCTGGCAGGCATAATTTGGTAGGCCTTCCATGACACTGGAGGAGGGGAAGTTTCAAAAATGTTTGAATGCCTCTTTACCTGCGTCTAGGATTTCCCAAACGTGGATCTCCTGGGGCACTAGTGAAAAACACAAGTTCCTTCCACTGCCCAGATGTTGGGTTCAGTGTGGCTCAGATCAGGCTCAGGAATTTGGATTTTTAAGAGATGCTTATGCTCTGCAAGTTTAAGAAACCCTGTCTGTCCAGGGCCATGCCTATGGAGTACTGACTCTTATAAGGCAATAAGGTCTTGGTGTCAGGCCCTCCCTCATGCCTATAGTCTGTTTAGGAACAGCAAGACCCAATTCCAACGCATTCAAGCAAACACTAGTCTGTCTACAAATCCCAGGAGACTCTTATGCTTGTCAAATGCACCTTGGGGATTGTATTCTAGTGCTTCATAGAATGGCTTGGGGGGACTTCCCTGGTGGTCCAGTGGTTAAGACTTCACCTTCCAATGCAGGAGGTGTGGGTTCGATCCCTAGTCAGGAGCTAAGATCCCACGTGCCTTGGGGCCAAAAAAACAAAAACATATAACAGACCAATATTGTAACAAATTCAATAAAGACTTTAAAAATGGTCCACATCAAAAAAAAAAAAAAAAAAAGAATGGCTTGGGCACCGTTATAACCCAGCAGTTATTGGAAGGTATGTCCTACCTGGATTATTCGAATGTGCAGAGGTTGCTGGGAGATGGCCCCAGGATGGCAGGAGCCACACGGGGCTTTGTGGGAAGGCCAGCTTGACTGATTCCAGAGTGATGAACGGGGACCCAGGGATGTCTGACACCTGAAGTTCATGCTGACCTTTACCTCCCAAGTTTACACACATACCCACAAGAACACACATTTACACAGGGAAGTAAGAAACCCTAGGCCTCTTCCAGACAAAACACTGCTTCCTGCTTCCTTCCTCCAGCCCACCCTCCCAGCCCTGCCAGTTCTCTCTGTAGGACAATTCTAATCGAGTAGCTTCTGCTCAAAATCCTTCAATAGTTCCTCCTGCCATCACACCAGGCCGATGCACTCTGGTTTGACATTCAGGGCTTCTGGATACGACTCCTTCTCTGGGAAGGCAGAATAATGGCCCTGCAAAGAGGGTCACATTCTAATTCCTGGAACCTGTGAATGCATTACATGGCAAAAGGGACTTTGCAGATGGAATTAAGGACTTTGAGAGGAAGAAATTATCCTGGATTATTCAAGTGGGCCCAACCCAATGACACGAATCCTTACAAGTGGAGAACCTTTCCTGGCTGTGGTTAGAGACATGTGATGGAAAAAGGGTCAGAGATTGGGACTTGCCTAGTGGTCCAATGGTTAAGACTCCACGCTTCCACTGCAAGGGGGCGCGGGTTCGATCCCTGGTCAGGGAACTAGGATCCCACATGCTGCACGGCCAGGGAAAAAACAAAAAGGTCAGAGGGCTGTGATGTTGCTGACTTTGAAGATGGAGGAAAGGGGCCACGAGCCAAGAAATGCACATAGCCTCTAGAAGCTAGAAAAGGAAACGGATTCTCCCCTAGAGACTCCAGAAAGAGAGGCAACCCTCCAGACATCTTAATTTTACCCCAGCGAGACCCATGTTGGACTTCTACTGAACTGTAAGATAACAAATGTATACTGCTTTAAGAGACTAAAGTTATGATGACTTATGACAGCGATAGAAGACGGATACATTCCCCACTGAGGCTCCCTCCAGCTAGTTCGTCTCTGGCCATTTTTACCCCAGACACTACGGGTTTTCCTCCCTCCACACCTCTGCTCATGCTGTTGGTCCATCCAGGATGTTCAGATCACCTCTCTCCCGAGCTCCTATTAACAACCACCTTTCACGCCAAACTGTCCTCAGCATCGACCACCTGCTAGCAGCGTCAACTTCTGCCTGCCCACCCCCTGGGCTCCCCACTAGACCATAAACTCCTTATTTCCCTCTGACTCCACGACCAGGAATGGTCCACAGAGGTTTGAATAGTGGACCTGGGCATCCTTATGTAGAACCTCTGGCTCTTGGCCCCTAACTCCATCAAGGTCACCTGGGGATCTTAAATCATTGTGAAAGAATGGGAGGTACCTCCACATGTGTTATTGAGAGAAGATTTCCAAGATTCAGAGTTAGGTGAATGAGCAGGGAGTTGAAGAGTGAGTAAAATATGTTACCATTTGTGTGAAAAAGGGGAAAAAAATTTTATATAATTAAAAAATTTTTGACTATCTTCGGAAAGATATGAAAAATAAGTAAGAGTACATAGCCCCCTGGAACTTTCTGAATCCTGTACACATATACTTATTACCTATTCATACACAAAAGTAAAATTTTAAAATTCAAAATACTGATTCTTTTTGTACAGTCAGAAAAGGAGCCAGGATGTCCCAGTTGGGATGCAGGAATCTGTGTCTAAAGTACTGTCTGCCAGCTTATTCCAAGTCAGGAACTGAATTTTTAGGAAGAGGACAGAGCCAGGATGCAAAGGATATTTGAAAGCATAACCTTAAAATGCACTTAATCGGAAAAATAGAAAGCTCTCCAAGGGATTGCAAAGCCAGGTTTGGGAACCCACTGATTTAATCCCTTCTCTGCATTTTATGGATGAGGAAAGAGAGGGAGTGTGACTTGCCCAAAGCTACACAGCCAGCCAGAGGGACAGGCCAGTGCCCCAGCAATGTCTGATAATGACAGTGACAGATTCCCAACCTCTGCCCACCCTCCACGCAAAGACTTCTCCCTTAGAAGACCCTGCCGACTCACAGGGCAGGACAGAAAGACAGAGAAGAAAACACCATCTTTTTTTTTTTTTTTTTTTTTTTTTTTTTTAATTTTTTGGCTGTGTTGGGTCTTTGTTGCTGCGCGCGGGCTTTCTCTAGTTGCAGCGAGGGCTACTCTTTGTTGCGGTGCATGGGCTTCTCATTGTGGTGGCTTCTCTTTGTTGCAGAGCACAGGCTCTAGGCACGAGGGCTGCAGTAGTTGTGGCACGTGGGCTCCGTAGTTGTGGCTCACGGGCTCTAGAGTGCAGGCTCAGTAGTTGTGGCACACGGGCTTAGTTGCTCCGTGGCATGTGGGATCTTCCCGGACCAGGGCTCGAACCCCTGTTCCCTGCATTGGCAGGCGGATTCTTAACCACTGCGCCACCAGGGAAGTCGGAAAACACCATCTTTAATCAACCCACCTGCACAGAAACCAGGGCAACACTCCTGCCTTGCAAGGTCCCAGTGAGAACACTGTCTCCTTGAAAAAAACATCTTACAAAAACAAAAGGCTTCAAAGCACCAGTGGCTCAAGTCGTTGAGTAGAAAGGGGCTTGGGGGTGAGATGACAGCTGGCTGGGGGTGGCTCTGAGAAGAGAGGGCTGGAGGCAGGACTTGGTCCAAGAGCAGAGCAGCAGCCAGGCCAGAAGGGAACTGTTGCCCTCCTGAGCTGTACCCATAGCTAACCAGGCTCACCATTTGGGACCTTGGGCCCTGTAGTGACCAGAGGGACTCCTGGGTTTGGCTCTTTGGCACAGACCTGCAGATGGGATGGTGGGGTGGGGTCCAAGTTCAGGATATTTGGGCCTTAGATGGAAGGGAATGCTAGATCAGAGGGTGGAGAGCAAGGAACGGTCCCCATGGATGGGCTCAGGTGTGCAACCGTCTGTATTTCCATCTGGTTCCCCCATGCCTCCCACCCTCCTTCCCAAGCCAGGACCACTCCTACTTCACAAACTGGAAGCTGAGGCCTGATCCTCCTGCCCTGAGATTCACCAGCCAGCGCACAGGATGCAGGGTCCTCAGAGGGGTCTGTGGAGGGAGGCGAGGAGAATGAGCCCTCATCTCTACTTGCTCTTAAGGAAGGGTGCTGGCCCTCCAGACCCCCCACTATGACCCCCACCCCCATTTTGCCTCTCCAGAACAACTGGATTTGTCAAAGGTTGCTTCTGGACACCGGCGTGATCATCAACACTGGTGATCTCTGAACACTGTTGACCAGGCAGCACAGATGAGCGCTTTTCCACTCTGGAACCACAGGTCTTCCAACTGGTGAGGTGGATGGAGCCACCAGGGGTTGGCAGAGTTGCTGAAGGGGTGGGGGATCATGGGTGCAGCAGGCTCAGGGACGTGGAAGGGGGTGGGGTGACTGAGTCGTGTCCCCCCTTTGCTAGAGAGAGCTTGAAAGCTTTGCCAAGGGTGGACAGAGGCCGAGTCTAAGAAGGCTTCCCTGTGGGTCAGGCTGAATTCAGGGCCCTGGGATCCATCCATCCTGTTCCCAACAAGAGAACGTATATATTGCTTTAAGAGAGGAGTTAGCAAGTGGTGGTGGTGGTATGTGAGTGTGGTGTATATCACATGGGTTCTAGTGTCCAAGTTGGAAGGGGGCTTGGAAATGGGTTTTGGAGTCTGAAACTACAGATCATATTCGAGGCCTGCCGCCACCAAAAGCCCAGCTGTGTGGCCTCAAGCAAATTGCTTTACATCTCTGGGCCTCAGTTTCCATATCTGCAAAATGGGGATTATGTAAAATCCCAGTATAGTCCAGGGAATTGAGAGTCAAATGAAAAGGCTAGAAAGAGCTCCACTTACGAAGGGATTATTTTAATTATCTGAGGTCGGAAACTGAGGCCCAGAGAGGGCAAGGGCTTTGCCAGATGTCACATAGAGAGTTAGTGATGGAGCTGCGATTAGAACCCAGAACTCCTGCTTCTAGTTCAGGGTAACTTTCCCCAGGGCTGGTGAATGAATGTGGTGAGATGGGGGTAAGTCTGTCTGTCCTGTCCTTTCTCTCTGGACAGGGGACAGGATGCTGGGTGAAGAAGGGTGAAAGGGAGAGGCTGGAGAAGGGCAGGAGGCTCCGGCACACACCAAGGTGGAGATAAAAAAATACAAACCCCGCGAACCCCCTCCCCCGCCCCTCCCCCGCCCCACCCCTTAAGTCCAGGCGGCTAAGCGCCAAGTCCATGTCTGCTTCGGACCCACGTCAAGCCGACCCAGGCTGCAGTCCAGTCAGCGAGCCGCCAGGGGGCACGCCTGCCATCTTGGCCAGAGCTCGCGGCTGCGGCGGTCAGTCTATCTAGCCGCGGGGGTGGTCGTGGGGCAGAAGCTACTACCCCGCCCTGGAGGAAACAAAGGCAGGTTAGGGAAGTGGACCCCTAAGTAGGGAGGCGGAGAGATCTGGCTGCCCTCTCCGCTCCTCCCTCCCCTTCTTTCTCCTACACTAACG
Organism: Lipotes vexillifer; assembly: GCF_000442215.2. Taxonomy (NCBI): domain Eukaryota; kingdom Metazoa; phylum Chordata; class Mammalia; order Artiodactyla; family Lipotidae; genus Lipotes; species Lipotes vexillifer. The sequence continues at coordinate 1,323,815 of NW_006774070.1, forward strand.
CCCGCGCCGGGGTCCCTCCACCCCACCCTGCTCCGCGCCATGACCCACGTGTACAGAGGCTGCAGTTGTAAATGCGACGTCTTCTGCGGCGCCTGGTATCCATAGGAGTCAAAACCGCCGATGAAATCAACTGCGGAAGGGCAGATGGCACGTGGTTAGAGATGGGCCTGTGAAGGGGGCAAGTTATGGGAGGCTGGGTCCTGAAAGGGAGGAATCTGAGACCAGACCCTGTACAGGGCCTTAGGGGTTGGGCTTTGTTGCAGTGTCCTGATGGATGGGCCAAGGCCCAAGAGGATAGAGAGCTGGGGGGTGGATGGGGAGGGTGGCCCTTTAAGGGAGAAGGGTGCAGGGAGGCAAGACCTGTTGGGGGTGGGAGTGGGACGAACTGGGAATGGGCGGTGCTTGACAGGAGTGGGGCTGTGGAGCCCCTCAGAGCGACAGGAAGGGGCCTAAGAGGGGCAGGTAGGGGGGCAGTGCTGGAGCCTTGGATTGGGCACCCGGACGTCTGGGCCTCAGCCCAGAATGGGCTGGCTATGCAGATCCCCACACACCCTGCTGCCTCTTTTTCCCCAGCCCCCAGAGGGGCCCCTTAAATCAGGGATCCCCAACCCCCAGGCCACAGACCGGTACTGGTGTTAGGAACTGGGCCACACAGCAGGTGAGCGGCAGGCAAGCGAGCGAAGCTTCATCTGTATTTACAGCTGCTCCCCATCGCTCACATTACCGCCTGAGCCCCGCCTCCTGTCAGATCAGCAGCGGCATTAGATTCTCATAGGGGCAAGAACCCTACTGTGAACTGCGCATGTGAGGGATCTAGGTTGCACGCTTCTTATGAGAATCTAATGCCTGATGATCTGAGGTGGAGCTGAGGCCGTGATGCTAGTGCTGGGGAGCGGATGCAAATACAGATTATCATTAGCAGAGAGGTTTGACTGCACAGAGGCCATAATAAATCAATGCACTTGAATCATCCTGAAAGCACCCCCCCACGCCCCGTCCACAGAAAAACTGTCTTCCATGAAACCGGTCCCTGGTGCCAGAAAGGTTGGGGACTGCTGCCTTAAATAACCCAGGGCTCCCTCCTGCTCTGGCCCCTGTCCAGGGTGCTGACTGCGTGGGGTGGCACGCGGCCAGGTTTCCCCAGTTCCCTAGGGGCTCCGCACTCACAGCTGTCCTCCTCCTCCAGGAATACTTTGCTCACGTAGCAGGCGAACACGAAGCCGAACAGCTGGGGGAGGACACAGCGCGTCAGGGAGGGAGGGAGGGAGGAGAGGGAAGCTCTTCCTTCACCCCCTGCCTGGCCCTGCCCACCCCCGCTGGCGGGGGCCATGTGTGCTAAGAGGAAGGCAAACCCATAACGACTCCAAGTCAAATGACTGCGCCTTAAACTTAATATACCTGGTTTCATTCTCCATTCTGGGAGTGTGATTTTGGACAAGTAATTATTTTACCTCTTTGAGCCTCAGTTTCCCCAGTTGGACCTGGGCAATACCTTACTGGCTTGTTAAGAGGAAAGAGGATCATGTAACTGTGTGTGTAAAGTGCCTAGGGCAGGGCTGGGGCAGGCAGCGGGTAGGGAGAACTCACAGCCAGGAAGATCTGCAGGGCGCTGCTGAGTGCTTCTATGTAGGGATAGTCAAGCAGGCAGCCGGTGACCGAGATGACATGGTGGTCCTCCAGGGCCAGGCGGGAGTTCAGGACAGGTGTCACCAGGCAGCCTGGCCCGTTCTCCATCCACCAGGAGCGGTGCAGGGATGTGTTGAAGGTCATGATGAAGTCCCGGTCCTAGGGGCAGAGGGGCCTAGGATACTGAGCTTGGGCCGGAGGCGGCTGGGGGGGCGGGGAGGGGCGGAAATCCTCCTCAGGCTCCAGGAGACTTCTTTTTTTTTTTTTGGCAGCACCGCACTTCTTGTGGGATCCTAGTTCCCTGACCAGGGATCGAACCCGGGCCCCGGCAGTGAAAGTGCCGAGTCCTAACCACTGGACCGCCAGGGAATTCCCTCCAGAAGACTTTATATAAGGTCTGCTTCACACCTGGGTTGTTGTAACAGCTTCCTTTCCTGGCTTGATTTGCGAAAGGTATGGAGGAAGTCTGTATCTGCAAGTCTACATTTGGCCAGTAGGTGGCGCTTGATGACCATGCAGGCCTCACTCCTCTATCAGAGATGGAAGGGGCTGGTTCAAACCCACAGGAGTCTCAGAATTTCAGGGCTGGAAGGGACATTAATGGTGACCGGGTCCAATTATCCAGCTGTTGGTGAAATCCTCAATACAGACCCCTTCACAGCCCATTCAGCCTCTCCACTGCTCCCTGTGTGTGACCCTGGGCAAACCTCTTTAGACCCTGGTCTCCCCTTTTGAAATGGAGAAGGGGCTGGCCTACATCAGAAGTTCTTACCCACGTGTGCATCTGTTTTCCTCAGTCCATTCACTCAGGCAGTCTATTAACAAATATTCACTGCATGCTGACTTGGTGCCAAGCACTGAGATGTTTGATCTCCTTTCATCCCCTCAGCAAGCACATGAAATTGGGGTTTCTATCAACTATACTTACTAGATGACGAAATTGGAGCTCAGAGAGGGTAAGCCGCCCTCTGGACCGCGAGGGAATTCCCCATCATTTGTTTTTAAGAAGTACAGAGGATGCCAGAAATGAAAACGTAGGGATGGGGGATAGGGAGCACAGATTACTCGAATGTGTAGAGGGCGGTCTCTTCAAGAGATGATGCCCCTGAGACCCACACCACAGGAGCCCTTGGGGCAGGGGATGGGAAAGGTCAGTCTCTGCTCTCTGGCACTGCCAGGCCTGAGGCTTACCTGGGACAGCTGTCCAACCTCCAAGTAGAAGCAGATGATAAACGCATTCCAGCCAACCCAAAGCACCAGCCAGGCTGCATACTGGGGAAAGCAGAGGTGGGATCAGGGTGGGGCCTGGAGGAGTGGGCATGGGGCGGGTCAATGGACAGAGGAGACCTTTGCAGGGGAAACTATGACAATGCCTCACTCAGAAAGCAATATAGTTTACACATCATTTTACATCCATCCGGTCCTTACCAGAGCCCTGCAGGGAAGGCGCTGTCTTTCTCTTTAAAGATAACTAAGTTAAGGCTCAGAGAGGTTGACATTTAACAAGATCACACAGCTAGGAAGAGGTAGGGCTGGCATGCAAACCTAAGTCCTCTGGTAGCTAATCCTATCCACTCTGCAGAGAACCACAGACACCAGATGGCATCCTGCCCATGGCAAAGAACTAGAGAGGAGCTGGCTATTTCCACCCAAATCCTATGCCTAAGCCAGTGGCAGACGTCTGGCAGACAGTGCCATTTACAGTGGTGCCGGGGGCTTTCCTGAGAACTGGAGAGAAGGGTCCTCTTATCTCAGGTGAGGGAGAGCTTTGGAAGGGCCCTGTTCACCTGGCTTCTGGAACTGAGCCTGTGGGAGGTGTGGAGAAGCCCTAGAATGAGCATGAATGGGCTCTGGGGGGGGCATGACACTACATGGCATTGTTACTTTGGGTTGTCAAGCATTTCTGTAGTGAATCTATCGGAAAGCCTTTTCCCTCAAGAGAGGTGTATAAATGAGTCACTGAGGAAGAGCAAGGGACAAGGATGAGACTAGTTGAAAACAGGAGTTTGATAATCAAGGACCAGAACTTGGAAAGAGGAAGTAGGAGGAGGGAGCCAGGGACATAATGCACTCCTGGGATTGGGGCACAGGAGGCATTGGCCTCAAGGCCACACTAGCCACACTAGACCGCATTTTTGATGAACATCAAGGGACAGAAGCCAAGCCTTCCTGAAGCATTTGAGAAACCAAACAAGACAAAGTCCATCCCTCGCACGGGCTTACTGGGCAGCGTGGTGATGCGGCAGGAGCCTTCGCTCTGGACAGGATGCTCTAACCCTGCCACTTATTAGCTGTGTGACTTTAGGAAGCCTTGTCACCTTTCTGAGCCTCATTTCCTCATCTGGAAAATGGAGATAAGATATACTTCGCAGGGCTGTCGTAAAGATAAGTAAAGCAGGTGAAACTCTTAGCATGTGCCTGGCATATGGCAGGCACTCACTAAATGATAATACCTTGTTAATATTTGGAATTTTCTGTAGAAAATTCTTTAGGAAAAATACTAATTTTGTCTCCACTGAGCAAAGAAGCATTGGGATTTGAACATCCACATCACCAGCTGGGCTGGAGCCCAGCCAGAGGCAGGGGTCTAGGTGCCCAGGGTGGAGGGCAGCTTTGGCTGCAGAACAAGGTGGGAACGGATGGGGATGAGAAAGAGGGGGTTGGCTTGTGGAGAGGCCAAGTGAGCCATACCAGAATGAGGTACCGGGAGCGGTACTGCACGGTACCAAAGATGCCCAGGATAACTGCCATGATGTGCAGGAAGTTGGCTAGGATAGGAGCCCACTGGTAGCCCAGGAAGTCAAAGATCTGGCGCTCCAACGCAGCCACCTGTGGGAAAGAGCAGGCTGAGGCCACAGTCACCACCTAAAAAAGGAGGACAGGTACTCCTTTTCAACCCTGTGGAGCAGGTGACACCAGTTACCATGGTGATGAGGAACCATGACCTGATTATATACAAGTCTCAGCGCCATCCCAGCCCCGCAGTACCAAAGGGATGCTGGGAGGTGAGGACACGTCTGTGAGGATGAGCGGGACAGAGCCCTGTTCATCACTTTGGGGTGGGCTAAAGGGAGATGGGAGCTGGGGTTCAGAACGCCTTCCTCCCTGCCAAGAAGCCTCCCCATTGGCACCTATACTTTCCCTGGGGGGCGGGTCTCTGCCCGTGGTCAGGATCCAGACTGCCTCCCCCTAGCTCTGGCCTAGGGCTGAGCCAGGGCCCTGGAGACCCCGGGGAAGCCCGGGGGCTTGGTCACGTTCTTCCAAGGACCCCTATCTGGAGGTTGCCCTGGCCCATGGGATCCATGGGCTACAGAGAAAAGGGATTTTTTTCACTCCCTGTCCCTGAGGGAGCTGTAGTAGGTTGCACAATTGGCCTCAAATTCTTTCTCTTCCTACTTCCATGCTCTTTAGCAGTGCCCTCCACGCTAATTTTGTGCTTGGTCATGTGACTTGCTTTGTTCAGGGGGACTTCAGCAAAGAGGAGGCAAGTGAAGGCCTGAAAAACGCCGGTGCATTGGAGCTTGCCCACTTGTTATACTTGTAACACAGAGAACACCTTGTGAAAGAGCTCAAGCCGACCTGCTGGAGGAAGAGAGGCCACAGGGAAAAGAACCAAGGCACCCCAGCTGACAGCCAGTCAACCATCAACACACATGAGTGAGGCCATTCTAGATCATTCAGATGCTAGCCAGCCCACCAACTGACCAAAGACAGGTCGCCAGACCAAAAAATCTCCCAGCTGACCCACAGAATCGTGAGCTAAATAAAATGGCTGTTTTATTTATTTATTTATTTTTTCTTCAATTTTTGGCTGCACCACGCGACTTTCACGATCTTAGTTCCCTGACCAGGGATCGAACCCAGGCCCATGGCAGTGAAAGTGCTGAGTCCTAACCAGTGGACCACCGGGGAATTCCCTAAAATGGCTGTTTTAAACCACTGCATTTTGGAGGGATTTGTTACACAGCAAAAGGTAACTGATATAGGACTCAATCAACACTCCCTTTCCAGAAGACCCTGGTTCAACCTTTCAGCTGATATATTTAGGAACAAAGGTACCAATGATACCAGTTGTTATTGACTGTCCCATATTCCTTCTTCTGTTGACAGAACTTATCTCTTTGTTTTGGAAACTGCCTCCCAGACCCTCAGTCCATGTGGCTTGGGTGGGGCTGAGCTCACTTCTAATTTCTTTTTTTTTTTTTTAATAAATTTATTTATTTAATTTATTTATTTTTGGCTGTGTTGGGTCTTCGTTCCTGTGTGCAGGCTTTCTCTAGTTGCGGCGAGTGGGGGCTACCCTTTGTTGCGGTGCGCGGGCTTCTCATTGCAGTGGTTTCGCTTGTTGCAGAGCAAAGCTCTAGGCACGTGAACTTCAGTAGTTGTGGTATGCGGGCTCAGTTGTTGTGGCTCATGGGCTCTAGAGCGCAGGCTCGGTAGTCGTGGCGCACGGGCTTAGTTGTTCCACGGCATGTGGGATCTTCCTGGACCAGGGCTTGAACCCGTGTCCCCTGCATTGGCAGGTGGATTCCTAACTACTGCGCCACCAGGGAAGTCCCCCGACTTCTAATTTCTGCAGTGGGCTAGTGACCCAAGTCTAAGCAAATAGGCAACACACAGTGATCTGTCCAGGGATGGGCACTCAGCCTGCACTCTGAGAGTTCTCCTGGATACTTGCTGGGGCATCAGGACAGAGATGCCACCTGCCAAGATACCTGGATGGCCGTAGTGTCAGCTGAGAGCTGTTGGTGGCTGTCTTTGCCACCACTTGGGGGACAGCCTGCTTGAGGAGGAAGCCAAAGCTAAAGGAAAGAGAGTGAGGGAGGAAGAGTGAACAAGCAAGGGGAGTGTCTGGGAGACATCGTTTTAGGTCTGAGGATCTAGCCATGCCTAAACAAATTCTCCCTCCTTGTACTTCTGATTCTGTCACTTGCACCCAAGAGTCCTGACTACATAGAAGGAGAGAGAAGACGGTCTGCCTAGGGAGGAAGAAAGAAGATCCTGATAAAGTAAGAGGATCCCAGAAGCCTTTTTCCTGGCAGGGAGGCAAGAGGAGATGGAGCTGATGGTACCACACAGATGGCAAAGCTTGGGCAGAGACCCAGGAAGCTGCAGGCCCAACCCTGGCACCCACCCACCTGGCACCAGCCTGCCTCTTGCTGGTGACTCCCCTCCCTGAGCTCTGCAGATTGTAAAGAGCCTTCCAAGTTCATCTCTCACTGGATACTTCTTGGCAGAAAGGCACTGCTGAGATCATTAACTCAGAAGAAAAACCATGAGGCTCAGAGAGGGGAAGTGACTTGCCCAAGGTCACACAGCAGGTTGGTGGCAGAGCCAGCCAGCCATTCTACCTTTGTCTGCCTCCTGTCCCACCTTGGCACCAACACATCACCTTTCCCAGTTGGCACTGGCTCGGGAGTTAAGACATGTGGTTTCTGGTTGAGAGTCTGACACTGATTCCTGGCTTACTTGGGCAGGTTACCTTTTCTGTGGGTCTTGAGATCCTCTTACATAGAGGCTGCCAGACTAAATGACCTCTAAGGGCCCTTCTGGTTTTGAATCCAGTGGCCTGCCAACCTTGGGGGAGAAACTCCCCAGGCTGCTTGCCCTCCCAAAAGCTCCTGCCCCACCCACTTCTCTTCTCCTTTCTACCCTGACTCTGCTAGGCCTTAGGGAGTCCTGGTGGTTTGGGGTCCAGCTGGATGCTCTCGATTCAGCTGGCACAGGGTCCTGGCAAGGAGGGTGAGACAGAGTTGCCCAGGCTCATAGTGTAGTTGGGGAGACACCCTGCCTGGATACAACTACCTAAACCTGACATCACCCCTACCCCCACTCTGGCCCTAGCTCAAAACCCCTGTGTTCTCAGGGACGTCATTGATAGAGTGAGCAGCACTGGAGTCACTAAAACTCAAGTTCAAACTGCAGTTCTGCTGTGTAACTTAGGGCAAATTACTTTCCCTCTCTAAGCCTATTTCTTTAACTATAAATGGAGAAGATAATCCCTCCCCTGAGAAGTTGTTGTGAGGATATGGAGACATCACATACACTAATAATTAGACTTAATATATGGTGGTTAATTAGCAGGAGACCTAACAGTCAAAGCTTCTTAGTTGGGCTTCGAAGGCTGCTAGGATCTGGCTCAATTCTTTATTCCCAGCCAGTTCCTGCCCCCAAGCAGCTGAAATAACAGTTGAGGATCAACCATCATTTCCCTTTCCTTATATCCAAGTCCTCCTTGGTTTTCAAAACATAGCACAATTTTCTCCGTTCCTAGGAAGACCTCCTGACTGGCCCAAAGGGATCTCTCTTTCCACTGAATATGGAACACTGGCTGTTCTTGTCACTCTGAGCCATCCTTCCAGCCTCCCTCCAGCCTCCCATCCAACAACTGCCCACTCATTCATCAAAACGCCATCCACATCCATTTACTCCTCCATCTGACATCTGACATGCCCTCATCCATCCAGTGTACATCATTTATTTATTCACAGAACGTTTAGTCTGTGTCAGACCCTGTGCTGGTGCGGGGATGCTGAAATGAATACGTTGCAGTCCCCGCCCTTTGGGAACTCGGAGCCTAGGAGGGGAGACGGATGGAAACTTGGACAGTTAAAAACCACTGTGATCAGCGGGATAACCCAGGCCTGAACGATGCTGCCTCTCCCTCCAATGGTGAGTGCAGAAATCGATGTAAGTAAATAAATAGTTTGAGATTCAGTGTCTTATAAATAACCCCAATTCTAAAGTTGTTATCTTTTATTCAAAAACCAAGTCAAATATTCCAGAACTCCTGCTTCTGCAGCAGTGACATGCAGGTAATTAACAAATAAAGATAAGAACAAAAAATAGGAGGAATATCTTCCCCATCTGGTTGCAATGGCTTAGAAACAATCATCTCAGGGCTGTAGTGGTGGTAAATCATAACTGGCCTTGGAGTGTCTCTTTTTTTCTTCTTCCTTCTGGCCGCACTGCTCTGCATGTGGGATCTTACTTCCCCAACCAGGGATCAAACCTGTGCCCCTTGCACTGGAAGTGCGGAGTCTTAACCACTGGACCACCAGGGAAGTGCCTAGAGTGTCTTTTTTCCTTTGATGGGAGGACTTGTGTGGAGACAATAGCAACCTACTCCTTTGCAAAAAGTTCAAGTACACGTGCATTGAGAGGGAAAAAGTGACTTCGGGGGGCTTCCCTGGTGGCACAGTGGTTAAGAATCTGCCTGCCAATGCAGGGGACACAGGTTCGAGCCCTGGTCCGGGAAGATTCCACATGCCACAGAGCAACTAAGCCTGTGCTCCACAACTACTGAGCCTGTGCTTTAGAGCCCACGAGCCACAACTACTGAAGCCCGCGAGCCTAGAGCCCGTGCTCCCCAACAAGACAAGCCACCGCAATGAGAAACCCACGCACTGCAACGAAGAGTAGCCCCTGCTCGCCACAACTAGAGAAAGCCCACACACAGCAACAAAGACCCAACGCAGCCAAATTAATCAATTATTTTTTTTTAAAAGTGACTTCAGGAATATTTTCTCCTGGTTAGCCTACAAGTCAGGTGAGGCTGGCTTCTTGGGTCTCTCTCCTAAGCGGGCCAGCACAGAAGCTTCTGTGGGCAACGGCCGTAGCCTCCCGCCTCATCTCCTGGCAGAAGGAGGCTGCCTACCAACCTACCGAATGCTTTTTCTAAAGCACAAATCTGGTCGAATCACTCTTGTCATCAATGCAGCCCAGAGAGGCTGGGGTAATCCCTATGGCCTCTGGGCCAGCCGAACCCCTGGTCACAAGGACCCCAGATAAGTGGGATGAGTCCCCTGACTGTAGTCCCAGAAAGACAGATGAGATCCAGTCCCCCCAGCCTCACAGCCCTGTCTGGATCTGTCAATGCCCACAGAGTAAGTCCCACTTTCCTGCCCATTGGTCCTCTCTGCCCTTGATCTCCACAACGCTCTGTGCCGCTTCCTCTGACCCAGCCCTCCCCTGGCCCCCGGCCCCCTTTCATGACCCCTTCCACACCAGCAAGTGTCTCTACGGCCTCGGCGCCTTCCCTAAGGGATCCCCCCACCCCTTAAACGTTGCACCCAAGGACGCTGTTTTCCCTGTAGTCTTCTCAGTGACTCTGTTTCTCTTCTCTCATCCCATGCTCCTCAGGCCCAAAGGTGGGGTTGGTATCCTCTGGGGTCCCCAAACTGCCTGCAGAACTGTGCGACCCAGTGGCTACACCACCCTCATCCACTGCTGGACTCAGCATCCACTGGCCTCCGGGTCTTGTCCCTTCCTTGAAAACGATCCCATGACCTCTGCATCATCCTGGTCGACTCTGACATCTGGGGGCCACCCCCTCCAGCACCCTAACCTCTCAAGTCCTCTCCCATGACCTTTGCTTCCATTCTGCCTTGTCCATGGCCACTTCTTGGAACGTGTCATCACCCCTAACTGCCCTGCCTCCAACGTCGCCAATTTGAGAGCTCCTCTCAGACAGCCCAGCTTCCTCCCAACACCCTTCACAATGACGGGCCCATCAGCCTCTGGGGTTACATGACCCCTCACTTCACCATCAGCTTTGCCTATAACCCAAACTGTCATACTCCTCTGCCTTTTCATCACATCTGCGAGGAAAAGCCCACACCTGGATAAACCCAATTAATAGTTTTCTCAGTTCTCGCAAAGCAGCCAAGCACTACTGAAGAAAGTCACTCCACGGGGTAGACTGGGGCCACTGGAGATCCAGAATAATCGACTACAAGAAGCTCCCCGATGCTGCCCCACAACCCAACTAGGCTTCTCTGAGGAACTCACTCCTAATATTTCAGATCTTCTTGCTGTCCTCAACCCTCCTGGGTCCCCTTCGCCCCCACCCTGGTAAAGACCTGGTCTCCCCCCACCCCCTATACTTGAGGCTCTGTCCCTCCCCGCACTAAAGGGCAATGCCTCCTCCTGCATTCTGAACCCTGTCTTCTCCCTACTCGGGAGCCCACATCATCCACCATCTCTTCTCTCGTAAACCCAACCTCTTCCCCTGCCCAGAATCCCTCCCACTGGCTCCTAAACATGCTTAAGCCTCTTCTACTTAAAAAAAAATAAAATAAATTGGGCTTCCCTGGTGGCGCAGTGGTTGAGAGTCCGCCTGCCAATGCAGGGCATGCGGGTTCGTGCCCCGGTCCGGGAAGATCCCACATGCCGCGGAGCGGCTGGGCCCGTGAGCCATGGCCGCTGAGCCTGCGCGTCCGAAGCCTGTGCTCCGCAATGGGAGAGGCCACAGCAGTGAGAGGCCCACGTATTGCCAAAAAAACAAACAAACAAACAAAAAACAAAAAAAATAAATAGAAAGTCCCCTTTTCCCCCTCCAACTAATGCCTTATCTAGCCCAGTGCTCTCACATTCAAAACTGTTTAAAGGTCTCCACGCCCTCCCTGCTACTCACCGCTCCACCCACTTGCTGCAATTTGGTCCAGGGGTTAGGAGCAGAGCTGGGTTAGAATCCTGGTGCCGCTGGGTTTTCTACAACTCTGGGAAGTCACTTAACCTCTCTGTGCCTCAGTTTTCTCACCAACAAAATGGGTATGATTCATAGTTACTTCCTTCATCTGGTCGTGAGGACAGTCAGCATTATTTAAAATTATATTCCGCTGCAGAGCTCCCTGCCTCCCCGCTTGCTTTATTTTCTGCACGGCACTTATCATTGACTAACATACTATTCACTCCTTATTTACTGTCTCCTGCATTAGAAGGCAAACTCCACAAGAGTGGGGATGTTCACTGCTGCATTTCCAGCGGCGAGAGCCGTGCCTGGCGCACGCATTCTCCACCTCCTTGGCCTGATTCCGGTGCAGCCTGTCCTCCTGCGCAGTCAGGCCCCTAAGTATCATAGCACCTCAGGGCCACAGCCCAGCCCCTCTTCACACTCCACATGTCCCAGCAAATGCATGTCCCCCCCAGCTTCAGTTCCTTCAGCCTCCAGCCCCTTTATAACCAAGTACCCATTGGATGGTTCATCGTGAACTTAATACATCCAAACCTGGTCCATTTGCAGTGATGTGGGCCCCATGATGTGTCCAGCTGCATGACCTAGAAAGGTAAGCTGTAGGCCCTGGTCTTCCTGCTGCTCACCTGCGTTCCCAGTCTGTCGTCAACTGGCTCTCTGCTCTTCTGAATCTCTCTCACATCTGGCCACCTTCCTCCCTCTACCTTCTCTCACCTGGCCAACTGCAATACCAGCCCCCAGTCTACTTCAAGCCTAACCCACCCCTCTTTCCGGAGTGAAGCTTCCACGAGGCTCCCCTGCTGCCCCTCCCCCTGCCCTTAGCTCCCCACCCCCATCCCTGATTATTTATTTATTGGGTAGCTGCCAGCTGAGGGGGATGCAGTTGCCATGGGAACTTTCAGCCCCGAGTCAGGGCTGCCTCTGCTCTCAGTAGGATGCTCTTGTCTGTCTAGACGCCAACCCCAGGAGCCCAACACCAGGTGGGGGGTTGGGGGTGGGGAGTGAGAAATGAATAATGCAGATGGGCCCACCCCGGCCCCCAGGAAGCCGGCTGGGGGAGAGGGTGGGCAGAGGGCTGGGCTTGGGGCCACAGAACCCATCAGAAGCCTCTTGTGTCCAAGCCCTTGCCAGCCAGTTCTGCAAGTCAACTACTTTCCTGTCCAAAATTCCAGCCATATCGCCAGGGGACTTAGATATAGAAGTCAGGCTGTCTGAGGAATGATGAGGAAGGGGCTCCTGAAGTTTCTGGAGAATAGTTTGGTCGCGCCTGGTCTCCTTTACTGACTTTAGTTCACAGAGATGCTGAGGTGGGAAGAACCCGCCACTGGGGGTCAGGCACACCTGAGTTCCATTCCCAGCTCAGTCCCTGACTCACTGTGTGACCTCAGGCAAGTTACTTCCCCTTTCTGAGCCAGCTGTTTCCTCACTGGGAAAACGTCCTGAGGATTTGGACAGTGCATGTAAAGCTCTCATCCTGGTACTTGGTACACAGTTGGTGCTCAGGATACGACTACAGCCTTTGCTGCATCCCCAAACTCAAGCCCCCCTTTTCCCAATGGATTTCTGAGGCAGCTGACAAAATTAAACTCGACTCAGCCCCTCATCCGTGAAATGAGGCAGTGGGATTGAAGCTGCAGATGGCAGAACTGGAAGGACCCCTGGAGATCTGCTGGTCCAACCCCCTCATTAGAGAGGTGAGCAAACTGACAGCAGAGAGGGGCAGTGACTCGTCTAAGGAGAGGGTCTTCTCTCTTTCTCTGAGCTCTGTCCCCTTTTCCAGGGTCCATCTGGCATCCATGCCATTTGGGTATGAGTTGAAATAAACACCCAGCAAGAGATTAAAAGGAGTACAGTCATGGAGACCAGGTAGTCTCTGGCAGGGTCAGGGAAGATGGGCCTAAAAGGGACTCAATTCAGTGAACAAATATTTCTTGAGCACCTACTACGTGCCAAGCCAGGGTATACAGCAATGAGCAAGCCGGCGTGGTTTCGGCTCCATAGAGTTCTAGTCTAAAGACAGATACCACAGTCCTCTGGGAGCTGATGATGGGGGCTTCTCTGCCTGGTTTCCCACCCACTGTGCATAGTGACCTGTGGGGAGTTCTTTCTACCCCCAACACACGCACACATTCTCTCCCTCTCTTTCTTTTCCAGGGCTCCCACAGCCCTTCTGCCTCTATCTGTCCCAGCCTGGATCCTGCAGGAAAATGGCTAAGGCTATCACTGTTAAGTGAAAAAAAACAAAAACAAACAAAAAAAACAAGCTGCAGAACAATATGATTCCATTTATGTAAAAAAAACAAAAGCAAAAAAAAAAAAAGACACATGAAATGTGTGTGATTGTAAATGCAGAATCAAGAGCCTGGGAAACATAACAAATGGCTATGAGAACTTCTCTCTAGGGAGCGGGAAGGGGGAAACTTTTAAATACATACACTTTGGTATTTCTAAGATGTTTTAAAACAAAGCTATACTTTTTAAAAAGTTAAGAGAAATGTTGTAAGATGTTGACTCATTGTTAGACTGTGTGAAAGAGCACTTGGGTGGCTCAGAGGATCTGAGGTCTCCTTCTGTGATGTGAATGTGCTTTGGGACCCAGGGCAAGACTCCTCTGGGTCTTAGTGTTCTCATCTGTACAATGGGGGCCTCTGCCGCTCCAAGTCTCTATCTAGGCCTGCAGCCTGGTGTTGCTGCAGCCCGCCTGCCTTCAGGGGGACTGCCCTTGGGGTCCTGTGACCTCTCCTGAGAGCCTAATGGCCCGTCTTCACCAGAAGGTGGTTCTACCAGTCCCTGGTACAGCCTGCCTCTAGGTTCTGCCTGGGTCATCAGAGCCCTGCCTCTCCCTGACTACACACAGATCCACCATCACCCTTCCTCCAGGTGCCATCAGCCCTCTCCCCACAGCCCTAGTGTGGCCACCTTGGTAAGAGGAGGCTCAGTGTGGTCACTTGAGTCTCCTGAAGTCACTCAGACAGGATGTGGCAGAGCTAAGGTCTGAGCCCTGTCTCTACACCCACTGCTCTTCCCACTCACCAGACATCTCTCTCCAGAGACAGTCCCGGGCATACGAAGGGACAGAGTGGAGGCGGCGGCAGAACCTGCTCTGCATCAAAGGGCCTCTCATGAGCCACCCAGCCCGGCCTCCCATGGGCAGCGAAGTAACAGCTAGTGTTTATTAACCTATTAGCGCCAGGCACTGTTCTGACTATTTCACACCTGTTCATTCATTCATTCCACCAATTCATTCATTCATTCTACCAACAGTTCGTGAGCGTCTTTTGTAGGCTTAGTGCTGAGAACTCAGTGGTGAATACAGAGGGCCCAGTTCCTGTCCTCACGGGATGACAGTCCTGCCCGTAGCCTCCTCAGTGCAGTCATCAGAACACCTGCCCCAGGCCAGAGAGCAGGGGAAGTGGGAAAGGGGCAGGAAGAGAGGAAGCTCTTTCCCACTAGAAAACTAGGGAATTCCCTGGCAGTCCAGTAGTTAGGACTCCGTGCTTTCACTGCCGAGGGCCTGGGTTCAATCCCTGGTTGAACTAAGATCCTGCAAGCCACGCGATGCGGCCAAACAACAACAAAACTAAACTAACCTCTCCCAATGGGTCTTAGAATTGTAGAGTCATTTATTGAGTACCTACTGTATACTACCCCTCATACTCAGGTCACATTTCTCTCTTTTTTTTTTTGGCCCGTGCTGAGTGGCTTGCAGGCCCAGGCCCCCTGCAGTGGAAGCGCAGAGTCCTAACCATTGGACCACCAGGGAATTCCTGGGTCACATCTCTTAATCTTCCCCCTACTGATAGATGAGGAAACTGAGGCTCAGGAAAGTCAAGGGGCTCGCCCACGGGCACACGGAAGAGCTGAGTCTGCAACCGATCTGCTGGGGCAGAGCCCTTGGTTCCCCACCACGTGGTTCTCTGAGACTAGGCTACTCTCACCCCTACAGCCCTGCTCCATAGCACCTTCTGCTCTCAAGGGTAACCTTCCTCCCCTCAGTGCTGCGCCCTTCTCCTCGGACAGCTCCCCAGCCCCCAAGTCCTCAGACTGCCATCCGTCTGTCCTCACACCCTCCCACTATGGCCCAGCCCCCTACCTCAGCTGGGCCTGGGGGAGCCAGGGAGCAGCTGGTCACTACCTTCCACGTAATTAGCCCTCAGAGACCATGCCTGGAGCTGTTAGAGAGGCCCAGGACTGTCTCAATGGGCTGGGCTGGCCAGACCTGAACCTGTCAGGAGGCAGCGGCTGGGGCTTGGCCTGTCTCCATGGCAACCCCATCCCCTCATCTCAGTGATTACTGACCCGTCCACAGCTGGGGGGCTCCTCAGGCCCCTTCTGGGCAGACCTATCCCACTATACCTCTGAGCTGGCAGCTCCATTAGAACAACAGGTCTGGTAGAGGTCTAATTAGCATATATCTACATTAATTTGCATAACCCCTGGGCCTAGCAGCCCAGGATGATATCAAGGTCAGTCTAAAATCAAAGGGTCCCTCTAATCTCATGGGGTGCCTAGCTCCTCATCGACCATCTGGTCCAAACTCACAGGCGCCAGACTGGGAGGTGGTGTGGGCAGTGCAGAGAAGGGCCTTCAGGCCAGTGACTCTCTGTGACTCAGTCTCCTGCTCTGTAGAATGGGCACAAGGTGCCTACTTCACAGCAGTGTTGATAAGATCAACACCGGGACTTCCCTGGTGGTCCGGTGGTTAAGACTCCGAGCTCCCAATGCAGGGGGCCTGGGTTCCATCCCTGGTCAGGGAACTAGATCCTGCATGCCGCAACTAAGAGATCCTGCATGCCGCAACTAAGACCTGGCGCAGCCAAATAAATAAATAAATTTTTTTTTTTTTTTTAAAAAGATCAAAGGGTCTTCTAGATTCATTCCCAAGTCCAGGCCTCACCCCACTCCTCCAACCCCCAATCTCCACTCCTGGAGCACTCTGCTTCCTGCCTGTGGGGCAGGCCCTTCTTACAGGCCCATAAAAGCCTGCAGGAACCTGCTCTCCCCCAGGAGGCTCCTCCCACCAGGCCCACCCTCAACCTTAATTTCTGGGTCCTGGCTGGAAGTGGATTAGAAGCTGCAGGCTACCAGCTTTGGCCTTTCATCAACACCTCTGGGCTTTGATCTGGTTGGTGCACAGCTGAGAAGCAGGGGAACAGAGGGCATCTGGCCTCACCCTGGCCCCCAGCACCACCCACTCCAGTGCACCCTTTGGAAAACCATGTGAGGCAGTTTAGGGCACGCTCTGGAGTCACACTGCTTGGGTTTATCTTCCAAATGAGCCTCAGTGTCTCCATCTGTAAAATGGGGATAACAAGCCACACTTCTTGGAGTCATGAAAATTAAATGAGATAATGTATGTCAAGTGCCTGACATAGTAAGCACTCCATAAATGTTAACTGTTATTATTAAAATAATGACAGTAGGGCTTCCCTGGTGGCGCAGTGGTTGAGAGTCCGCCTGCCGATTCAGGGGACACGGG
>NW_006774070.1:1340487-1345555 GCF_000442215.2 Lipotes vexillifer
AAAAAAAAAAAAAAAAAAGAGTAAAATAATGACAGTAATAAGAAAGAAACCTGAGACCACCTTGAGGGTCAAAGAAGGGTTTACAGAGGAGGTGATATTTAAATTTGGCCTTGAACTGACTATAAAAAAAAAAAAACCAACAACACTGCAAACACTCTGGATGTCCATCAGAAGGACACACAGTAAATTATGGCATCTCCCTGTGATGAAACCAATACAGCCATTACAATGGTGTGGAAAGAGGGCCAACCTGCGTGGTATGAAAAGGCTGCAGGGCCACTTGAGATGTATGATCTTATTTTTGCGTAGAAGAAAGAAAAAGAATCATCAAACTGTTAACTCTGGAGAGTGGAATTGGAAGGGGTCTTTGAGAGTCAACTAGAGATATTTCTGTAAGGTTGTTACATTGATGAGTAATACTTTTATAAGAAAACAAAATAAAGAAGAAATTACTAGGGGATGAATGAGCATGGGCAAAACCCCTGAGGTGTGGGCGGGGTGACCAACCGTCCTGGTTGGCCTGGGGCTGTGGAGTTTCTTGAGGTGCAGCACTTGAACAGATAAACCCCAAAGTCCCAGGCAAACTGGGACAAGATGGTCACCCCAGATGTGGAAGGGTATGGACCACTTATGGGCCTGGGGACAGCTCTGGATGGATGAAATGAGGGGTGGCAGGGTGGGAACACCTGCGGCTGAGCCTCAGACCTAGAGCTTTATCCCGCTGGCCCCAGGAGCCCGGGAAGGTTTGAGCAGAGGGACATGGAGGCTGGATGATTCAAGCACGGGGCTCTCTGGCTGGAGGTGGGCGATCAGGTGGAGATGCAGAGGCCTTCCTTGGATGGCTGAGGGCAGAGCCCAGAATCCCTCTCCATGCTCACGGTCCCACTCTCCTAGAAATCCCACCTTCTTGGAGATGCCCTCTCTACCTCTGCCCCTGTCCCCGTGTCCAAACTGTTGGCACATCCCCAGTGCCAATCCTCCAACAGGCTCCGGAGCGGGCAGTGAAGGCCTGGGAGGAGGGCGCCCTCCCAAGAGAAGCATTTCAGACAGGGTGGAGGGGAAGACAACCCAGGTGGAGAAAACCCACCAAAAACCAGGCTCTCCCAGGAGACGCCAGCTGCAGACAAATGGACATTTGGATAAATATAAAGGTGATTAATCAGATCTCCCCATTAAGTATAATGAATGACACAACATAATTAAGTCAAAAACTCATGGCAGAAAGCACCTTAATGGAGCAGGCACTTAGGCAGGGAGAATTCATTAAGGAAGTGTGGAGAATTTCAGGAGTGGCTATGAGGATGGAGGCAGGTGGCAAAGACCAGAAGGTTGACAAAAACAATCGGGAGTTAACATCTGTCCAGAATGGGACTGAGAACAGAGCCCAGGAGTTATCAGCCCAGGCTCTGGAGTCAGGCAGACCTGGGATGGAGTCCCAGCTCTCACTTACAAGCTGTGGAAACTGGGAAAGTCATTTCTTGGAGCCTCAGTTTCCTTACCTGCAAAACGGGAATACTACTATTACTAATACCCACTTCCTGGGGTTGTGAGGATTTAATGAGGTAACGTGAGTAAAGGACTTTGCCTATAGTAAGTGCTCAGTAAATTATCATTAATTGGACAAGTCACTTTCCCTCTTGGGATCTTAATTTCTCACTGACAAAAAGAGGCTAATGTCCTATCTTCTTCCCAGAGAAACTGGAGGATGAAGTAAGATCACAACGGTGAAAGCAATTGCTATACTATAATATGCTTTTTAAACTGTGAAGTGCTCTACCCACATCTGTCATTATTAGGATAATTATTAAGTCCCTGGTTTCATCCCAAGGCCAGATTCTTGCTGCTTCTTCCCAGAGAAGCTATACAGTGTAGTGGTTAAAAGTGTGGTCCAGAAGCCAGACTGTCTGGGTTTGAATTTGACCTTTAATGCTTACTAGCTGTGTGACCATCAGCAAGTCACTTAACCTCTCTGTGCTTTAATGTCTCCATCTGTAAAATGAGGATGATGATAATAGTACCTACCTCATGGGGGTGTCGTGAGGCCTAAATGACGGAAGATGTGTAAAGCATTCAGAACATTTCCTGGCCGACTGCTATAGGTAAAGCCAGGTTAACTGCGATGACTGTTACCCATCGTGTAGACTCCGGGCCTGAGTCCCTCACAGGTTCAGAGGACTCCTGCTCTGAAGGAGACGAGACCACAGTCGTCCTGGTATGCAGGCCCCTTTGGGGGCCAGGTCTTACTTTCCCCCCCAACCCCTACCTCACTCCATCCAGTCCAGCAGCTGCCTGGCCCCTTGCTCCACCCTTGGTCTTCTCACTCACCCACTGAGCATTTGTGGACTGACTCTGCGCCAGGCCTGCACTGGCTGCACAGACGACCAACTCCAAGTGTCTGCATAGTGAGAGAGCAGAAAAGAGAGCCAGGCCTCCACTCTGGGCACCTGCCCTGTGCACGTGGCTTCATGTCCATTTCACTGACTCCTTTCACTCTTGAGAAGTGTCATTTTACACATGTGGAAACTGTGGAGCAGGGAGTAAAGTCACAGACCCCAGGTCACAGAGCAGGACTCAGACACACAGCTGTGGGCTCCAGAGCCTGCACACCGCTCCACGTTTCCCTATTAGCTCCTCTGGTCCATGCACAGCATCGCTGCCACCGTGGCCTGACCACCTCCACCCTGCCGCCACTGCTGAAACCGGTGCCCTCTCAAAGGATCTGCGACAGCCACGGAGAATGCTGAGATGTGTTCTGTTCAAGCCCATCATTTGGGGACCTTCCTGGTGAGGCAGTGGTTAAGAATCCACCTGCCAATGCAGGGGACACGGGTTCGAGCCCTGGTCCGTGAAGCTCTCACATGCCGCGGAGCAACTAAGCCCATGTGCCACAACTTCTGAGCCCGCGCCTAGAGCCCATGCTCCGCAAAAAGAGAAGCCACTACAGTGAGAAGCCCGTGCACCACAACCAAGAGTAGCCCCTACTCGCCACAACTAGAGAAAGCCCACATGCAGCAATGAAGACCCCAACGCAGCCAAAAATAAGTAAATAAATTTATAAAAAAAACAAAAAGCCCATCATTTGCGAGCAGTGTGAAGTCCAGCAAGTCTAAACCTCCTAAGCCTCCGCTTCCTCGCCTATAAACAGGAAAAGAATTAAATCTACCTTTCGGAGTTGACATTAAAGGATGTAAAGCAGGGTACCTGGCACAGAAGGCACACCCAACAGATGCCATTCTTTGGTCCCTCTGAGTCCAATCCTTCCGCCCACCCCCATCCCCACTTTTGTAGATGGTGTTCTGAAGTTTTCTCATTCCTTCACAGTGAAGGTTTCTTTCATTCCTTCTGGAGGCCTTTCTTCTAATAAGACAAAGCAGAGCAAGGCCTTCCTGAAGCCATTCTGCTATCACCTCAAGCAGGGCAGCCTGCCTGCCTTCACAGCACCCCTGCAAACCTCCAGTGTTAAGTGTGCTATTCGCTGGGTCCCAGGGCTCCCTCAAAAAGCTCCCTTGAAGCTGACCTGGTGCTCCCTCTGAGCCAGCCTGGCTGAGCCAGCCTTTGAGAGCGGTCAGCCCTTGCCTGTAGCAGAGGCACTCCGACAAACACGGGACAAGGTGCCTCTGTACAAAAACCTCCCAACTTTCCGTGCCTCCTCCCGACTCTGCCTTTTCGTTCCTGGACTCTGGTGTGAGTCTATGACATCCTGTCTGACTCAGAAAATGATGATGCTGAGACCTTGAGCAAATCATTTGACCTTTCAGGGCCTCAGTTTTCTCATCTGTAAAATGGGACTTGTAACCCCTACCCTTCTTGCCTCCCAGGTTGAGGGGTGGATTCAATGGGATAACTGACACCTGGGAACCATCAAGCTCCCCACCTTGCTGGGGAGACCTGCAGGGCTCGCACTTTCTGTTCCAACTGGGTCAAGAGAAGCAGTGAAGCCCAGGCTCCTCCTTCCTACCTGAGCACCCCAACAGCAGAATTGACCTCCAAGGAGTCTGGTGCAAGAGAGGAATCTCCTGGAAGTCTGTTTTATCTTAAAAGAATATGCACCTAATATTCTGCTCTGACATAGAGCCTTCTCCTTCGATCATTTCCCGCCAGATCAGGATAGAATGGATGCTCTGCAAAGATGAAGATCTTTATCCTGTGGCTCAGCCTCCTCCTGCCCCCAACCAGGCAGGTACAGGAACTGCAATCTAAGAAGCCAGCCAGACCGGGTGCAAATCCTGCCTCCACACTTACCCACAGGCCACACAGCTAGTAAGCCATTCAGCATGGCTGAGGCTGTTTCCTCATCTGAAATGGGGACAACTGATCCCAGGGCCCACGTCTGTGGGTCAGGCCAGGGTAAGGCTGAGGGGAATGAGTGAAGAGAAAGGGTCCAAACCAGAGGTCAGGGACATGGAAGCTGAGTCACTGTAGGAAGGGTCTTGAGAAGATTGGGCTCTTTAGGCCATTATGAGACCTTTTCATTCTCCTTTCATTTGCTCAACCATTACATCTTTACTGAATGTCAGTCCCAATACTAGACATTGGAGGTACAGTGGTAAACAAAAGCAAAAACAGACACAGTCGCTGACTCAACCAAACACTCAGCTAAATGGGAGCAGAAGGGAACTTCCTCAGCCTGGTAAAAGGCATCTATGAAAAACCCCACAGCTATATCATACTTAATGGTGAGAAACTGAACGTGTTTCCCCGAAGATGAGGGACGAGACAAGGATGTCGACTCTCCTCACTTCTATTCAACATTGTATTGGAGGTTCTAGCCAGGACAATTAGGCAAGAAAAAAGAAAGCAAAGGCATCTGGATTGCAAAGAAAGAAGTAAAACTACCTCTATTTCCAGATGGCATGATCTTTTTTTTTTTTTTAACTGAATGAAAGATTCTTTAAATTCTATAGTGCTTTACAATTTTCAAAAATTTTACCATAATGGAAAAGAATATGAAGAATATGTAAATATACGTATAACTGAACCACCCTGCTGTACACCAGAAACTAACACAACATTGTAAATCAATTATACTGCAATTTTTTTTTTTTTTTTTTTTTTTTTTTTTTTGGGT
>NW_006774070.1:1345709-1365231 GCF_000442215.2 Lipotes vexillifer
CGAACCCGTGTCCCCTGCATCGGCAGGCGGACTCTCAACCACTGCGCCACCAGGGAAGCCCTATAGTTCAATTTTGAAAAAAGTTTCACACAACTAATTTCATTTAATAACCCTTTTTCCCCCCATCCCTATATTGCCCCTCCCCCTTCCCTCTCCCTACTGTAACCACTGGTTTGTTCTGTGTATCTGTGAGGCAGATGACATGATGTTGTATACGGAAAGCCCTAAAGAATCCACAAAAAACTTAGAGCTACTAAATCAGATCAGCAAAATTGCAAGATCCAAGATCAACATACAAAAATCAGTTGTTTTTCTTTCTTAAAAATTTTTAAAATTTAATTCAATTTATTATTTATTTATTTATTTATTTTTGGCCGTGCCACGCGGCATGTGGGAGCTCAGTTCCCCAACCAGGGATAGAACCCACGCCCCCTGCAGTGGAAGCACAGAGTCTTAACCACTGGACTGCCAGGGAAGTCCCTCAGTTGTTTTTCTATACACTGGCAATGAACAGCCCAAACTTAAATTAAGAAAATTCCATTTACAATAGTATTGAAAAGAATAAAGTAAATTTGACCAAGGAGGTGCAAGACTCATACACTAAAAACTACAAAATATTACTGAAAGAAATTAAAGAGATACATACATGAGAAGACATCCAGTGTTCATAGACTGGAAGACTTAATGTTGTTAAGACTGCAACACTTCCAAATTGATCTCCAGATTCGATGCAATCTCTATCAAAATTCCAAGTACTATTTTTGCAGAACTGGATAAGCTGGTCCTAAAATTCGTATGGAAATGCAAGGGACCCAGAATAGCCAAAATAATCTTGAAAAAGAACAAAGTTGAAGGACTTACACTTGTTGATTTCA
Source organism: Lipotes vexillifer (assembly GCF_000442215.2). Classification (NCBI taxonomy): domain Eukaryota; kingdom Metazoa; phylum Chordata; class Mammalia; order Artiodactyla; family Lipotidae; genus Lipotes; species Lipotes vexillifer. The sequence continues at coordinate 1,346,585 of NW_006774070.1, forward strand.
AAACGTACCAACACACTACAGTAGTCAAGACAGCGTGGCAGTGAGATAAGGTTAGACATATAGACCAAAGGAATAGAATCGCGAGTCTGAAAATAAACCCATGTATTTACGATAAGCTGATTGCCAACAAGGATGCCAAGACTACTGAATGGAGAAAGCATAGTGTTTTCAACAAACGGTGCTGGGACAAATAGATATCCATATGCAAAAGAATGAAGGTGGACTCCTACGTCGCACCATATATAAAAACTAACTCAAAATGAATCATAGACCTAAATGTAAGAGCTAAAACTATAAAACTTTTAGAAGAAACCACAGGTATCAATCTGAGTGACCTTAGAATAGGCAACAGTTCTTAGATATGACACCAAAAGCACAAGCAGCCATAGGAAAACTAGATAAACTGGACATCATCAAAATAAAAAACTTTTGAACATCAAAGCACATTATCAAGAAAGTAAAAAGTCAACCCACAGAATAGGAGAAAATATTGGTAAATCACAGATGTGATAAGGGTCTAGAATCCAGAATATACAGAGAACTCTTACCAACCAACAATAAAACGATAAATAACCCAATAAAAAACGGGCAAAGGATTTGAACAGAAATTTTCCCAAAGAAGATACACAACTGCCAATAAGCACATGAAAAGATGCTCAACATCATTAGTCATTAATGAAATGCAAATGAAAACCACAATGAGATGCTACTTTACACCCACAGGGACAGCTATAATAAAAAATACAGATAATAATAAGTGTTGGTGTGGTGAGGATGTAGAGAAACTGGAACCCTCATGCATTGCTAGTGGGAATGTAAAATGGTGCAGCCACTACGGAAAACAGTTTGACAGCTCCTCAAAAACTTATATAGTTATCACATGGCCCAGCAATTCCATGCCAAGGCATATACCTGAAAATTAAAACAAAGTTCACACAAAACTTGTATAGGAATCTTCACAGCAGCATTATTCATAGCAGCCAAAAAGTGGAAACAACCCAAATATTCATCAACTGATTAATGGATAAACAAAATGTGACACGTCCATTCAATGGAGTATTATTAAGCCATAGAAAGGAATAAAGTACTGACCCATGCCACAATATGCACAAACCTTAAAAACATTACGCTTGGGCTTCCCTGGTGGCGCAGTGGTTGAGAGTCTGCCTGCCGATGCAGGGGACACGGGTTCGTGCCCCAGTCCAGGAAGATCCCACATGCCGCAGAGCGGCTGGGCCCGTGAGCCATGGCCGCTGAGCCTGCGCGTCCGGAGCCTGTGCTCCGCAACGGGAGAGGCCACAACAGTGAGAGGCCCGCGTACCGCAGAAAAAACAAACACAAACAAAAAAACAAAAAAAATTACGCTAAGTGAAAGAAGACAGTCACAAAGGACCACGTATTGTATGATCCTATTATACCAAATATCCAGAATAGGCAAATCCAGAGAGACAGAAAGTAGATTAGTGGTAGGTAGCCAGGGGCCAGAGGGAGGGGGGAATGAGTTTGAGGTTTCTTTTTTGGGGCAATGAAAAATGTTCTGGAGTTAGGTAGTGGCCATGGCTGCAGAACTCTGTGAACATATTAAAAACCACTGAATTGTTAAAATGGTGAATTTTATGGTATGAGTTTTATCTCAATAAAAAAAGGAGAAGGGCTTCCCTGGTGGCGCAGTGGTTGAGAGTCCGCCTGCCGATACAGGGGACACGGGTTCGTGCCCCGGTCCGGGAAGATCCCACATGCCGCGGAGCGGCTGGGCCCGTGAGCCATGGCCGCTGAGCCTGCGCGTCCGGAGCCTGTGCTCCGCAACAGGAGAGCCCACAACAGTGAGAGGCCCGCGTACCGCAAAAAAAGAAAAAAAAGAAAAAAAAAAAAAGAAGGCAGAAGAATCCGCCTGCCAATGCAGGGGACACGGGTTCGAGCCCTGGCCCGGGAAGATCCCACATGCCGCAGAGCAACTAAGCCCGTGCACCACAACTACTGAGCCTGCGCTCTAGAGTCCACGTGCCGCAACTACTGAAGCCCGCGCGCCTTAGAGCTCGTGCTCCGCAACAGCAGAAGCCACCGCAGTGAGAAGCCGGCGCACTGCAACGAAGAGTAGCCCCCGCTCACCGCAACTAGAGAAAGCCCGTGTGCAGCAACAAAGACCCAACGCAGCCAAAAATGAATAAATTAAAAAAATAAAAAGAATGACAGCTATGATGAAAGTAGTTGAGGAAGACTTCCGGGAGGAAGTGACCTGAAGGAAGAGGGATTAGCAAGGAGAGGAAGGGAGGGATGAAGTTTCAGGCAGAGGGAAGTGCAAGGATCCTGTATGGGAAGGAGCTCGGCAAGTGTAAGGGTCCAGATGAGACCCCTGTGTCTAGAGTAGGGGGAATGAGAGGGAGCAGGGCACCAGAGAGAAGGGCTGGGAGGGGCCCCAAGCCCTCTGAGTACTCTGGTCAAGATTCATGGGGCGGGGGTGGGGGGGGAGGAATATGCACCTACTGCAGGGGTCAAGTGCTCCCAGTCAACATGTGGAATGAGTTAGGAGGTCATTTCTCCCGATTGAGTCACTCTTTTTTTTTTTTTTTTTTTTTTTTTGCAGTACGTGGGCCTCTCACTGCTGTGGCCTCTCCCGTTGCGGAGCACAGGCTCCAGACGCGCAGGTTCAGGGCCACTGCACGGGCCCAGCCACTCCACGGCATGTGGGATCTTCCCGGACCAGGGCACGAACCCGTGTCCCCTGCATCGGCAGGCGTACTGTCAACCATCGCGCCACCAGGGAAGCCCCCCGACTGAGTCACTCTTCGTGTGACCTGATGGAAGGAGGAAAAAATCCAACTCCCTGACTTATTTAGTGGCACCTCCTGTACTGATGCTCCCAGGGAGGAAATACTGATGAAAACCAGCCTCACTGCTATGGCAACAGCAGCCACTTCTCACTTTCCATCCTGATGAAAGGCCAGGTGGGAAGTCTGCCTAGCACCAGTGGTAGGTGACAGAAGCCCCTCCCAGGGACTTCAGGATCCCCTCCCATCAACGTCCAGGCTTTGCTCGGGTCCCAGCTTCTCCTTCCAATGGAGAATCATAGCAGCTGCCAACATCTGAGCAGCCCTTCCCAGCTCAGGGCGTGATTTATGCCACCACCCTGTAATGTGGAATCGTTGGCCCCACTGGACAGATGCAGACACTGAGGCTCAGAGAGGTGAAGGGTGCTTCCAGCATCCTTCCCTCTGTGCTGCCTTTACTCCCCCATATGATAAAGGTCTGTTTATCTGTGCAGGTCTCCTGCTCTGATTCATCTGTGGCATGAAGGAATAAGTGAGTGGAGTGAGTGTCACCCCCCACCCCACTCTCCTGTCACCCTCTTCCTTTCTTGGTGATCTGCAAGTTCCGGGGGACCGCATCCCGCGGTGTTCTGTTCTGGCCAGGGGAGAGGGTCATGTGGGGCCTGTGAGAGCCAGGGCGGTAAGGAGGGATGGCAGGAGAGGGACTGCATGGGAGGGGGTACCCCTCCACCCCCCCGCCAGGGGGCAGGGCTGAAGTGTTTCCCTTCAAAATGCCTGGCTCGGAACTTTGACACAAGCATTAATATCGATGGCTAATATTTTGGGTGCACTTACTGTGCACCAGGCTTTGTGGCAAGTGCTTTGCGCGCGCCCTCTCATTTGAGTGAGGGATGGGTTATCACCCCTGCTCCACGGAGGGGAGTGCAGCCTGAGATCTGAGCTGGAGAGGCGGCAGAGCCGTGGCAAACCAGGTGGTTCTGAAGCCAAAGCCTGGCTCTTAACCAGATACCTGGAGCCCCGAGGAGACCATCTCGTCCTCACCTCCCCATCCCCCATCCCCCATCCCAGGGGCTGGCTGGGAAGATGAAAAGGGAGGGCAAAGGAGCTGAGGAGTGAGACTGGAGCAGCCTCCTGCAATCATCTCCCGGCCCCGGGCCAGAAGGCTGCTGGTGGGCCTGTTGCAGAAGAGATGTGCTGTCTGTGTGGCAGCAAGAGTGGAGGGAGGGCCCCTCCCGAGGACCAGGCCCTGCCTGATCTTCAGGCCTGGTTTACGGGAGGAAGGAAAGGGAACGCACAGTTCTCAAGTGCCTACTAATGTGCATATGTGGAGCATCGCCCTTACAGGTGGCATTTCACTTTACCCCCAGAATGACACTAAGAGAGACTAACAGCTAACGCTTATGGTATGTCAAGCATCTCGGATGCTCACCATGCTTCGATTCATTTAATCCTCACAGAAACAAGCCAGGTACAGACACTCTGCACATGGGAGAACTGAACCATGAAGAAGAAAAGTCTCTTGCCCAAGGTCACATGGCTGGTAAAGCTCTGATCCAGGTCCTCTGGCCCTAGAGTCTATGAGTAACACACTTTGTATCCTGCTAGCGGAGTGTCGTCCCCATTGTCCACAGCGGGAGAGTGAGGCCCTTTCTTGAGGTCACCAGGGGTCGGAGTGGGGTTTGAGCTCTGTCTCCTGGGAATGTCTGTGGCATTTTGACTTCGTGGCACCCTGCCCCTGCTCTCCACCAACTCCTGCCCAGAAACACTGAGACCACAGGAATGGTTCTAGCTGTAGCCGCTGGCCCATGGCTACCCAGAACTGAGCAAAGAGCAGCCCCCTTCCACCCACCTGGAAAGCTTATGTTTGTTCAGGGTTTCTTTGTCTGGAAGCACACATCCAGCCGCCATCCTTCCCAGAAATGGTGCCAGAACAGTCCACGAAGGGCCCCGATGCCAGGCTCCCTGACTTTCTTTGGGGCGGCAAGGGAAGGAGACAGGGATTAAACCCCTCGGGCCCTACCGCCTCCCTGGGCCTCTGTGGACCCATCCATACAAAGGGTTGGCACAATGTCTCTGGGCACCTTCAGGCTCCTGCATTCCAGGATTCTCTGCCAGGAGCTTCCCACTCAGCAAACAGTCATAACTGTGCGCCTTACAGACGCACCACTTCCCAGAGCCTCATTGCCATTCCCATTGGCTGTAATTACAGCAGCTCCCATTTCCTAAGTGTTGACTAAGTGCCAGGTGAGTGACTTTCATGGATTCTCTCACTGAATTTGCTGGACAGCCCTAAGAGGCAGGTCCACTGACCTCCACTTTACAGATGAAGAAACCCGGCTCAGGGAGGCTGAGCACCTTGCCCGCGTGCACACTCCCAGGGAGCAGCAGAAGCAGGACGTCTCACCGTCGCCTCATGCAGCTGGGAGGGGGAGAGCCGATCGCGTATGTCAAGGATTTGGCCACAGGCCTTGATAAACCACGTCCCCACACCCTCCATCCTGCCCCATCAGGCCTGGGTGCCCACCAGCCCAGCCTGTCACAGCTGACAAGCACGGTGTGATTCCCAGAGAGCCTCTCACTTCAGTGGAGGATCCCTGTGTCCCTGGCAGCCTATCATGAGAATGACAGCTAGTGGCAGCTTGGGGACAGCAGCCCACTCAGATGGCTCATGGGGCTGCTGACCGGCAGACAGTGCCAGGCTGGAGCAGCTGGCATCGCCGGAGGCAGGTGAGGCAGCTGGGAGCCTCTTATGGCACCCACCCCCAAGTCCAGACCCTTCGCTAACATTTGGGGGCCCTCAGGACCGAGGTAAGAGTACCAACAGCGCGCCATGTGTCCAAATATTTAAGTTACAAATCAAGCTGACTAACTCTTAAATAAAATATGTTATATCTTCCCACCCAGACGTAATGGTCTGGAAGGCCAGCCTGTGCGCTGAAATTTCTCAGACTCCCCAGAGTTCTCTGCCAGAAGACAGCAGTGCCTTCTGGGTTCCTTCTGTGCAGGGGCCTCATACACAGGTCTGGACACCCTGGGACACACATGTAGGCAACATCCACACCTATCCCTCCCCCAGGCAGCCGGCCTTCGTCTGTCCCGGGGGCTAGGGGGGCGCACATACCAGCTGCACAGGCTCCCTCTGGAGATGCCCTGGCAGGTCCTGAAAGTGGGCTTGGAGCTGACCTAACAGGGGACCCTGGGGTCTGTCGTGAGCAAACTGGTAAACCCTCACTTGGAGACACGTTCCGAAGAAAGAGTCTCGGACCACACAGGTGCCTGGACTCCGGGCGGCCCAAAGGGAGGGAGAGAGCTTAGGATCGAGCATCAGGAAATCCAGGCAGACAGCAGCTCTGCCACGTGCGTGCTGTGACTTGTGGCCGGTGAATCCCCCTCCTGGGTCCCATTTGCTCATCTGTAAAACAGGGACGACAGTTTCTGCCTGGTGGGGCCGTAGTCAGGAGTAAATGCAGGAAGTCCATGAAAAGGTTCCTGCCTTGCTTTCAGACTGTTCAACTCCACTGAAGACTGTCTCTAAGAAACCCTCCCGTTAACACTGGACTCCTTTACCGTCTGCTTTTCCCTATGTCCCTGGCCACACCGCAACATGAACACTGACAGCACCTGAGCCCACACTGGCCGGGTGCCACCCACACCACAGAATCCCCGGCACCTAGCACAGGGCCAGACACAGACTAAGCAGAAGTTCTGTGATTATTCACCCGGCCTTTCCACCTGCTTATGGGGTTCACCCAAGCATCGCCATCACTGAGGGCCCACTGAGGGCCTTCTGAGGGCCAGACTCACCACCAGGCTCTGAGGACCAGATGGCTCTGGCACCTCTCCAGGCCACACGGAGCTCGCAGTCTAGAGAGAGCGATCTGACGTGGTAATGAGAACAGGTGACAACGGAGGGATGCCTGCCGTAATGCAGGCAGTAGGGGCAAGGGGTTCCCAGAGGCCAGAGGAAGACGGGTGCAGGAGTACAGTGATGCCACAAAGAGGAAATGATGGGTGAGCTGGCCTTAAGGAGATTAAGAGCGGAGGGGACTTCCAGAGACAGGAACAGCAGGTGCAAAGGCACAGAGGTGTGCTTACCTCAACGTGGCCAGAGCTCAAGGACATGGAAGTGGTGAGCGTCAGGGCTGGCGGGGCGGCCAGGGCCACCTGGTGTCCCACTAGCTAGCCCAGTAATTCTCAACGTGTGACTAGCAGCATTAGCAGCACCTTGGAACTTGTTAGAAATGCAAATTCTCAGGCCCCACCTCAGACCTACTAAATCGGAAACTCAGGGCAGGATGCAGAAATCTGTATCTGGACGAGCTCTCTAGGTGTTTGTGATGCACGCTAGTTTGAGAACCACTGGACTTCCTCCCAAAGGCAGCAAGGAGCCATGTTATAAAGCGGCCCACATCTGAAAGGTGGCCTCACGTGAGCCCTCACCTCCAGCGGGACAGCTGTGTGTGGCAGAATAATCTATCTTCACCTGTGAGGGAGGGGCCACTGGGAAGTCAGAGACCCCTGGTGGGCACAGGGCCTGTTACCAGGGTGACCACCTGTCACTCGGAGAAAGCGGGCAGCACCCTACAGAGGGTCAACGAAGGGGAGGGAGCTTGTTATCAGGGCAGCACCCTACAGAGGGTCAACGAAGGGGAGGGAGCTTGTTATCACGGCTACCTCCCCTCAGGTGGGACAGGGTAAGGGAAGAAGGGAGCCTGTGGTGTCAGGTATCCACCCCCATCCCCAGGTGGGAGCATCACAGCCCTAGGCTCCTCTTCTGACTGAATCTAGCCCACCATCCCCTTCTCTGTCCATTTGGGCCCCAGGTGGCAATTTCCTCCCCTCCCCATCATGAAGCCACACCCTCCTGTCACAGCCTAAGGGCTGTGGGGCTGTCTCCTTGGTTACAGCCTGGGCTCCTTTATCCATGGTGACCCTCTCTCAAGAGGCACCACGCCCTCATCTGCTAGGCCTTCACTTTCCTTTGCCAAGGCTGGTTCTAGGGGCCGTGACCCAGATCAGTAGCAGGGCTCTCCCACTCTCTCTTCAGCTGGTACATAGTGAGAGAAAGAGGAACAAGAGGATTCAACATGTTACCTTTGACCAGGAGACGGACACAGGGGGTGCGTCAAATAGCTTTACAAGGTCCCACTTGAAGTTCGAGAGAGAGCAAACTGCACCCTCAAGCCTAGTCAAGTACAAAGCATGAGAAGGGAGGGTTCTAGAGTCCGAAATGCCTGGGTGTGAGTCTGCACCAACCCTGTGTTATCTTGGGCAGGCTTTGTTACTTCCCGAGCCTCAGTTTCCTCACATGTATATTGGAGATAATATTAATATCTACCCCCTAGGGTCTCTGCAAGATTAAGTAAGAAAATGCATCTGAAGTGAGAAACATAGCACCTGGCACCTCACTGCATCTTACCTTCCTGTTCCTCAGAGAGGGGGAGGAATGCCTGTTCCCGGGTGACCTCTCTCTGCTGGTGGGACACCTGGTGGGGAAGAGCAGTGGCTCTGGGGTTAGAAACAATCCATAAACATCCACTGCTGGTACCGTTATGATTACTATTAATCATGAGCAGTGAATGGAGCCCGGCCTGGTAAATTGCTTCCTCCAGGTCATTTACATTTCCTATTGTCATTGTAGCCTTCACTCAATGCAATCTGATACAGGGATGTTTTCTAGAAAGCAGGAGCCATGTTGTGCTTCTTAGTTATCCTGCAGCGCCTGGACCCCGGCCCTGGCAGGGAGCACCCAAGCAGCTCAGCGTGTAAGGGACTTGGAAGTTATCTACTCTAACTTAGTATGCAAGGCAGAAAGCTCTGCTCCCTGGCTTTATCAAGTGCTTGGATGCCTCCAGGGATGAAGTCCTTATTCTCTGCTGAAGATGGACTGAGTGCCTGGGACTCCAGGGAGGCTGAGCCCTGCGGGGTGAGCAGGAGCTGAATGGGCAGCCGCAGGAGTTGGGGTGATGGGAACTCCTAGGGCCACCCCTACACCCTAGCAGCCCCCCTTCCTCTCCCGCTGAGAGTTGATAATAGGAATGGTTCTAATTATGCTCTAATTGCTTGCTTCCAGGCAGTTTCTCTGGAGCCAAGGAGTTCAGAGTTCATGAATAAATGAAGAGGGAGTTAGCGGGAGGGGATGTTTATTGATCCACGAATCTCCACGTGCCAATGTCTGCCCCACAAATGCTTGCGGGTGCAGCTGTGTGCAATTTTGCATGCACGCGTACATACAAACACACAAATATACACACCACAGCCCCCCAGACGCCTCTCTCCAAAGGACTGGTGGGGGGTAAAAGGAAGGTAACAAGAAGTGTCCTAAACTGGCTTTGGGTCCCAATCTCAGCTCTGCCACTGACTTGCATTGTGATCTTGGGAAAATCCTAGTTTTCCCAGCTGTAGAGTACAGAGGTGAAGTGATGCCTGATACCCTCCTCTCAGAAAACCCAGCCTTTAGGATTTCAATGGGGTATCATCCAGTTAGACAGAACCCTGGGCAGTGCCAGGTGGGCACTGTCACCCTCAGATTGACCTTTCACCTGGATGCCTCATTCCCTAAGAAGAACTGGCCAAGCAGCCGGGGGCTTCAGGGAAGTGGCAGGAGGAACACACACATCTCCATCCTGGTGGGACACTTAGTAAAGATGAGTAGGGGCTCTGGACTCGGGGCTGTGGGGGCCCTGGGCAAGGCACTTGAACTTCAGTTGCTTTGTCTGTTAAACAGGAATGAGAGACTCTGTGTTATGAAGGTTCGTTCACCCAGGGCATATAGTGGCCTCAGTCGAGTGCCTGGCACACAGTGAGCATCTGGTAAGTGGTAGTTGTTACTGCTAATACTGTCAACACCCTGCAAGGTATAGATTGGTGCCTCGTAACACATGAAGAAACTAAGGCACAGAATGGTCAAGCAACTTGGCCCAGGTCATGCATTAAGCGGCAGGATTTTAACCCAAGCCCATCTGACCCTGAAACTTCTGTGTTCCTCTTGTTTCTCCACTGTGTCTGATCCATCTGGTCCCCAAGAACTGGCACACAGTAGGTATCCATAATATGCGGAATGACAGAGAAATGTGGAAAAGAAAACAAGAGCATAAAAATAACGCTCTGTTGCCAGTGGCCAAGGTGGGGGTAGACAGATGAGAGGAGAACTAGACCAAGACTCCCCCCGAGATCAGATCAAAGCGTTGGGTCTGGGCGGACCCCAGGCCTCCCTGCCTCGTGGCTGGGGCTAGTCCAGGTGGGGATCAAGGGGGTCCTTGGTATGTGCTTGAGGAAGTAAATCTTTTCACTCTTTATGATTTCCACTAAGAAGCCAAAGCTAGCAATCCTGGCTTTTGGCATCAGCCAGAACCTGCTGTGTCACTGCCTTGCTGTGTGACACTGGGCAATCAACTGCAGCTCTCTTGAGCCTCAGAGCCCTCGTCTAGGAAATGGGGATAACAGTGGTCCAGCCTGGGGCTGCTGGGAGGGTGATAAGGGATGACACATGTGAGGTCATATGCTAGAGGTTAAGAGTAGGGCCTGGAGTCCGGCTGCCTGGGTTGGTATCCCAGCTCCTCCACTGCCTGACCTAACCGCCTGCAGCCTCAGATTCTGCTTCTGCAAAACGGGGATCATAACTGTCTACCACAAAAGGGTGCAGTGAGGGTGAATGAGCTACCACAGGTAGAGCAGTTGCGACAGTTGGCAGTGCTTTGAGATGCTCAGTAAATCTTCTTTATTGGACATTTCACATATGGGGAAACGGAGCCCCTGAGCGGGCAAGGACTTGTCCAAAGTCACAGAGCCAGTTCAGAGCACAGCCAGTCCTATGTGGGAGCTGGCTGTTTGCAGGGCCCCTTGTCCAGACCACGGCTTGAAGGGGTAACCACAGTCCTTTCACAGTACCTGGGCTATCCTGCTCCAGCCTTGAGGACTCTGGGGGACTGAACCCCCCGCTTCCTGTCCTCCCCGGTGCCTCTGAGGCTGGCTCAAACCCGTGGGGTATGTCAGAGGGCAGGGAGGGCTGACTTGCCTTCCTTGCCCACCTGGCCGGCCCCTCCACTCCAGGACTGGCTGCAGAGGCCTCAGAAACAAGCCAGGAGTCCAGGACCAGAACACCATTTGTCAGCCCTGCATGGTAGTGGCAGGCTCATCTCCATGGCAACAGCGCAGTGTGAAGGCATCCTAGCATCATTAGGGAGAGCTCTGAGTAGTATAAACAGAGGCTGCAGTAGATTACATGCCTATTATGAGCAGTCTCAGGCTCTGAGCACTGGTAATTATGCCTAATTGTGCATTTAATTCTGTAATTGAAAACCCACATCTCTGGTTCAGGCTGGGGCTGCAGAACCTACCCCCCAACCTCAAAAGAAAGAGGCATAGGAGTCACCCCTACCCTAATAATCCCAGGGCTGCCTCTCCTTCTAGGGCAAGGGGTAGCCAGAGTGGGCACGGAAGTAAAGCACCTACAGACTCCCATTTCCCCCGCTTCCTGTGCCAGGAGCTCTGCCACGCTCTGTGATTTGGGGTAGGGGGGAACATGCTTAAGGCAAAGGGACGTGGTAAGAGCACAAAAATGCTCACAATTTTCATTATTCATAATATATACCATTTTGTACTATTGCCACTGTCCTCTCAGGACCCAGAATCAGCCTCTGGTGGTTCCAAGGGAGTTGGACCATCACTAGATCCATTACACATCCAAGTCATCCAACCTACATATAAATTCTTAATCACTGCCAGAGACAGGGAACTCACCACCTGATTGTCAGTCCACCACTGCAGAGCCTCTGTAGATAGTTTGAAGACCGCTGATGGAGTTCAACACTCTCTCCTCCATCCCCTGGTCTCACAGACTGGAGAAAATGAGACCCAGAGAGGGGCAGGGCCAGCTCAGAGTTGCACAGGAAGTGAGTACCGGAACCCTGGGATTCTGACTTGCAGCTCAGGGTATATTTTGTACCCTAAAGTGACTCAGCACCAAGAATCATGCCCAGCACTTTGTAGGTGCTTCATAAATACTTGCTGAATGCAACTCAGGGTAGGGTTAGTTGATGGCAGAACTTTCCCTCTTACCCAACAATATTTTGCCTTTCCAGGGGTCAGGAAGTTCCCCTGTAGTGGGTCAGGGGTTAATGATGGGTTAGAACCTCCTGCTCTGAACCTCTGGGGTCTGAGACTTGATCTTACAACCAAATATGCCATGTAGGCATTTGGGATGGCGATAGTACCGACACTCATTCAAACAGACAGAGGAAAGAACAGGTCACCGGAGTCCCTGACAGCCTGACACCCAGGTGTCAAGCCTCAGGCACCCCATGGAGGCAGAAGTCTCCTCCTCTCCCCAGAGCCTGATACTCCCATCTGTCATCGCTGCCTGAAGCAAGGTGGGCTGATGTGGCAGCAGCTCTGATCTCCACCTGGGAAAGGATGGAATTAACTGATGAGTCAGAGCTGGAGGAGTCCTTTGAGATGGTGAGTCCAACCATCTCCCTTTACAGAGGGGGACACAGAGAGCCAAGATTCCTCTCTGATTTCCTCTGAATGAGCGCTGGACTCTGTGTCCAGAGCTCTCCCTGCCTTATCTCAGGTCACCCTTACTATAGTCCCATGAGGATGTGCAATTATTATTCCCATTTTACAGAAGAGAAGATAAAGGGACAGTAAGGCCAAGGCCACAAAGGTTTAGCAGAACCTCTGCTTCAACTTGGGCCTTCAACTGGTTGAAAAAAAGGACATGTCCATTTCCCATCCCACGATATTCATGTTCATAGAACCTGCTGTCTCACTTCCGGGGCATTGAAGAGTATGAACCCTTTGTGAGCTCCTACTCAGTATATCTTACCTCCGGGAAGGACAATTCTCTGAGGACGATTACTAGTATCCTGATTTAGAGAAATGCAGGTGGAAGCTCAGAGAGGTTAAGTGTCTTGCCCAAGGTCACTCAGCTATCAAGAGGCAGAGATGGAACTCAAACCCCAGCCTGACTACACAGCTCAAGCTCTTCCCAGTTGAACTCCCTGCCTCTGGATGTACCAGCTGCTCTGAAAGGCAGGGGCCAGGAGGCCAGAGTAACCCATTAAAACCTGCAACCACAGTAACTGCTCTTCCAAAACCCTTGTACTTGCTGGCAGGAGCACATGTCCCAGAGAGGCGTGCTTTGCTGCCTGAGGCTCCCCCTCAGTCTCCGAATCACCATCCCTCCCCCTCTCCATGACCGGCAGGGAGACCAAGAGCATTGGGACTGGGGTTCCCCAGACCAAAGCCAGCTCCATCTGCTGTGGCCAGGAGTTAGCTTTTAAAAACACATCTCTGGTCTCATCTTGCTCTCCTATCACCTGCTCCTCCCTGAAACTAGATGAGAAAAGAGACTTCAACCATTAGAGCTGACCACCTCCACTTGGTCTAGATTTTGCAATTGTTCTCAAATCCTTTCCCCGTGATCATTTATGTGAAGCCTAGACTGTATCTTTTGTTTCCTTGGTAACAAGTCACTTCATTCTTCTGACCTCAGTATGTCCATCAGTAATTGGGTATAAAGACCATCCCTATCTCACAGAGTTGTTATGAGGGCTGATAACTCTTCAATACAGGTTAATTTCTTTCCCACATAACTTGTTCTTAACCTGAATCACAGTTCCCTTAAACCCAACACAGGTCTTGGGGTGAGGAGAAATGGGGACGGGGGCTGGGGTTAGCATTTGAATAAGCAGCTCAGAAGGTCTGGCATCTAGTAACAACCCTTTATGGATGAAGAAAGATTTAGATTTCTCCATCGGTTTCCACATCCAGCATCGCCACAATCCTACGGGGGAGCAATAGGGCATGCAAGATAGAAGCTGTGGAGTCCTGATGTGTGAATGCTCATTCTGTCCCTACTGTTTATGTGGCCATGGATAAGCCAGATAGCAACAAGGGACAAGGTATATAGAGCACTTAAGCACAGTGCCTGGTTCATAGCAGACACCAAATAAAAGGAAGTTGTTGTTATTATTTCCCACAGAACCATTCGTTTTCCATATAAAGAAACTAAGACTTGAAGACTTTATGGGTATGAGTCTGGTCACTAAAATCTCTAATCCAGGCAGAGATGGGGGCTGAAGTGACTTATCCAAACTGCAAGAAAAATAACAGCCAGCCGCAGGGAGCACTGCCTGGGCCAGTGCTGTCTGGGCACCATCTCAGGGAACCCTCCCAAACTACCATGGGGTAGGAGCTGTTGTCCAGACTACTTTACAGGAAAGAGCAGAGGCTCAGAGAAGGTAAGGGACTTTCTGGAAGTCACAAAGCAAGGTGGCAATGTCTGCCTGATCCCAGAGGTCCTTCACCCCTCTGTGCCAGATGTCAGAGCAGCTTATGTCAAAATCCCCCAGCCACCACCCCTGCAAAGGAGCAGAACCAGGGCCATCCACTGCACCTCCCCCCTGGGTCGGGGGGGCCCTGCCCCATTCCACCTTGCCCACCTCATAAGGGTTTTGAGGGCAGTTTGGCCTCAGTCTGTCCATCTGCAAAAAGGACTTGATCACCCCAGCCCCTACCCTGTCAAAGAGGTATAAAGAACAAAGAGGGTCAGTGGCCTGGACAATTTCTTGCTCTGACTCTGAAGGCCGGCCCAAGGACCTGAAGCACCCAGAGCAGAGCCAGCCCCTCCCCAGGAAGCCATGAGCTTGCAGATGCAGCTGCTTCTGAATGCAGGCCCCTGCAGAGCCTAGCTCCCTCCGGTCTTCACGTCTTCACCATCCGCTGCTAATAACGACATCAATCAGGTTGACCACGTTTCACACCATTACTCGCAGCTCAGCAGGAAGGAACAAATTTCCCCCCTCACCCACCATCTTCCAGAAAGCAAAGGGCTTTCCAGAGGGGAAAAGAATGAAACCGATGTGTTTTCTGAGTACCTACTGGGTGCTTGGCAGCTGCCTAGCCCCTTTTCTAACTCTGAGAGGTAAGGAAGACTCTTTTTCTTTGACAGGGAAAGACACTGGGGTCCAGAGGAGCGAATGCATGTGTCCAAGGTCACACACAGCCGGGACAAGAACAATCATGGCAGTGATGTATTACTGACCACTCACTGGCTCATGGTGCCAGGCATGTGCGTGATCCTATTGAAACAGTATCATTTTCATTTTCAGATAAGGAGACTGAGGCCTGAAGCAGTGAAGAGACCTGTCTGAGGTCATGGGCTGCTTAAACGTGAGCAGCAGAGTGACATAGGGCGGAGAGGGTGGCTCTCTGCTCCGGCAAAAGAGCGCATGAATCTTAGTGCTGTCACTGACTAGCTTAGAGACCTCTCTGAGCCTCAGTTTCCTCATCAGAAAAAGGGGCTAATAAAAACATCTATTCCATTTTGTAGGATAAAAATAAGAAGGATAAAAACCATAAAACAGCTAACGTTTATCGATCGCTGAACATGTACCAGGCAACTTTGCCAAGCACTTGACATATGTAAGCTCACTGGGTTTAATGAGGTTATGCATATAAACTGCTTAGCACAGAACTCCAGAAATGGGACTGATCATGGTGATGATGAAGAAACTGATGATGATTCCCTTGGGCAAATCTCCCTGGTTCATCCTCTTACTGAAGAACAGAGTAGCCTGTAAGCTTTCAGGAAGGAGGTGGACCAGGAAAGAAGGGCAGGGTTTGGACAGGGGAGGGAAAAGGGAAACACATAAAAATTAGGGTGTGAATAGCATTAGTAATGTTAAGATGAGATGCCAAGTAGGGAGAAAGCAAGGCACCCAAGACGTTCTACAGAGTGGAACAAGACTGAGACACACGGAAACCTCCAGGCCAGTCCAGACATCCTCCCAGGGTCCCAGATGGGCAGAACTGGCAGGACCCTAGAGACACAGACCAATGGTTCTTCCCATCTTACAGATGGGGAGAAACCAAGGCTTGCAGTAGGGAAAAGACTTGTCCAAGTTCACAGGATGTCAGTGGCAGAGGCAGGCTTGAATCCAGGCCTCCTGACTCTTAGCTCCATGCCCAACTACCTGCTGCTTTCCACAAAGGAAGAGCGCAGGAGGGCATTTGGATATGTCTGGGTCACAATTCCAGGGAAGAACACCAGGGTATACATCATTAAGATAGTAACAATAAAAAACTATAGTTTATTGAATGCTCACTCTGTGCCTGGCACAGTGCTAAGCTCATCTGCATTAAGCTATATGCATTTAATCCTCACAACAACCCTAAGACTTGGAAACTGTTTCTATCATCTGTTTAACAGATGACAAAACTGTGGCTCAGAGAGGCTAAGCAACTTGCTTAAGATCACACAGCTAGGAAGTGACAGAGCCAGGGCTCAAACCCACGTCTGTCCTGTCAAACTCCAGAGACTTGTCCCCTTTACTTGTCCACCTGAACGGTCCAGACCCCACCTGCTTCTCCCACCCTCCAGTGCACCCTCACATCCTACTCCCTCACTCAAAGCAAGTCTGCCCCAACTACAGAACAGTATTTAGAACTGGCCTGTTTTCTTGTAATCATCAAGCCCCACACAAGAAAGAAAAGCGACATAGTTCCTCTTCTAAAGTTTTCAGCTGAGAAGCATTTAACAGTCTCTTTCTTCTCTGCCCCTGTCCACTGGATGAGAAAATAGGCTCCCTTCTCCCTGGGATAATGTCAGGCTGGTGAATTCCAGCAGCCGGGAGCACATTACCAAAGCTTCCAGGCAGCGAAGGCTCCTGGGGGTTAGCGACAGCTGAAGGGACCCACTCTGCAATCGGACCAGACAGAGCAACAGACTCAAGAGACCAATTTTCAAGTCCCTCCTCAGAGCACCTCCCCAAATTATGTCATGTAACCCTCACAGGCTGCCCAAAGGCACCCAGCCAAGATGCAGAAGGATAAGAATCCCACCCAGGTCTTGTCTAATTCCAGAGCCCCTTGTGCTGGTAAGCCCTCTAAGTGGAAGCGTGGCTTTAGCTGAGCTGGGGAGAGCTATGGAGGCAGGTAAGTGAGAGGCAGGGATACTGCCTCGCCACCTTCATCTCTCTAGAGTAGGAAGCACCTCCCAAGGGACCCCTGACTCACCAGAGCCAGAACTACTTTTATAGTTACGAAGGCAACAGAGGATGCTGGTCAGCTGTCTGGCTTCACAGCCTGGCCCCTAACTGTAGAACTGTGGGCAAGCTGCTTCATAGGGTTGTTAGGTGGATTAAATGAGTTAATACATGGAAAAGTGCTTACAGAGTACCTAGCACCTAGTTAAGTGCTCCCCAAAGCTAACCACTGTTATTATCATCAACAGAGAATGACCGTGGGCCCAACTGTTAATAGTGCTTACCTTTGGGGTATGGGACTGGGCATAGAAGGAAACGTCTTTAACTTCTGCTCTGTTTGGTTATTTATTGATTTAATCATTTTATAATATGTGTGTGTTACTTTTCCAATTAAAAAAAAAAGTCCTAGTTTAAAATTTTAAAATTGACACAGAGAAAAAAATTCCTCGGAAAATTTCAGCACTTCTTGACATTTTGTGTTCCTCAAAGGAGATAAAGAGGAACTGGGAGCCTGGAGTTGCCAAATAACTGATTCACTCATTTATTTTACAAATATTAATGGAGTGCCAGGCACTGCTCCAGCTGCTGGGGATTTAGGGGGAACAAGGAAGATAATCTCTGCCCTTCTGGAGTTTCCATTCTACCTGATCTTAATTAATCCCCTCTGCCACACTCAAGAATGAGGAATTCACCGAGAGGGCGACCAAGATGGCCCAGCCAGGGGAAGTCACTTGCCCTGCAGCCCACAGCTGGGAGCAGGGCTACAATCTTCAGGGCCCAGCTGTTTCGACCGCTGCCCAAGAGGGCAGGTCTGTGGATGCAAGTTTGGGGCTGGGGTCCACAAGAGGAGAGAAAAAAGATGAGCGAGGAGGTCTGTATAGCCACACTCAAAGCTTCATTCTGCGTTACTGTACACACCTGTGGTGGAGGAAGGGCAATGGATGCAGGCAAAAGTGGAGACCCAGATCACAGATTCAGGCATCAGTGAGGCTCGGGTTCCCCCAACTCAGACTCAGACCTGATTTCCGTCCATGGAAGTCCCCATGCACCTCTGACCCCAAAGTCCCCAGTTGTTGGGCCTCAGCTCTAGGGTAGGCAGGAGATCCTGGCCTCTCCTTAAACACCTTCCCAAATTCACCCGCCAGAGTCTGAACTGAAGGGCAGAGCTGGTTCCCTTCAGCCCCCAAATTCACTCCACTGGCCTCCCTGAGACAAGAACCTGAGTTCCCTGGGCTGGGATTAGGTATAGTGTCCCCAGATGCTCCCATCCTCCCCAGGGCACTCAAGTATCCCACCCCTATCAGTGCCAGCCCAGGCAGAGAAGCCTGCCTCCCACCCACCCCCACTCTGGTGGCAATGGTGACTGACAGAATGTCTGTGGCCTCAGCCAAACCAGGGAGGGCGATCCCGCACCTGGTTGGTCAGACTGGCCCAGGACCTGGTAGCTAGCTCCTTGTGACCCTCTCCAGGGAGGGGCTCTCCATTCCCAGGCCTGCCCAGTCAGGAGGATAGAGGGAGGCACGAAGAGCACAAAGGAGTGAACGGTTCCTGGAGTCTATGATTCCGACACACACAAATGAACATGGACCAGAAATGGTCAGAGATCTAGAGACATACCAAGGAGAAACCAGGAGAGAGACACACACAGGAGCAGAGACTTTGTGAGAAACACTGGGGCGGAGACCAGAGGCTGAGACCCACGCAAACGAGTGATCTAGAGGAAAACACACGGCAGTGACCTCAACGTATCCACACACCAGCCTCGGAAACACCCCCAAACCCCGGCGAGCCACAGTCCCACAGCGCATCTCCCCAACAGAAGGCCGCTCGTACAGTGCGGGCGAGACGCGCCGAGCCCCAGGCGCGGAGCGGGCCGGGGACTCGCGCA
>NW_006774070.1:1365932-1371282 GCF_000442215.2 Lipotes vexillifer
GGTGGGGCGGGGCGGCAGAGCAAGCGGAGGGAGGGGAGAAGGGGGAGGGAAGCGGAGAGCAGAGGCGAGAGACAGGAGTGAAGTGGGAAGAGGGCAGGCTTGGGGACTGATGGCCCTGGGTCAAACCCAGCTTCACTGCTCACTCGCTGTGTGACCTTGGGCAAATCACGTCACCTCTCTGGGCCTCCGTTTTCCTAACAAAATAGGAATAATAATGACTGCTTCGGTGTTGCCACAAAGATGAAATGCAGTTAGGTGAATAAAGCACTTAGCTCTGTGCCTGGCCTCCCGAGGGTGCTGGAGCATTCCTCTGTCCCCCTTGTCTCTAGGGCCCAGCGGCTCCAACCTTGGCCCTCTATTTCCGCTCCACTTCCCAGATCTGCTCCCCATCCCAGCCTCCCTCCTGAGTTCTTCCTTCCCTCTTTTCTTTTATTGGCATTTATTGAGCCCGACTGACTACATACACACCCCTGGGACCCCTATGATCCAGAGATGAGCCCTGCAGCACTGTTCCAGAACCCACTGAGCTTCCCAGGCCAGTGAACAGGCAACCCCCAGGGGCATAAGCAGGAGATGCCTGATGGCAGCGGTCTGCCCAGGGGGCTGAGGACAGCCCCTCACCCAGGCTGCAGTGGGGAGGGAGTCAGGAAGGGCTTGCCAGTAGAAGACTGCCTTCTTCAAGGCGCCTGCTCCAAAAGCACTCAAGCTCTCAAACACATCCCCAGTCCACTGAATCATCCCAGCTCCACTCCTAACTTCTAATATAGGGATTAGCATCACTCAGGTGGGAATCCCTGCGGCGTCCTCCTGGCTCCTCTATCCCATCTGACCTGTCATTACATTCTGTGAACTTACCTTCCAGCTGTTATCTATGAAATACCTACTACCTACCAGGCTCTCCACTGAGGATAAGGGGATGAACCAGTCCTGCACTCACTGAGAGAATAGTCTAGTGAGGAATTGTCATTAAAACCAGAAAACATGCAAATAAATAATGAAATATTCTGATGAGTACCTTAAAGGATAACAAAAAGTGAAAGAATAAGGGGGCCATAACTCAGGTCCGGCGACCAGGAAAGGCCTCCTTGAGGACATGTCATTGATACTGAGAAGACAGTAGGAGGGAAGGAGAGGCCAAGGCCTGGAGAATAGTGTTCTGGCAGAAGAAACAATGTTTCTTTTCTTTTCCTTCCTCTCAGCTCTTACTGGCCCTCTGGACTCAGAAAACAGTATGACACAGATTAAGACCCATGGTTCTGGACCCAAGCAGCTTGGGTTCCAGTTCCAGCACTGCCACTTATGTGCTGTTTACAGAGTAAGCACTCAAATGCATGATTTCTCCTAGGACTGGTGACATAATTTGTGGGGGCCAGTGCAAAATGAAAACGCAAGACTCCTTAAGGCTCATTAGGAAGGAAGACACAGCAGACATAAAACCAAGCACAGGGAGGGCCCTGTGTGACTGCAGAGGACACATGCCCCTGAAGCCAGTCGTGTTTTCTCCCTGGACCGTCAGAATGGTCTCTTCACTGGTCTCCCTCCTCCACCCACTTGTCAGCCGCCACTTTTATTTTATTTATTTTATTTTTCGCCACTTAGTTGTGCTTTTTTTTTTCTTCTTTAACTGCGTCGTGCGGCATGTGGGATCCTAGTTCCCCAACCAGGGATCACACCTGTGCCCCCCGCATTTGAAGCTCTGAGTCTTAACCACTGGACAGCCAGGGAAGTCCCAACCACTTAGTATTTTAAAACACACAGAATATTCGTAGAGTTGAAATTATGGGGGGTGGGATGAATTGGGAGATTGGGATTGACATATATACACTACTATGTGTAAAACAGATAACTAATGAGAACCTGCTGTATAGCACAGGGAACTCTACTCAGTGATCTGTAGTAACCTAAGTGGGAAGGAAATCTAAAAAAGAGTGGAGATATATATACGTATAACGGATTCACTTTGCTGCACAGCAGAAACTAACACAACATTGTAAAGCAACTACACTCCAATAAAAATTAATTAAAAAATTTAAAAAAAGAAATTATATGAGCTGAGGTTTTCACCTGGAATAATAAGCTGGGATAACAGTGGGAACTTTTCTCAGCCATGCTTGGCGAGTAACAGCTGTGTCCAACCAGGTTCCATGACTAGACAGGCCTCCAGGAGTCTGTGAAGTCCCTGAAATAATATGCAAATCTTCATCTGAGCAGATGTGTCATTTTCTGGGGAGAGTGTCCACAGGTTTCATCAGATTCTCCAAAGAGTATATTTCCCACAAAAGAATAAGAACCAGCCCCGCAAAGTCTCAGCCCAGAGGTAACAGTTCTCTAGGAGATCCTCTTTAGGGCCTCTTCCGCACAGAGCGTCTGCCAGTTCCCTCTGTGACACTAACAATGCAATTCAGTAATAATAACCATCATGGCTCCCATTTATTGAGTGCTTACTCTGAGCCAGATACTTGGCATACACTATCTCATTTAATCCTAAAAACAGTGGATTCCACTGGGGCTGTGACCTGCCTTTGCCAGGCTGTTGGCTGTACCACATCATGCCTGTGACACCCTGTTCCAGGGTCAGGCTGACTCACTCTTAAGTTTGTCCTATGGGACCAGGGATGATGGCCTGACATCAGCAGAACTAGCCTCTGCCCCTGGGTCATTCCGTTTAGTTGAAGTCTTGCCCGCACCACACACACACAGCATGCCATCTCTCACTTCCATGATTTGCACGTGTAGTTCTGTCTAGAATGCCTCTCCCATCCAGATTTTCAGCCTGGAGGCCTCCTATTCAAATTTCAAATCTCAGCTCACCTGTCACTTCCCCCACCCAACCCAGACCTTCCTTAACACTCTGTGACCTCAAGGAGGCACCCTCCTTTGGGATCACATGTGGTCTGTGTTATCTCCATGAGAGATTTTACTGGGATTAACTGTCCTTGTCTGATTTTGTTCCCCCAATAGACTGAGCTCTATGAAGACAGTGACTGTGTCACAAATTATCTCTATATCCTACAGGACTTGGATCACATCAGGCGTCAACAAATGCGTGGTGAATGAATGATCTTCCTGCCTTGGGCCCTAGCATACCTTGTGCTCTCTTTACCACGGGGAAGTCCAGGATGCTAAGGGGGAAGGCAATCTAACTATAGGAAGAGATAGAAACATCTTTGGCAAGAAATTGGGGATGTTAGGAGCTGAGGATGATGTCGGGAGGGGCTTGTAGTAGTCAACACAAAAGATGACTAACCCTTGGACTAGGGGAAGAATGTGGGGGAAATGAAGCAGGATTTAGAAATAAAGGACAGAGATGATTCAGAACATTCCCACGCTTCCTGAGTAAGAAGGCAGGATCATGGTCAGCCCTAGAGAGAGGCACATTCAGAGCCGCTGAAGTGAGGAAATTTCTGAGCTGTTACGTCCTTCTCTTGCCCTAAACCAAGCCTAGTCACCATGTCTGAATCTTCCACCATTAGTCCCTCTCTGGGTTAAAACACTAAAAGCTTCTGAGAAAGTTCACTCATAAGATAGCAGAAATGTTAAACCTATTAATTTCTCCTTCCAAGTTAGAGGACTGAACGTGCTCCCTAATTATAGTTTGTGGGGTGTTTTCTGACATCAACCAATTCTCCAACACCAGCTGGTTGTCCAACAATTCAATTCAATTCAATGTGGACACTACCCAGAGTTGGAGCAGACCCACAGCTTAAAGGTTCAGTTCCACAAGACTGCCTCTCCTTCAGATGCTAGCTGCAAATCTCCAGCCAGCCCTACTTTTGACCAACCAGCTATAAATCAGGGGTCCCCATGACGGCCTCCTCAGGTTGGATAATTTGTTTGTGAACAGCTCACAGAACTCAGGAAGGTAGTTTACTTACATTTACTGGCTTATTATAAAGGATACAAATGAATAGCCAGACAAAGAGGTCTGTAGGGTGAGGTCTGGAAGGGTCCTGGGCACTCCTGTCTCTGTGGAGTAGGGGTGCACAACCCTCCCAGCTGGTTCACCTACCTGGAAGCTGCTCTGGATCTCATTGTTCTAGAGCTGTTAAAAAGCTTGGTCACCAGCTACCACGCCTCCTTCCTGGAGCTCAGTAGGAGGGGCTAAAAGGTTCATCTCTAATCACTTGGTCTTTCTGGTGACCAGTCCCATCCTGAGTCTGTTGAGGGGTCTCGTCCTAAGTCATCTCATTAGAATAAACTCAGGTGTGATCAAAAGGGACTCATGAATAACAAGAGACACGCCTGCCACTGAGGACACTCCCAGAGTTTTAGGAGCTCTGTGCCAAGACTAAGGACAAAGACCTCATTATATCACAGTAGCTAACACCTCTTAAGCATTCTGTGCCAGGCACTGTTCTGAGCAACTTCATTAAATCTCACAGGAGCCCTCTGAGGTGGGTACTATTATCACCGCAGTTTCTAGGAGAGGGAACTGAGGCTCAGAGAGGTCAGATCATGTGCCTGGGGTCATACAAGAAGAAAGTAGCAGAATCAGGATTTGAATCCAGGCAGAACTACCTGTACCATTCCTACTGCATTCCTTACGGTTTTTGAACTTTAATTATTTTAGCAGCAAACACTTCTCTTCAAAAGAAATCATACATTTCTAAAACTGAAAGAATGTTGGACCACTCTGGTTTTGTGGAGAAAGAGGACTGGGAACCTGCTGTCTCAGTCTGCCCCTGCATCCTGTGAAGATCAGCCCCTCAAGCCAAAGTCCCTCAGGTACAAAGTGAAAAAGCCACTGGCTTAGATGATCTGCACAGTGCCTTTTCTGAAGAGGCGAGAGATAAAGAAAGGGAGAACCTGAATGGCAGAGAGGTTGAGTGAGTTCTGTAATGTCACACAGCACGTTAGGGCAGAGCTGGTTCTCAAGACCTCCGGGTAAGTTCCATTACTGTGTCAGGCACTGAGCTAGGAGCTTTGGAACCAAAGATGAAAAGAATAGGTGCCCCTGACAATCCTTGGGCTAAAAGCCTGAGGGTTAGCATACTGGCCAGCAGTGTGACATCGTCCACTGCTTGTTTCCCTAAACCCAGCAACTTCACCCATTTGCTTCTCCTCTCTGGGCTGTGATGGCATCTGAGTTTGTGACTCTTGGGCCTGTGGGAGAGGCAGACATAAACAGACAGTTATGAGTGATACAAAGAAGGGCATAGGGCTTCCCTGGTGGCGCAGTGGTTGAGAGTCCGCCTGCCGATGCAGGGGACGCGGGTTCGTGCCCCGGTCCAGGAAGATGCCACATGCTGCAGAGCGGCTGGGCCCGTGAGCCATGGCCGCTGAGCCTGCGCGTCCGGAGCCTGTGCTCCGCAACGGGAGAGGCCACAACAGTGAGAGGCCCGCGTACCGC
>NW_006774070.1:1371393-1377196 GCF_000442215.2 Lipotes vexillifer
AAAAAAAAAAAAAAAAAAAAAAAAAGGGCATAGTGCCTTATGAGGTACAGAAATCAAATGGTGGAAAGAATGGCTAACTCTGCTTGGGAATAGGCAGTGATGGAAAACTTCAGAGAAAGGATGATGCCTGAAATATAGGCTGCCAGACAGAAAAAGAAGTGCAAGAAAAATTAAAAATAAATAAATAAAAGAAAAAAGAAAAAGAAGTGCAGGCACAGAAGTATTTAACAGCAAGCTGTGTTCAGGAGCTATGACCCCTTCTCTTTAATTTCTGCGCATACTTTTTACTGCTTGTCACCTCCTTCCTGCCACCACCCCTGTCCAACCAACTTCCTTCAAATCTTAAAAGGAAAAAAATTTCTAAGAAAGAATGGTTGAGGGACTTCCCTGGTCGTCCAGTGGTAAAGAATCCTCCTTACAATGCAGGGACACGGTCAATCCCTGGACAGGGAACTAAGATCCCACATGCCGTGGGGCAACCAATCCCACACGCCACAACTACCGAGCTCACGTGCCTCAACTAGAGACCCTGAGTGCCGCAAACTACAGAGCCCACGCACCCTGGAGCCTGCGTGCCACAACTAGAGAGAAAACCTGCACGCCACAACTAGAGAGAAGCCCACGCGGCGCAACGAAAGGTCCTGCATGCCTCAACAAAGATCCCTCAACAAAGATCCCACGTGCCGCAATTAAGACCCGATGCAGCCAAAAATAAATTAAATAAATAATAAATCTTAAAAAAAAAAGGTTGAGAATAAAGGAATAGGAAGAACAGGGTGTATATGAATGGGCAGGGTCTAGGTCAGGAAACCCTAAACAGCTCTGATGGCAGGCAGTAAAGCTTGTAGAAAGTTGACTTTCCTTGTCTCGTTCCAGAATCCCTAGCACAGAATCTGCTGACAGCCAAGACAAATCTCCCTTTTCACTAGCCCTTAGCAGCTGCCTGGGCTTTCAGTTAAAGTCTGCCCTAAGGCCAGCTGAGCTGGAGACTTTAAGAGATGGCAGGAGGCCCTCTCCAATCGGCCCCATACTTCTCTGGGCCTTTATTATGCTGCACTGGGCTTGCCCAAGGGCCAGCTGGGGATAGGAAGACAGATGGGGTCAGCTCAGGCCTGGCCACTCCAGCAGGTCCCAAATGCCCTGACAGGATTCTCAACCCCCTGCTGGCTCCCCACCCCCGTTATCATTTTCCATAAGCCCTGACTGACCCAGACATCTTTCACAGCCAACAATTCACTGAATCCTAAAATTACCATCTTAGAGTCTGAGGTAAATGGCATGTAAAATCATAGAACAACGGTGTTGGAAAAGACCACAGAGGTCCTCTAATTGAGTGGCTCCCAAATATTAGTGTGCAGACCACTTGCATCTGAATCAGGGCCCCACCCCAGTTCAACTCCAGCAAAATCTCTGGAGGTAGGACCTGGTTACAGGTATTTAAAAAATATACTCCCCAGGGATTCTGCTGAGCAGCTCTAACCCTCTAAATCAATTATAACACAGGCATTCCTGTCAAATGGTCACCCAGCTTCTGCTTGTACATTCCAGAGAGGAGCACATCTTGACCATTCTGTGTTTGGACAGCTCTGACTCAGCTGCTTTCTTTGTTGAGTGTAAGTCTGTCTTCTTATAATCTTGTACATTCCAGAGAGGAGCACATCTTGACCATTCTGTGTTTGGACAGCTCTGACTCAGCTGCTTTCTTTGTTGAGTGTAAGTCTGTCTTCTTATAATCCACTTGTCTTGGCTTTGCACTTTGAGGCTTCCCAGAATAAGAGCGTTTTCTCTTTTCCAAGGTAGTCTTTTGATGTTTGAAGATACTGATCTCATCTATCTCCCCTGGTTCCTACAACAGTTCCCTATAATGATTTTCTGAGAGGGTACCCAGAATCAAAAGCATCCTCAGGTGTGGTTGAGTTCCTGGGCAGAGTACTGAGAGAACTTTGCTGGCTTCCTTCCCATGGAACAAAGCCCAGAGCTGCCCCACCTGGCTTTTAGACTCTTTGCAATCTGGCTCCAACTCCAAGGTTCCTACTCATCTGTCACTCCCCCAACATGCTGTTACCACCACCATGTGCTGTGTGTCATTTTTGATCGCACCAGGACTTCTGGTGATCTGTGAAGTTGTCCACTATTCAGACTGTACTTACTCCCCTCCCAGATCCCTCTGCTCCCCAATTTCCAACCTTCCTTTAAGATTCACTTAAAGTGTCATTTCCTCGGTAAAACTTTTTCTAATTTCTCCTGAGGCACTTGCTCCTAGTTTGTAGGTATACCTCGGACAGTATGTATTAGATTGAATTTGAATTGCTTATTCATATCTGTTTCTAAAACAAGGACATGAGAAGACACAGAGCACAGATAAATATGGTACATTTTCCTGGAGTGTCAGTTTTACTTGGTGCTCAGTCATTTAAAACATTTATTAATGTAAAACAAGCACAGCTATATTATGAAGCAGCATACAAAACCACATGCATTTAAGTAGTCAATTTCACTGGGGAAGAAGGTATGGGGGAATGTTCTAGATTAAGAGACACTAGAGAGAATACCCCAAAGCATAAAACTTGATTCTAGATTGAAAAATTACCTACAAAAGACATTTTTAATACTGGGGAAATTTTAATATGATCATTAGATGGTATTATGGAATTGCTGTTAATTTTCTTAGATGCGGTAATGGATTGTGGCTGTGAAAGAGAATGTTCTTAGGAGATAGATACCTGCTGGAGTATTTAGGAATATTTGGGAGTAAGGAATTATGATGTCTGCATCTTACTTTCATTAGTCATTGAAAGTTGTACATATACAATGTGTGTGTGAGAGAGACAGAGGAGAGATTAATGAATCTAGATGGAACATATACCGATATTCGCTATGTTAATCTTTCAATTTTTATGTTTGAAACTTTTCAGAAAGTTGAGAGGGGGGAATCATACATTTCACAGATTCAAGGTGAGATTTCAAAGTTATTAATTTCAGGAGGCCCTCCTGCTCCAGTTCATTCTCCTCTGCCATTAACGCACTTATGGGGAAAAGTTTGAGAAGCCCTGATTTTTGTTTCCCTCCCTATTCTGCCCTGTGAGCCTTCAAAGATGAGGCTATGGGCTTCCCTGGTGGCGCAGTGGTTGAGAGTCCGCCTGCCAATGCAGGGGACACGGGTTCGTGCCCTGGTCCGGGAAGATCCCACATGCCGCGGAGCGGCTGGGCCCATGAGCCATGGCCGCTGAGCCTGTGCGTCCGCAACCTGTGCTCCGCAACGGGAGAGGCCACAACAGTGACGAGGCCCGCGTACCGCAAAAAAAAGAGATAAGGCTATGACTCAGTCATTTCTGTATTCTCGGAGCACAGCACAGGGCCCACCACAGAGGCCTGTTGAATTAATGTTTCCTGAATGAGCAAAACCTCTAACTTAATATGCATGTGACCTTGGTTAAACAGTATCTCTTTTCAGTTTCCCCTTCTGTAAAATGAGGTTGGACTAAGTACCTGTAAGGTCCTTTCTGGCTCTAGTATCTTTGGATGCTACACTTTGAAGGAAGATCAGAGGTCATTTTTCTGCACAAAGCCCCACAGTCAGTCAGGCAGAGATGACCACAGTAGATCAACCTCTGCTTCCTGGCCAAACTCCTAAGTTCCAGCTCAGCCGTGGGCACTGGGAGAAGTGTTCTTAAGTTCACACAGACCACATGTCAGAGCAGTGGTTTCCCTGAGATCCAAGGGGCACCAGGAGAAGTCAACTTGGCTTTATGCTACCCTCCTGTCTATAGTTATAGCCATGGCTAACACTAGTGTCAACTTTAACTGCACACTGCAATCAAAAAAGAAAGCTTTAAAAGCTTTAAAAAATACTGATGTTTACCCTGGAGATTCTGATTTAATTGGTCTGGGGTATGATCTAAGCATCTGGATTTTTAAAGGCTCCTCAGGTGCTTCTAATGTGCATTCAAGGTTAAAAGTCACGAAGGCCTACACTGTGGTGATGTGGGGTAAGATCTCTAGCTGGGTTTTATGTCCTGGCTTTGCCACTTACTAGCTGGTTGATCTTAGATGTTACATCTCTTTAGACATGTTGCCCCAAATGTGACAAGTGAGATAAAGCATGTAAGCCAAAAAGAACAGTTAAATAGTTAAGGACAACTATCACTGAATAAACAGGAGAAGGCTCTGTGGCTCTCCCAGGAAAGATTAAAACTTTGAGTCTATAGAGCAGTGGTTCTCAAACTTGCATCAGAATCACGTGGAGGACTTGTTACACCAGACTGCTGAACACTCTCCCCCAGTTTCTGATTCAGTAGGTCTCAGGCAGAGCTCTTGAGTTTGCATTTCTAGCATGTTCTCAGATGTTGATGCTGCTGCAGTTCCAGAGACCACACTTTGAGAATCACTGCTCTAGAGCAGAGTTTCTCAACAGCAACACTAGGGACATTTTGGAGCATCTACTTCTTTGAGCATCCCTGGCCTCCACTCACTAGACATGCATAGCATCCCTCGAGTTGTGACCATTGAAAATGTCTCCAGACATTGTCAAATGTCCCTTAGGCAGCAAAACTGTGCAGAGTTGAGAACTACTGCTCTAGAGGATATAAATTAAAGAAGAATCTAAGAGTGTAGGTGAGTTGCAGGGGCAAGTGAGGAAAAGAAATTGAAACCTAGGAGGAATTTGGGATAGCTCAGGGCTTGACGTGGAAAGGGTGGGCGCCCACCCAGGGGTTTTTCGAAGGATCATTATGCGTCTGGGGTATAGAGACAATTGACCGGAGGGCAGAGGGCAGGCTTAGAGGTCAGACTTGGCTTTATTTGGTTCCACAGGAATAATGGCTGTCTTTTAAGTCTGGCCCCTCCTTCTGTCCTGGGACACAGCTGTCAAGCTCTAAAATCTTTTGGAAGAAATCCTGTCCTAACTCAAATGGCCTTCCCCTAAGGCTCAACTGCCTGCAGCCCCAAATTGCTCAGAGCTCTCTCTCCTATCTCTATTTCCCATCCACACCTTGAGATGTTAACAAGCAGCAGAATTCAGGTCTCTCAGGAGAAACAAATAACTCTGTAGTTTTGCTGTGAAGAAGCAACTCTGTTAAGAGCCCTGACCTGTCCAAACCCACCTCCCTGACAATTCAGCTCACAAAACTTAACCACCCAGTGAAAAAAAGATTTGGCTCTTTAAGTGCCAATGGTATTAAGTGCTAGAGACTGGAAGTCATAAAGGGAAATTAACTGAAAACCAGAGATGGCATTACTCATTCGGGAGCAATCTCTCTCTCCCAAAGTAAGAATACAATTTGCACCCTCTAGGGATGTTTTATACTCAAATCTTTATTCCCCAGGCTAGGGCCTCTATTCCCTACAAATTCTAAGTGGTGCTGCTATTTCCTGCTAATGGGTTTCTACCCAGCCTTCGAAGAAGGGACTTGGGAGGAGTGAAGAGGCTGAGGTTAGAGGAAAGCACTTGCAGCCTCCAGGACCTTGGTTCTTCCCAATCATTGCCAACTTCTCAAGGGATTGGTAGGCTTTTAAAAGTGCAGCGTCAAAGTTCAAGCCTTGTTTTACCCCAAGCCAAGAAAGATGAGGGTGTGTGGAAGGGACTGGACTAATTGTGAGGTATGTAGACCGGGTATTTATAAGGGATTAGGGAGTAAACTGTGATTGTGATAGAGGTGTGAAAAGTGGCTTGCAAACTATCTTTGGCCAAGTCTCTTCTGGTTAAAGGCATAATCATATCTATAATTATTGCTTAGGTCTGAAATCTGAGTCACCATTCCTTTTGAAGATCTCACTCTACTTAGTAAAGGTTCTAAGCATTCCT
>NW_006774071.1:0-45857 GCF_000442215.2 Lipotes vexillifer
TCAATTAAATCTATCTGGTCTATTGTGTCATTTAAAGCTTGTGTTTCCTTATTAATTTTTTTGTTTGTATGATCTGTCCTTTGGTGGAAGTCAGTTGTTAAAGTCCCCCACTATTTTTGTGTTACTGTCGATTTCCTTTTATAGCTGTTAGCCGTTTCCTTATTTATTGAGGTGCTCCTATGTTGGGTGCACATATATTTATAATTGTTATACCTTCTTCTTGGTTTGATCCCTTGATCATTATGTAGTGTCCTTCCTTGTCTCTTGTAACATTCTTTATTTTAAAATCTATTTTACCTGATATGAGTATTGCTACTCTAGCTTTCTTTTGATTTCCATTTGCATGGAATATCGTTTTCCATGCCCTCACTGTCAGTCTGTTGTGTCCCTAGATCTGAAGTGGGTCTCTTGTAGACAGAATATATATATGTCTTGTTTTTGTATCCATTCAGCAAACCTGTGTCTTTTGGTTGGAGCATTTAATCCATTCACGTTTAAGGTAATTATAAATATGTATGTCCTGTTACCATTTTCTTAATTGTTTTGCATTTATTTTGTTCATCATTTTCTTCTCTTGTGTTTCCCACTTGGAGAAGTTCCTTTAGCATTTGTTGTAGAGCTGGTTTTGTGGTGCTGAATTCTCTTAGCTTTTGCTTGTCTTCATCGAAGCTGAATGGGATCCTTGCTGGGTAGTTTATATCTTGGTTGTAGGTTCTTCCCTTTCATCACTTTAAATATGTCTACCTCTCCCTTCTGGCTTGCTGAGTTTCTGCTGAGAAATCAGCTGCTAAACTTATAGGAGTTCTCTTGTATGTATTTTTCATTTTTCCCTTGCTGCTTTCAATAATTTTTCTTAGTTTTTATTTTTTGCCAATTTGATTATTATGTTTCTCAGCTTGTTTCTCCTTGGGTTTATCCTGTATGGGACTCTGTGTTTCATGGACTTGTGTGATTATTTCCTTTCACATGTTAGGGAAGGTTTTGAATATAATCTCTTCCAATATTTTCTTAGGTCATTTCTCTTTTTCTTCTTCTTCCGGTACCCCTATAATTTGAATTTTGTTGAGTGTAATTTTTTCCAGAGGTCTCTGAGACTGTCCTCATTTGTTTTCATTCAGTTTTTTTTATTCTGTTCCATGGCAAAGATTTCAACCATTCTGTCTTCCAGGTGACTTATGTGTTCTTCTGCCTCAGTTATTCTGCTACTGGTTCCTCCTAGTGTATTTTTCATTTTAATTATTGTCTTGTTTACCTCTGTTTATTTGTCCTTTAGTTCTTCTAGATCTTTGTTAAACATTACTTGTATCTTCTTGACCTATGCCTCCATTCTGTTTCCAAGATCTGGGATCATCTTTACTAGTGTTACTCTGAATTCTTTTTCAGGTAGAGTGCCCACCTCCTCTTCATTTAGTTATTATTGTAGGTTTTTAATCTTGTTGCTTCAACTGCAACATATTTCTTTGTCATCTCATTTTGTCTAACTTGCTGTGTTTGTGGTCTCCTTTCCGCAGGTTGCAGGATCATAATTCCTCTTGCTTCTGGTGTCTTCACCCTTGTGGGCGAGGTTGGTCCAGAGGCTTATGCCATTATCCCCTTGATAGGGGTTTAATTAGTGTTGTGGTGACCAGACCCTTCCCTGGATACAGAGTGGGTCCTCCCCTTTGCTGTGTGGTTGTCACTGCCCTGTCAGGGGCAGGGTCTGCTCCCTAGTTCTTGGAGTAGAGGCCCCCAGATCTGTTTCATAGGTGTGTTTCTGATTTGAGGTGTGTAGTAGTTGGGATTGGTGCGCTCCCACTGAATGAGAAGCCAGAGTATTCCTCCCCTGGAGCTGTTCACCCGTGAATGTGCTCTGCTGTGTCCCCTTTCACCCATTGTGTGGGCTTACAAAGTTCACTGTTGTTGGCACTGCTGTCAGTCCCACCTTAACTGTGGGTATGCTGTAAATTGGCCCTGGTGGCTCTTAGGCCTGGCATTCACCAGGCCACAAGCACAGATCCACTGAGGTAAGGTCCATGAGCTTCAGTAATCATACACCTGGGCCCACTGTGGGAACTATGGAGGCAGCTATGGAGGCATCTCATCCTGGCCCAACCCCAATGTGTATATGCCCACAAATCCCACAGCTGCTAAAGCCAGATCCTTCCCAAGTGCATTAGTACTTCTTGTCCTTTCAGATATTTTGCAGGAGCTGGGTTTTGGAAGCCATTAACAGAGGTGTAACTCTGTGGTTTGCACAGCTGTGAGGAGAAACTTCAGCTCTTCTGCTTTAGCCACATAATCCCTGGGGCTCACCAGTGGTTCCAGCCCCACCTCTGTGTGTATTATTCCCACCAGAGTCTGCTCCAGAGGCCGCCAGAACATACGAGCCTATGAGGCAGGAGAGAGCCGAGAGCATTTGGGGTTAACAGGTTGTCCAGGCAGTAGGGTGCTGGGGTAGCAATTGGAACACACAAGCCTGTCAGGCAATTATTAGGGCAAGCCAGTCACCCAGGTGGGTGTGTTGGGTCAAGGAGGTGATGCCAGGGGCAAACTGAGCCAGTTCCAGTGGGAGCTCTCCCTAGCTCTCATGGATGCTGGGGCCGGTGCATGTGGAGCGAGCCTACAATGGGTAAAGCTGGGACACTGAGAGCTGTGGCACTGCACTCTCCTCTGAGCCCCTGAAGCTTCCCTTGTTTCCCAGCTGATCTCTCCACTGGTGAGGAGGCTTCCCCAGATGTGGGAGCCTCTCGTCTCCTTCAACTCCTCACCAGGGTACAGGTCTCATCCTGCTTCCTCTCCTCTTCCTTTTCATTTCATCTTTCTTTCATCCTACTCAGTTACATGGGTATCTTTCTTGTCCATTTAGATGTCCAAAGTTCTCTCTTAGTGTTCAAATTAAAATTTTCCAATATCCTTAAATAGCTATTTTTTTCTTATCTATGATCTAGTCCAGAGTTACGTCTTGTAATTAGTTATCATATTTCTTTAGTCTTTTGTTTTTTGAAACTTATTTTTATTTTAAATCATCCTTTTACCTTTCTTTTTTTTCAATTAAGTACAGTTGATTTACAATGTTGTGTTAGTTTCTGGGTGTACAGCAAAGTGAGTCAGATATATATATATATATATATATATATATATATATATATATATATATATATATATATATATATATATTTCCTCTCTTTCTTGGATTTCCTTCCCATTTAGGTCACCACAGAGCATTGAGTAGATTTCCTTGTGTTATACAGCAGGTTCTCATTAGTTATCAATTATATACATATTCATGTATATATGTCAATTCCAATCTCCCAATTAATCCCACCCCCCGTTCCCCCCTTGGTGTCCTGACCACAGTGAAAATAATTTGACCACAGTGAAAAACAAAGTGAGAGCTCTCTTTGCTACATCACATGGTCCCAGTTACAGAGAGATCTTGAAAATCTCAGATACTGTAAAATTCACATCCATATAGTATAATGTTGCCTTGAATATTTTGCAGTTGCTTAGCATGGCATTGTTTTCACCCTGTGTTTCCTGTAATGAACATGAACTCACTCAAGAGATATTTTTAATTCACTAAGATTATTAAAAACCTAAAGAAACATCTTCAATTCTGATCCCAAACTTGAAAGGTAAGCAGCTGTGATGAATCCTTTTCTGCTTTATTTGGCTTTGGCTTCTAGGGAACAATTCACCCTTACAGAAGTAACAAATTTTAGAAACTTTATAAGTAGAAGACTGATGGCTTAGAAGAGTAGATACCATTTGAATGACTGCACGTTTAGAGTAGATATTGCTCTTGATTTATTTGCATCTAGACAAAGCTAAGAAACCTGTATATTTGGCATCAAAGTCAACAGTGCACAATGAGATCTTCCAGTAGGCAAGACAATAGCTAAGCACCACAGTCTTCCATATTCCCTACTCTTCTCCCTATCAAAATTCTGACGTAGGTAACAGTGGAAATAAGGAAGAGTTTGTATTGTTTCTGGAATCCAAGTAGGCTTTTACTCAAATAAAAAGTGCTCAGGAATTTATGCTTGACACCGTGTAAATAAGTCTTGTTAACTAATAAGGATGATAGCACAGTGGATTCATGATCCACAGGGTCTGAATCCCAATCTACATCTATCACTAGAGTCCAAGGTAAATATTATCCTTATTAGCCCTGTTGCTACTGCTACTAATACTACTACTATTATTATTATTAATTCACCTCCCAGGAAATGTATTTGATCTTGGGAACTGTGTACAAGAGATTCTACTTTATATGAATAAATCAGGGTTTTGCATGTATACTGGTAGACAAGTAGACAACATGGTGACATGGGGAGTGATACCTCTGATGGTTGCAGATGTTTCCAGAGAGATCTCTCCACTGCAACAAGTATCTCTCCTAGCATAACAGAAAGCTACACCTGGAAGGGATGAAGGATGAATTGAATGGAGCCTTGCTGGAAAGCTCATGGCAAGGATAGCTACACAAATTAGGGGGACATCTGTGGTTGGATTGGAAAGTTTTCAAATAATAACAGATATTCTTTGTACCAGACAGTAGCACTTAGGAGATCTGGTAAAACTAGAAAGTTCTGTGTACATGAGAGCGATATGGGAGTTGTTGTTCACAGATACATAGGATGGAGATCTGGCAGATCCGACACTTCACTCAGAAGTTTTACCTGATAATCCTAAATCAAAGAATGATGATAATAACTACCATGTTGGTGCTTAAAGGAACATTTTGGGAAAAAAAAAAGTATCTCTGATTGCAGACTGCAGCATAGAATGGAGGGGCAAGGCTAGAAGAATGGACACAGCACCGTTAGTATAATTTAAGTGAGTGCACTTGGATTTGAACTAAAAGAGTGATGGTGGGAATGAGAGAAGTCGATGGATCACAGAGATATTACAGATATGGTGCTGGGATTGACAGGATCTAAGACTGATTGAAACAGGGGTGAAAAAGAGGGAAAACTCAAGGTCAGTTCCTAATTTTACATCTTAGGCAACTGGAAAGGGGTTCATTTGTTCACTGAAATAGGATCATAGAAGAAAAAGCAGGTTTGACAATGGCAGAATAAGTTTAGTTTGAACCTGTGGGACATCCAGGTGAAGACAGTAGGCAGCTGTGTACATAAGTCTGGAAACCAGGAGAGAAACTGGGCCAAAGATAGATAGATCTGGAAGTCATAAACATATAGATAGAAATTAAGCCATGGAAGTGAATGTTATCACCCAACAAAAGTATAGACTGAGAACAGAAAGCTGAAATATTACCCTCCTATTAGACACCAGGAGTACACAGACAAGACAGAATTCCTGCCCCTGGTAGCCAGTCTAGAGGTTGGGATTGGAATAGGCATCAGAGAAGTACTCTTTGTCTTTCTACTATGTATTAGATTCACTCTTCTGGTTCTGAGATGAACATGACACAGTCTCAGCTATCAGGAAGTTCACAATTTAGTGAGAGACGATAGACAAGAAAAACAAGTCAGATACTACAGTGTGCTATGGGAGACGAAAGAGACACTGAATTCATCCAGTGTAGGCTGTAGCCTGTTGAAGGTCAAACAGGAATTGGCCAAGTATAACATGTTTCAGATGGGAAAGGTCTTTGA
This sequence comes from Lipotes vexillifer, assembly GCF_000442215.2. Lineage (NCBI taxonomy): Eukaryota > Metazoa > Chordata > Mammalia > Artiodactyla > Lipotidae > Lipotes > Lipotes vexillifer. The sequence continues at coordinate 5,601 of NW_006774071.1, forward strand.
AGGGATGTGAACCAATGTATGAAAAGGCATAAAGTTGAGAGAAAGTTTGGGATATTTGGGAAATTCCCATAATTACCTATGGGCCAGTGGAAGGTTTCCAGCTTGGTGAAGTTCAGTGAAGTTTCTTGGATTCTATGAGAAGGAGACTAGGGTGTATTTAGCTGTGTTTACAGATTTCAATTGCTACTATGAATACATACTTTAAGAAAAAGCTTGTGTTAATTTTTGACTATGTAAATACTATTCGTTCATTGTTAAAAGAATTAGAAAATACACAGAATTTTTTTTTAAAAAGGATCACTTAGTTTCCTAATGAGAACCTACTGCATAGTACAGGGAACTCTACTCAATGCTCCATTGTGACCTAAATGGGAAGGAAATCCATAAATGAGGGGATATATGTATACTTATAGCTGATTCACTTTGCTGTACAGTAGAAACCAACACAATATTGTAAAGCAACTATACTTCAATAAAAATTAAAAAAAAAAAAAAAAAGAATCACTTAGAGTATCTCCAAATAAATATGTCCTCTGTTAAGGGTTTGGTGTATAATCTAGATTTTCTTCTGAGTATATATCTAATCTGCTTATTGGTTAAAAATTTGTTTTAATTTACAAAAAAATGGAGTCATACTTTGCATACTATTTTATAACCTCCTTTTTTAAATTTTAAAAATATACCATGATAAAAAAAAAAAAAGGATCACTTAGAGTATCTCCAAATAAATATGTCCTCTGTTAAGGGTTTGGTGTATAATCTAGATTTTCTTCTGAGTATATATCTAATCTGCTTATTGGTTAAAAATTTGTTTTAATTTACAAAAAAATGGAGTCATACTTTGCATACTATTTTATAACCTCCTTTTTTAAATTTTAAAAATATACCATGATCATGTTTCCATAAATGTACCTCTAAATGTATAAATCTCATTTCTTTTATTTTAAATAAATTTTATTTATTTATTTAAAAAAAAAAAAAGAAGTTTTACCTGGCAGAGATACAGACCTCTCTTAGGTTATAGATTATATCTATTAAGCCTGTAATCTATTTTATAGATTCTGCCAAGCTATAATACTGGTTGTAGCCATTCCTTAGTTTCATTCTTCTCTTTTTTTTGAATATTTTTGTCAATTTCAGCATAAGTCAGAAAGAGAGTTATGCAGATTTGCATGCCCTTTGCCATCTTTCCAGAAGTTTTAACATCTCTGTTTTGAGATCCAACCAACAATAAAATATTTCTTACATTTCCAAGATATTCTATCATTCTGTTGTTTTTGTTCACTGTTGAACACAGAGGCTACTGGCTTAAATTCAAAGGTCCACTTTGCCTCCAGCTAAGGATTCAGATTTAACAACTGAATACACAATAATTTTCATATTTTTCTCATTTTCTCTTTTCACTACTATCAAAAGATTCATTTTTCACTTTTGCTTATGAAGATAGTAAATAACAACAAAATGTTATAAAAGAGAACTTTTGAAAAACTTTAAACATATTTAGGTGGATATTATTCTAATGAATCATTAACTCAAATAATATTGAGAAGCAGTATAGACATCATGGTGGTTAAGATTATAGATCTTGGGGCTTCCCTGGTGGCACAGTGGTTGAGAGTCTGCCTGCCGATGCAGGGGACAAGGGTTCGTGCCCCAGTCTGGGAAGATCTCACATGCCGTGGAGTGGCTGGGCCCATGAGCCATGGCCACTGAGCCTGTGCATCCGGAGCCTGTGCTCCACAACAGGAGAGGCCCCAACAGTGAGAGGCCCGTGTACCGCAAAAATAAATAATAAATAAAAATAAAAAAAGATTATAGATCTTGGAGCCAGTTTGTATCACTCACTGTTTAGCTATGTGACCTTGGATAATTTATTCAGCCTCTCTGTTTTTTAGTTTCCTTATATGTGAAATAGGAATGATAATAGTAACAACTCTCCTTATAGGGTTGTTGAGATTAATGAGTTAATTTATGTCAGACACTGAGAATAGTACTCTGCTCATAATAAAGTTATATTATTGTTTATTGTTAATATTACCCAAATTCCAATGATTAACAGAAATAAAACTAAAATTACTTTGGTTGATGTCAGGACATCAGGAATTTATATTGTGTGAGTGAGAGGTATGGTTTTAACTTTTTCAGGTTTTTTTGTTTGTTTGTTTTGCTAGCAAATAATTAACTATTACCCCAGTACTATTTAACAAAAAATTATTCCTGCTAATTTTTTTATATTCATGTTACTTCTAAGTTATTTTATATTTTATGTTGTTATACAAGTAATAACTTTTCAACCTTATTTTATTACATAGATATGTTCATTTTAAAAGAAGCATAAAATGCAAATGAGGTAAAAAGCATATCTTTCATATTCCAACTTTAAGAAACATTTATGTGTATTCTTATTAAGTTAGAATGTTAGGTTATTCTGTGGTTAAAAAAAAAAAAAACACTTGGGGTTTTAAAACCACAATGGTTTATTTCATCCTGTCACTATATATCTATCTCAGATCAACTGGGGTCTTTGATCTGCTATATCTTAATCCCTAACTCAAGAAGCAGAACTCAAAAGTTGCATTCCTTCACATTATTTTGCTAAATGTTTGGGATGTCTGGGTAATATGGACTAGTCTATACTTGTCTTAGTTCCTGCTGCTATAACAAGAAAACCAAAGACTGGGTGACTTAAACAGCAAATGTTTATTTTTCACAGTTTTGGAAAGTAAGAAGTCCAAGATCAGTGTGCGAGCAAATTTGGTATCTGGTGAAGACCCTCTTTCCCATTTGCAGATGGCTGCCTTCTTGCTGTATCCTCACATGGCAGAGAGACAGAGCAAGCTCTCTTGTCTCTTCCTGTAAGGAGAATAAGCTCCATCCTCATGACCTCATCCAAACCCATTTACCTCCCAAAGGCTCCATCTCCAAATACTATCACATTAAGGATCAGGTCTACAACATATAAATTTGAGGGTGGGGGTAAACATTCAAACCATAGCAATTATTTATGTGTTGCATTAGGTATTTTTTATACAAAGACCCCATAGATAGTCACAGTTCATTTTTAGACATAAATTCTTATAAATTTGTGATGCACCTGTACATTCTCTTTCTCAATCCCCTATTTCTTTTGTGACTAATTTGTGGGTACCTTGAGTTTATTGTACTTCAGAGAGAAAACTATAGTTTTAGTCATTTCTTTCTTTTTTTTTTTTTTTTTTTTTTAGAAGATGTTGGGGTAGGAGTTTATTAATTAATTTATTTATTTTTGCTGTGTTGGGTCTTCATTTCTGTGCGAGGGCTTTCTCTAGTTGTGGCAAGTGGGGGCCACTCTTCATCGCGGTGCACGGGCCTCTCACTATCGCGGCCTCTCTTGTTGTGGAGCACAGGCTCCAGACGTGCCGGCTCAGTAGTTGTGGCTCACGGGCCTAGTTGCTCCGCGGCATGTGGGATCTTCCCAGACCAGGGCTCGAACCCGTGTCCCCTGCATTGGCAGGCGGAATCTCAACCACTGCGCCACCAGGGAAGCCCTAGTCATTTCTTTCTTAACCATGTTGTCAAATTAAAGGACTTACTGATGTCATACCCTTTGTTTGACCTTTACATTTCAAGAACTTAATGAATTGAGGGCGTAGTGGTCATACCTTTGATTTGATCCTGGGTTTTAGTGGGATTTCTCCCTCAGAACATTCTTAGTTTACCCTCCCCAAAAAGCCAGTTTTGGGTTGGAAGGCACTTGTCTCTTTGAACTCTGTAAATCTCTGATTTTGTGAACTCTGTGTTCCCATTAATTCTGTTTACAGACTGATTGTTTTCTGCAATTATCCTTTGCTTATGTTATCTTTCCAAATAGATCCTAAGCAACCAACACACATGCTACCAACATTTTGTTTTCTGTCCTTTTCCTCCTACAGCTACACATTTTTCATGCACACGCTCTGTCTTCCAGCAGCTACAGGTGACACTTTATCAAATGTTCAACCTCTGTATTATGTGAACCACCATTTTCTCAGTTTCTAATATTAGTTTCCTCATTTCCCACCCCCTGAGTCCTAATACAATGTGACAAATGTAAGGGCTTTTGGTTTCCACTATACCCTACTATTGTTATCATTTTTGTCAGCAAAGATAAACTAGGTTATACTCTTGTAATATACAGCCTCAATGTTCTAAACTGGAAAAGGTTTATTTCTTTTTTTTTTTCTTTTTTCTTTTTTTTTAATATATATATATTTTTTAACATCTTTTTTGGGGTATAATTGCTTTACAATGGTGTGTTAGTTTCTGCTTTATAACAGAGTGAGTCAGTTATACATATATATATGTTCCCATATCTCTTCCCTCTTTGTCTCCCTCCCTCCCACCCTCCCTATCCCACCCCTCCAGACAACCACAAAGAACCGAGCCGGTTTCCCTGTGCCATGCGGCTGCTTCCCACTGGCTATCTACCTTACGTTTGTTAGTATATATATGTCCATGTCTCTCTCTCGCCCTAACACACCTCACCCTTCCCCTTCCCCATATCCTCAAGTCTGTTCTCCAGTAGGTCTCTGTCTTTATTCCTGTTTTACCCCTAGGTTCTTCATAACATTTTTTTTTTCTTAAATTCCATATAAAGGTTTATTTCTTGATCATACCACATGTCCACCACAGGTCAGCTGGGGGCCTCCCTTTGCATTATCCTCACTCCTGCACCCCAGCTCCTGAGCAACCCTCATCAGGAGTGATCCTAATCACCTCAAAAGAAGGAAAAATAGGACAGCATATTTATATTGGCTCTTAAACTTGCCCCTAGGCAAACACAAAGAAAAGAAACCACCCATCATTCCACTGGCCAAAGTAAATTACATGGTTGTACTTCAAGGAGATGAAGAAGTGAAATAAATCCATGTGTTTGAGACTAGAACTAGAATTCTCAAATTCATCCTCTCTTTTTTCTCTCTCCCCATGCCTTTAATATGTATACTATATATTTACATATAATACTTTTATTAAATATTTTATTGCAGTGTTTTTCCCATTTGTGTTTTGCCAAACCATAATGACACCAGAGAAATTGGGATCGGATATGAAAAAGGGAGGTATCAGGCATTCAGGTCTTGGACTACCAAATTCAATTCAAGCAGACTAACTGTAATATCTTTCTTTTTAGACACAATCCCCAAAACATGTGTTTCAAATATTTCATATGTATTTATTCATTCTGTTTTTTTCTTCTTGATTAACCTCAGTTTACTGGTGTAAGTCCAGTGAATTATACATAACCAACCCACCAAAATATTACCAATGATTACTTCTGGTCACTGGAATTACAGGTTAATATTTTCTTTGTTCATTTGAATATTTTCTTTGTTCTTACTGTATTGTTCTTACTGTATTCATTCAAGGCCCTAGGAAACTTGGGGCCTTGGATTGAGCAACCATGAATCTGCACAGTAGTAAATCCTTGACAGCTTTATAATGAGAATGTGTTAATGAATGAAGTATAAAATACTTGGAAATTGAGTCATTCTAGACTCCTTTATATACCTGAAAATTAGAAAATAACAGCTTTGTGAAATGGCTTAAAAGTAGTAAAGGAAGAAACACTTAGACCAGAAATTACTTCTAAATTAAGCTTGAGACACAAGTATTAGAGTGGGACTGTACAAACTCCATCTGGAGGAGGGTATTCTAATATCATACACTTATGCCAGCAAACTAGCTATGGCCATGTAAGTATAAATGGAATTCTTGCACCTGGCAGGCCACTGTATTTGCTGATACATAATGAGGTTCTCAAACTTAGACTGTTTATTCCCTAGAGTCTCATTAAACTAAATATACTTGCCTTAAGCCACCTGCCTTTGGGCATTTTCAATAGAAATAAAATCAGATTCTTTTCCCATCTTGATAAATTGGCATTTACTACTTTATCTGAAATAGGCTCAATAATTAGTGTCTCTGATTACATGGATAAAACTGTTGAATCTTTTAGAATGCTTTTTAAAAAAATACAGGCTTTCTAAATTTGGTGCAGTTGAAGGAGGGGATTTGAAAGCCCCGAGCCAGTCATGACTGTGATGAGTGTCATTAAAATAGCAACCTTTTTTGGTAACTCATCTTGTCCCAAATAAATGTGATTTAAGAGTATGGGAACACCTGTTTTAGGGTGGCAATTTTTACCTCACTACTCTAATATCCATGAAGGCTGTGAGCTAGGGAGAAACATATGAATATTAAGAGTGAAATGTCTAATTCAAGAATTAAGAGAAAGGATCCCTAGGAAATGGACTGTCCTGGAACCATGGCCCAATTATATGTCGAGTTTACTTATTACCAAGTAACTCACTTCAGATATATTTCCATCAATAACTATTGCTCATATACGGTGATCTGAGAGCTGTGCAGACTCTGGGGCAGGTCTCCCTCAGTGTTGAGGGAAGTTGTTTCCCACTTGGGTCTTTCCAGCTTTCCAGAAGGCAGACATAAAGCAGAACCAGGTCCTTGCTGCTCCAGGGTCCCACAAAACTTTATCTTCTGGCCTCTTCTCTGCGAGCCCAGATGGGATTTCTATTTAGACTATAAGAAACACTTCTTGCATGTTTCTTAAAGCTCTGTTCAGCACCACACACATTTTCCTAAGGCCTTTGACTTATGTCAAGAGACTGGCCAGATAATTCTGCTTTCCTACTCACCATAATTATACCTACCTGCCTTGGAGAAATAGACACAGAGCTCTGACCATAAGGAGGCATGTTCCAGGCTGACAAGAAGAAATAATTTGCAAGTCCCCTGAGTACAGAGAAAAAAGAAGGATAAAAATAATTATAGGAAAAAAAACAGTATATATATATTTTTATCAAACCAATGTTAAAGATAATGCTAATAATAAGAACTAACATTTCTTGAACACTTATTTTGTTCCTGGCTATGATAAAAAGTTCTATAACTAGAGATTAAAACTTCATATCAATCCTAATGAGGTAGAGAATGACTATGCTACCTGGGCCTTGGGATAGAATACTATCTTCCCCAAGTGAGTGGCATGATAGGGATTGAAATGAAAGTCTCTCTGACTCCAGAGGCTTGGCTCAGCCCCAGGGGTGACTTTGGTCTCTGTGTTTACACTATGATGAGGTCATGGACATTGTTCTGAAGGAATGTGGAGATTTTGCCAAGTTGCAAGAGTGTCTGTGATACAGTAAGACTTTGACATTTACCTGGTAATTATATGGACAGTGATTTAGAAAATGTTTAAATTGGATATGAGATCTGTTATTTCAACAGCCAGCATAGTGATCTCAGCCTGAACAGGGATAATGATAGAGGTGTCTGAAAGAGTAAATTTATTTAAAATATGTTTATAATGCAGAAGTTAAAGGATCTGGCGAGTCATTTGATATGTAGGCTTAAGGAGAGGGAGAAATTGAGTATTTCTAGACCATGGCCTTTCTAGAAAACAGTAAAGAACTACTATTTAATTCAAGATGACAGAGTTTTGAAAGTATTCACATTCAGTCTTCTAGATGAGTGCTGTGTCTGAAGGGCCTTTAACCTCTCTTTTGATTACAGATCAGGCTGTCACAACAGGAGGTCATGTGAATCTGAAGGGCCAGGAGACTTAGAGAATCCTCCAGAAGCAGGCCTTGAATACTTATCTTTGATTTTCTCTGTTGCAATGCTTACCTTATTTGGGGATCGTACAGGCTTGTTTAACTGACAAATCAAAACTTAGACCACTGTCTTCCCAAGAGAATATTTTGGAGCTACAACAAAATAATGGATGAATAAATAGTCTTTAGTCTAAATTCTGTACTCAGGGAGAATTTTTATTTGTTTTTGGCTTACTAATTTATATATCTTTCAGAAAATAGTGAAAGCACATTACTCAGAGTCTCTAAAAAGAAAGGACAAGTGGAGACAGTCAGAACCAAAACCTGATCTGGTTCTGACTGTCTCAGCACATGCCCAAGACTCCACCAGTGCTGGCTTCAACATCTTTTGCTTCAGTGCTTCTCCCTTGTGGGCTGAAGGTGCAATTGTTGTGAAAGGGAGAGTGCACAATTAGAGGGAAAGGAACCAGCTCAGATGAAAACCTCAGGTCTTCTGTGCCAGCACTTTAGGGCCTGATCTTGTCCCCAAGAGGGTGGTGAGGGCCACTGAGCATAGGAGAAACCCTGGCTCATACCTGACTCTGGCTTTGTCCCCTCCATCTCCAACCCAACTTCTCAAGAAGGCGATAGGTGCCAGCAGACTCTGGGGGAAGACACAACTGGTGCTCACTTCAGATCCAGCTCTCCCAGCAAAGCTGCTGAGAACACATAGATTGTATAGGGAAGCTCCCACACAAGGACACCACTTAAAGACTGTGATAGGTAGCTGTTTCACCTAATTTCATAAAGACAGAGAAAGCTAAACAAAATGAGAAGACAGAGATATTTGTTTCAAATGAAAGAACAAGGAAAAAACATAAAAAACTAATGAAAATAGATAAATAATATACCAGGTAGAGTTCAAAATATTAATAATAAGAATGCTAGCTAAACTTGGAAAAATAATAGATGAACACAGTGAGAATTTTAACAAGGAACTAGAAAATATAAAAAGAAATACTTAGATCTGGAGAATACAATAACTGAAATGAAAAACACACTAGAGGGATGTAAAAGCTGATTAGGTGATACAGAATAAAGTATGTGATCTGGAAGATAGAATAATGGGAATCACCCAATCAGAACAAAAAGTAAAACAAAACAAAAAACATGAGGGCAATGTAAGGGACTTTTGGCACAGCATCAAGCATACTAACATCCATATTAGAGGGGGCCCCAAAAGAGAAGAGAGCAAGAAAGTTTTGAAAACGTATTTGATAAAATTATAGCTGAAAGCTTGCTGAACCTGAATAAGGAAACATATATCCAGGTATAGGAAACACAGAGTCCCAAAAAAGATGAACCCAAAGAGACGTATACCAAGGCAGAAATTAAAAATAAATAGTGAAGTCTAAAGACAGCAAGCATTAAACAAAGAGTCACATACAAGTGCACCCACATATGTCTATCAGATGAATTTTTGCAGAAACTTTGCAGGCCATAGAGAGTGGTATGATAAAGTTAAAGTGCCGAAACAGAGAGAAAAAAAAAACCCTGTAATAGTGATTTTCTTCTATCCATCAAGATAATCATTTAGGATAGAAGGAAAGATAAAGAATTTGTCAGACGAGCAAAAACTAAAAGATTTTATCATACTAAACTGACTCTAAAAGAAGTGTTAAAGGGTCTTCTCTAAGTGGAAAAGACAAGACTATAACAAGAAATAAGAACTTATGGAGAAAAAATCCCACTAGCAAAGGTAAATATATAGTAAAGCTGTGGATCAATCACTTAATGAGCTAGTACAAAGATTAAAAGACAGAAATTATAAAATCAACTGTGACTACAATAAGCAGTTTAGGGATAAACATGAAGATGTAAACATGACATCAAAAACATGTAATGTGAGGGAGGGGATGAAAATATAGATCTTTTAGAAAGTGTTTGAACTTAAAAGATTGTCAGCTTAAAACAAGTATATATAGTTACAGGTCAACATATATGAACCTTGTGGTAACCACAAATAAAAAAACTCCAAAAGAAACACAAAGGCTAGAGAGAAAGGAACACAAACAAAACACTAAGGAAGATCATCAAACCACAAGGGAAGGAACAAAGGAAGAAAAGAATATAGAACTACAAAAACAACTGGAAAACAAGTCATAAAAAAAAAAAAAAAAGTACAGACCTATCAATAATTACTCTAAATTTCAATGAAATAAATGCTCCAATCAAGAGACATAGGGAGGCTAAGTGGATTAAAAAAACAAACCCATCTAAATATTGCTAACAAAAGACTAACTTCAGAGCTAAATGCACACACTACTAAAAGTGAGGGGGTGGAAAAAGATATTTCATGCAAATGGAAATGACAAGAAGCTGGAGTAACAATACTCATATCAGACAAAGACTTTAAAACAGTCTAAAACAAATGACAAAGAAGAGCAGTATATAATCAGATCAAAACAAGAAGAGAATATAGCATTCATTAACATATATGCATCTAATATAGGAGACCTAAATAATAATACAGTTGTAGTAAAAGACTTTAATACCCCACTTACATCAATGGACAGATCATCTAGACCGAAAATCATTAAGGAAATAGTGGTCTTAAATGACACATTAGACTGATTGGACTTAATAAGAACCTATAGGACATTTCATTTCAAAACAGCAAAATACTCATTCTTTTCAAGGACACATGAAACATTCTTCAAGTTATATCACGTACTAGGCCACAGAAAAAGTCTCAACAAATTTAAGAGGATAGAAATTATATCAAGCATTTTTTATCTGATCACAATGATATGAAACTAGAAGTCAACTATAGAAAGAAAAATGGGAAAACAGCAAACATGTGGAGAGTAAACAGCATGCTACTATAAAACCAGTGGTCAATAATTGAAATCAAAGAGGAAAACCAAAAGGAAAATAAAAGGAAAGACAAAGGAAAATAAAAAAGCAACTTTCCAAAATCTATGGTATGCAGCAGTTCTAAGAGGGAAGTTAATAGTGATACATGGCTTTCCTCAAGAGAAAATAAAAATATCAAAAAAATAACCTAACATTACATCTAAAGGAATCAGAGAAAGAAGGACAAAAAAAGCCAAAAGTCAACATAAGGAAGGAAATAAATATCAGAGAGGAAATAAATAAAACAGAGACAAAGAGAATAGATGAATAAAACCAGGAGCTGAGGGGGTTTTTTTTGTTTGTTTGTTTTTGTTTTTTTGAAAGATAAGTAAAATTGATAAGTCTTTAGCCAAGCTCATTAGCAAAAAGAAAAAAAAAGAGAGAGAGAGAGAGAGTGACAGAGCAAGAGAGAACACAAATAAATAAAATAAGAAACGAAAGAGGAGAAATTGATATCACAAAAATGTTTAAATATCTTAAGATGATTCTACAAACACTTATATACCAAAAAATTGGACAAGCTAGAAGAAATAGATACATTCCTAGGAGCATATAATCTTCCAAGACTTAATCAGAAAACAATAGAAGTCTGAACAGATCAATCACTAATAGTGAAATTGAATTTGTAAATTAAAAAATCACAGAAAACCAGAGTCCAGGACCAGTAAGTCTCACAAGGGAACTCTATCAAACATATAAAGAAGAATTTATACCTATCCTTCTCAAACCATTCCAAAAAATTGAAGAGGAGGGAACACTCCCAAGTTCATTCTATGACACCACAATTACTGATACAAAAACAAGGCAAATATACTATTAAAAAGAAAATTACAGGCCAATATATCTGATGAATATAGATGCAAATATGCTCAACAAAATATTAGCAAACCTAATTCAACAATATATAAAAGGATCATACACCGTGATCAAGTGGTATTTATTCTAGGGATGCCAAGATGGTTCAACATATGCACATCAGTCAATGTGATGCATCACATTAACAAAAGGAAGGATAAAAATCACATTATCATCTCAATAGCTGCAGAAAAAGCATTTGACAAAATTCAAAGTCAATTCATGGTGAAAACACACATCAAAGTTGTTCTAGAGGGAACATACTCAACATAATACAGGCCTTTTACGACAAACATTATACTCAATAGTGAAGAGCTGAAATCTTTCCTCTAAAATCAAGAACAAGACAACAAGACATGGATACCCACTCTTGCAACTTCTATTTAACAAAATTTTGGAAGTCCTAGCCACAACAGACAAGAGAAATAAATAAAATGCATCCAAAATGGATGGAAAGAAGTAAAATTATCACTATTTGCAGGTGGCATGATACTATAAATAGAAAACCCTAAAGTCCCCACCAAAATACTGTTAGAATTAATAAATGAATTGAGTACAGTTGCAGGATACAAGATTAATATACAAAAATCTGTTGCTTTTCTATACACTACTGATGAACTATAATAAGGAGAAATCAAGAAAACAATTTCATTTAAAAATGAATCAAAAAGAATAAAATACATAGAAATAAACTTAGCCAAACAGGTGAAAGCTCTATACTCTGAAAACTATAAGATATTGACAAAGGAAATTGAAGTTGATACAAATTAATGGAAAGATATACTGTGCTCATGGATTTGAAGAATTAATATTGTTAAATTTTGATACAACCAAAGCAACCTACAAATTTAATGCAATCCCTATTAAAATACTAGTGACATTTTTCACATAGCTAGAGCAAATAATCCTAAAATTTGTATGGAATCACAAAATACCCTGAATAGCCAAAGCAACCTTGAGAAAAAAGAACAAACCTAGAGGTATAACACTCCCCAACTTTAGACTATACTACAAAGCTACAGTAATAAAAACAGCATTATATGGGCACAAAAACAGACACAGATCAATGGAACAGAAGAGAGAGAAATAAACCCATGCACTTATGTTCAATTAACCTATGACAAAGGAGGCAAGAATACACAATGGAGAAAGAAAATCTCTGCAAAAATTGGTGCTAGGAAAACTGGAAAACTACACATAAAATAATGAAATTATAAATTTTTTCTCACACCATACACAAAAATAAACTCAAAATGGATGAAAGATCTAAATGTAAGAATGGCAGCCACAAAACTCCTGGAAGAGACCATAAGCAGAACACTCTCTAACATAAATTGTAGCAACATTTTTTTTTCCTTTGGATCTGTCTTCTAAGGCAAAGGAAACAAAAGCAAAAATAAACAAGTGGGACCTAATTAAAATTAAAAACCTTTACACAGCAAAAGAAATAATCAACAAAATAAAAAGACAACCTACTGAATGACAAAAAATATTTGCAAATGATATGACCAATAGGGGATTAATATCCAAAATATATAAACGTTACTTACAAAACAATTTCAAAAAACAAGCAACCAGGGCTTCCCTGGTGGCACAGTGGTTGAGAGTCCACCTGCCAATGCAGGGGACACAAGTTCATGTCCGAGGATCCCACATGCCGTGGAGCGGCTGGGCCCATGAGCCATGTCTGCTGAGCCTGCGTGTCCGAAGCCTGTGCTCTGCAATGGGAGAGGCCACAACAGTGAGAGGCCCACGTACCACAAAAAAAAAAAAAAAAAAAAGAATCCCATGTAATAACTGTAAATGGAAAGTAACCTTGAAAAATTGTACAAAAGTAAAATATTAAAAAACAAACAAACAAAAAATAAGCAAGCAAATTTAAAAAATGGGCAGAGAATCTGAATAGATATTTTTGAAAGAAGACATACAGATGACCAACTGGTACATGAAAAGATGCTCAACATTGCTAATCATCAGAGAAATGCAAATCAAAGCCACAATGATATACCACCTCATACATGTCAGAATGGCTATTATCAAAAAGAACACAAATAATAAATGTCTGTGATGATGTGGAGAAAAGGGAACACTTGTACACTGCTGGTGGGAATATAAATTTGTGCAGCCACTGTGGAGAGCAGTATGGAGGTTCCTCAAAGTCTAACAATAGAATTACCATATGATCTGGCAATTCCACTCCTGGGTACATATCCGAAGAAAATGAAACCACTAATTTGAAAAGATATATGTACCACAATGTTCACAGCAGCATTATTTACAATAGTCAAGCAATTTAACTGTTCTTCCACAGATGAATATAAAGATAAAGAAGTGTGTTTTATATATATAATGGAATATTACTCAGCCATAAAAAATGAAATTTTGCCATTTGCTAAAACATGAATGTACCTGGATGGTATTATGCTTAGTAAAACAAGTGAGACAGAGAAAAGGAAATACTATTTGTTATCACTTATATGTAGAATATAAAATAATGCAACAAACGAATTAATATAACTTAACAGAAACAAACTAACCGAAAAAGAGAACAAACTAGTTGTTACCAGTGAGAAGAGGGATATGCAAAGGAGCCTGTTGGAGTAGGGTATTAAAAGGTACCAACTACTATGTTTGAAATATGTAAGCTACAAATATATATTGTATAGCACAGGAAATATATTCAATATTTTATAATAACTTGTAAATGAAGTATAATGTATAAAAATATTGAATCACTATGTTATATACCTGAAACTAATCTACTATTATAATATAATTATACTTCAATAAAAAATTGTTTCCTTTTTAATGCTTTTCTAAAATAATATTTGAATTAAAAAAATCCATTCCACAATAGTTTGAACACATGCCTATTAAAGTATTTACATTATTTATAATATATACCTCAATGTCAGGCTGTGACCTAGGCTGTGAATTTATTACTATTATCTTTGTATTTCTACACATTGAACAGTCCTCAAAACATGGTAGATTCTCAGTAACTGTTTGTTGAATAGTAATTCATTTTCATTCCTATTTGAAAGTTTTGGTTACAGATGAAGTTATCAATTTGTTTTCTCCTGGGGGGAAAATATTTTCCTCTCTCTTCATACCTTTCTGGATATTAAACATTTTTTTAAATTGTAAGTTGATGCTAAATATAAAAGCAGGGATTTTTGGCTAACTGAAGTAGTAATCAGATGAGTTATGTTTATAAAAAACATTTCACATGGTAGCTTATTCTCATCACTACAATTAAGTTCGCATCATTACTTCTACTTAAATTCTCCATTTTCTTTGCCCTCTTGGCCTTTCACTTTTTGGAATAAATGTTTACTTTAGCTAGATATTTGAAAAATCTTGCATTGTTCCCAAGTTTTATATTTAAAGGTTATTAAATGTAATTAAACTGTTAAACACTGTAATGTCTATTTTTATTTTAGAAGAATGACAAAATGAATGGACTCAAAAATTTGAGACATACATAAGAAATGGAATTAAATGTATTGCTTTACTTGCTGTGGAGTGTAATACTCACCAACACTTTCAGTGTTTTCTTTGCAGTCATTGGACTCCCCAGGAGAGAAAATTGTATTAGCATTTTTTACTGTCACATGTTCCAATTGCCAACACTCTTCTCATTTAGTGATAAGAATTAGCTATGCAGTCTTATTCTACAAATTTTCCTCTCACATTTTTTGTTGAGGTAAAACTTGTATACAGTGAAACGTACAGGTATTATGTATGTAATTTGGTCAGTTTTGACAAAATACACCTATCAGTATAACGAATATCCCAATGAAGATGTAAAATTTCATTGACTCCAAAATTTTCTCACCTGCGTCTTTCTAGTTAATCTCCATTACCCAAAGGCAACACGTTTGAATTCTAAGACAATAGATACTTTTGTGGTTATTGTAGATTTTATATAAATGAAAGCATACAGTATGCACTGTTTTGTGTCTGTTTTGTTTGCTCAACATAATGTTTTTCAGACTATGTTGTTGTATACAATTTTTTTAAAACATCTTTATTGGAGTATAATTGCTTTATAATGGTGTTAGTTTCTTGTTGTATACATTGATTAATTTTTTAAATGGATGTGTATATTCCATTATTTTTTCTTGTTGAATATATAACACATTTGTTTATCCATTCTTTCTTAATTCTTAATAGTCATTTGGGCAGCTTCTAGTTTTACAACTAGTATAAGTAAGATTACTATAAGTATTCTTATATGTCTTTTTGTGACCATATGTTTACATATCTCTTGCATACATACCTAGGATTGGAATTACTGGGTCATAGGATAGATACACATTTAATTTTTTAAGAATTTGCCAAAGATGTTTCCAACGTGATTTTACCATTTTACACTCCTTGCAGCAATGTACAGGAACTCTATATAGTTACTGCACAGTCTAGTTTGGTATTATCAATCTTTTAAAAAATCTTAGACACTTTAGTGGTTTCTCATTGCAGTTTTAATTTGCATCTCCCTAATGACTAATGATATTGAGTATCTTCTCATGTGCTTGTTGGCCATTCACACATCTTCTTTTTTGAAATATTTATTCAGTGCTTTTGCTTAACCTTTTAATTAGTTTGTTTTCTTAAGAGTTTCATATGTATTCTCGATATGTACTATATCAGAACATAGTAGTGAAAATATTTTATCTCAGTCTGTACTTTGTGTATTAATGATAACTATATTATTTGATAAACAGAATGTTTTAGTTCTGTATGAAGTCCAATTTATTAGTTTTGTGGCTAGTATGTTTCGTGTCCTCTTTAAGAAGTCTCTACTCCTAGGTCAAGAAGATGTTCTACCATGTTTTCTTCTAAAACCAGATGGTCTGGGTTTTTATGTGTATAATACCTCTTAAATTATTTTCTGAATATGTTGAGAGGTAGGCTTATATTTATTCTCTATATATTTACTCAGTTGTTATTCCACCATTTGTTAAAAAGTCTTCCCTTTACCTGCTGAATTTACTTGGTACCTTTTTAAAAAATCTGCTGAACAGTGGTTCTATTTCTAAACCTCTATTGTGTTCCTATGACATAGTGTTCTATCCTAATGTCAACCCCACAGTGTCTTGATTACTTTGCCTTTATAGTAAAGCTTGAATTCAGATAGTGTGAGTCCTCTAACTTCGTGTCTCTTTTTAAAGATTATTTGGCTGCTGTATATTCTTGATTTTTTACATAAATTTTAGAATCAGTGTGTTTTTTCCTTCAAGAAAAGATAGTGGAATATTGAGAGTAGGTGTATTGAATCTATGTACCAATTTAGAGAGAATGGACATTTTAAAAATACTGAGTTTTCTGATCCATAATTATAGTTTTACATTTTTAGTTTATTCAGTCATGTTTTATAATTTTCAGTATAGATGTTTTGCACATATTTTGCTATATTTTTTCTAGAATGTGATGTTTTTTATGTTAATGTAAGATTTTCTTCCTAAAATTTATTTTCCAATTCTTTGTTACTAATATGAGGAAACATTAGTGGATTTCATATACTGACTTTGTATCCTGTGGTCTTGCTAAATCCACATAGTAAGTTTTGTAGATTCCTTAAGGTTTTCTATTTAAATGATCATATTATATGTAAATAATGACAGCTTTACTTCTTTTTCAAACTTATTTTTTTTTTACTTTTCCTTGCCATCTCACTGCACATATTAGGACTTTTAGTATTGATTATTAACAAAAGTGGTGAGAGTGAACATACCCTGTATTGCTCCCAATATTAGTAGAAGAGCATTTAGTCACAGTTAAATGTAATATTAGCAGTAGGTTTTTCATTGATTCCTCTTATAATGTTGAGAAATTTTCTTTATTACTAGTTTTC
This sequence comes from Lipotes vexillifer, assembly GCF_000442215.2. Lineage (NCBI taxonomy): Eukaryota > Metazoa > Chordata > Mammalia > Artiodactyla > Lipotidae > Lipotes > Lipotes vexillifer. Next base: position 22,800 of record NW_006774071.1, read on the forward strand.
TGAGAGCTTTTATCATTTATTAAATTGATTATATGTTTTCTTCATTTATTTTTATTCCAACATTCTCCTACACTGTACATCCTTTGGCATCACCTTTCAGCTCTCAGCTCCTTATCAGCTATCTCTGCTATGGTTTGTGCAGTCCCACCTTCCAAATATTCAACTCAGCCTTAGCTAACAGTGTCCTGCCTTGAAAATACCAGTCCTTCAGTGTCTTGAAACTCTTTTCTCTACCTTTTCAGCTCTGAGAGATTCTTGGCTCTGCCTGATCCAGTAGCCATAAAATGCCCAAGATGGAAAGCTAAAACAATCTTGGGGCTCTCTTTATGTGTTTCCATTCTATCCAGGACCACAGTCCTGTGCTGCATGTTGTTCAATACCTTTCAAAAATATGACCATTAGTGGAAGAGACCGTGAAAGGGAAGGAAATATAGAAGAGTAAAATGAGCCTCAAACATAAAAAAATGTGTGAGTATGTGGAAAAATCTGATGTTTAATTAATTATAGTATGAAGCACATAGTTATGAGCATTTTGAAGCTTATAAGAATTGTACTTGATCATCTCAGTATTGTCTAGTAATTTCAAAATAGCAGAATTTTATCATATGTAGTTTATCATGGTAATGTTATATTATAGAAACAACAGTGCAGGAAAAAATAATACTGGTTTTGGAAGCAAATAGATACAATTCTAAGAAGTTGCAAACATAATTTAGTATGTTGGAGTTCAATTTTATTATCTGCTAAATAAAGACACTATTATTTTCTTTTAACTATTGCTTTGAGTATGCAAGATAACAATGTTTGTAAAAGACTCAACATCATTGTTTGCCTGGAATTTAGCAGGAGATCATTAGTTGAAGGTAATGATAATAATAGTGATGAAACAGGTATTGTTAACTTATAAACTAAAAAAAAAGTGAACTTTCTGGGAGTATCTGCTTTGAGGAAGGGTCAGTAACTTATTTACAGTTTTCCTGGCACTGCATGAGAAACTGGTAAAAATGCTATCTGGAGGAAACCCATGGAAATATTTTTAACTCTGCTCCTGGCCTATTTAATCAATTCATCATGGAAAGTGTTTTATGGAAAGCAGCAGTAATGCCATTATCCCACATGGACATTCCTTCCTTCATAGTTTGATTCCAAAGTCATCTTTGATGACTTTAAAAGTGATCTTTATGGGAAGTGCATTGTTTAATATGCAGTACTGAAGAAATCTCCCCCTCCCCAACAATCATACATTTATGGTGAATAAAGTGATGTTCTTTCTTTCTCTAAACAAAAAGGGAACACAAAGCTGAGGAATAAATATTTCTAGAGAAGTGAGGTAATTAGAAGCAAATGCAGAGTAATTGCAGTGCATTTTTCTTTCATCTATTTATAGAGTAAAAGTTCTAGGGCAAGAACTATGCTTTACATGTGCTAGCTTTACCACTGGGTGCACTATTGGTATTACATTAAAAAAAAAAAAAAAAAAAAAAAAAAAGGTGGAATATCTTATAAAGGGGTTATATTCAAAATATATTAAAAAATTACACAACTCAATAGCAAAAAAAAAAAAAAAAAAAAAAAAAAGGTTGCAAGTAAACTGTCAATATTTCCAAAGAATGTTCACTAGAAAAAGAGCATTGAACTTATATAGCTTAATAAATATTGTAATTTCTACAATATTGAAAAACTGATTTTAATCTTTAGGCTATTTCACTGAAAATCATAATTTACTACTTTTGAAGAAAACTATTTTCTCTGAGAACCAGATGTTTGTCAGATCTTTGATGTGTGACCTATCATTCAATAGGAAAATAAGTAAAGGTAAAACATTATATGTATCTCTGTGTGTATCTCTATTTATAATTTATATAGCACAGTTTATATAACACATTCTTCAAAAAGGATTTCAAAGAATTATGATCAAAATTACAAAGTAAGGGGCTTCCCTGGTGGCGCAGTTGTTGAGAGTCCGCCTGCCGACTCAGGGGACACGGGTTCATGCCCCAGTCCGGGAAGATCCCACATGCCGTGGAGCGGCTGGGCCTATGAGCCATGGCTGCTGAGCCTGCGCATCCAGAGCCTGTGCTGCATCCACAACAGGAGAGGCCACAACAGTGAGAATCTCACGTACTGCAAAAAAAAAAAAAAAAAAAAAAAAGATTACAAAGTAAGAGGACATGGAGCTCACCTCCCCCTACAAACGCTTTGTTATACAGCAGAAACTCACACAAAAATGTAAAGCAATTGCACTCCAATAAATTTGTTAAAAAAATACATTTACATATGGAATAATTCTCTTGGTAAACTAACTTTAAACTGGCAGAAGAATTCTTATACAGCTAAGACTGCAAGAAAGAGTCTCATGTAATCAGACGGGACAGGAATAAAAGCATCTGGTCAAGACCTGTGTCCCTGGGAGGGGTCTAGGAGGAAAAGGAAAGTTGCATGGGCAGGCACTCACCCTCGGGGGTAAGTGGGTTGAGGCATGTACTGGGCATCCCAGTCCTGGAGTCCTGTGCATAGGAGACAAGCCCTTGGTTGCCTAGAGAACCACTGGACAGATAAAAAGGCCAGAGAAGCCTAGACTCCACTCATGAGTGTGAGAATGCCGGCTTGCCACCAAACAGGGTGGAGACAGGTCTGCCTTAGTGGCTGCTACCTCACGTCACTCCACAATCTGAACTGAGTGAAACACCGTGGCCCCATTCACTTCATGCCACAACTTCGCACTGGACCTAGGGTAGCCAGGTCCTGGGAAAAGATTCAGTGTAGGGACACAGAGGCAGACTTGGTGCCTGGAGTGTGGTCTAGGTGTTGGAGAGGCAGCCATTGTTGGTGCTTATTCACAAAGCACTACAGAAAAAGCTCAGATATCTGAAAGCAGTGTAACTGGTTCAATTCCGATAACCACAGCACTGATCCCCATTCACAGCCTAGTAAGTGTTCCAGTCCTGCCTACAATATGCCACAACCTTGCACTAGATCTGGGATGACAACAACAGGGGAAATGATGAGAACTTGGGCTGCATCTGAACAGAGCCACAGACACCTACACAGGCAGCTCATTGGACCTCTGTAAGTACACGAGCACCACTTACTTCAGCACTCCCATCCTGTGGGAGGAAATAAAACACACTTAGAAGAACAGAGCCAACTTGAGCCCAACCCTCAGGGCTTCTGCTCCAGCAACTTGAGAGCAGACATGACCCTGGACAGGACAACTGACACTGAGCAGAAAGGAAGTCTCCCTTCATACCTTGTGCATGCTCTAGCTGCTTCAACACCAGCCATGTGCCTTATCAAGTGGTCAACACACTGAGGAAACACATGGCTGGTGTCCACATCAAATCTAGCCCTCACACCAAAGACACTGGACATACACAGTCTACACAGGGATGTTCCCACGTAAAAAATACACCTTCAAGACCACAGAAGATAATTGTTTCACTTAAATTCATAGATGCAGACAAAGGTAGGTGAAGTGAAAAAGCGGAAGGACTACTCTCAATTGAAAGAAGTTGGTAATAAAAATGTTAGCTGAATTAAGACAGAGAATTGCCCTAAGCACAGATCATTTTAACAAGAAATTAGAAACTATAAAGAAGACCTGATAAAAAAATAACTAATTCAATTTCTGGATAAAAAGCACTTTAGAAGCAATGAATAGCAGATTAAAGACACAGAAGAATGCATAAGTTTTCTGGAAGATAGAATAATGAAAATCACCCAATCAGATCAGGAGGCAAAAAGGCAAATTAAAAAACTGAAAATGACATAAGATATCTAAGGGATAATATAAAAACATGCCACATCCACATTATAGGAGTCCAAAAGAAGAGAGAGGAGAGGATCAAAATGCATTTGCAGAAATTATGGGTGAAAATTTCCCAAATCTAAAGAGAGAAACAGATACCCAGGTATAGGAAGCACAGAGGGTCCCAAACAAGATTAACCCAAAGAGACCCACATCAATACATATCATAATCAAAATGGCAAAAATTAAAGATGAATAAAAAATATTAAAGGCAGCAAGAAAAAAAAAAAGGCATATACAAAGAAATTCCCATAAGGATATCAGCTGATTTCTCTGCAGAAACTTTGCAGGGCAGAAGGGAGTGGCATGATATATTCAGAGTCCTAAAAGGAAAAATCCTGCAAGCTAGGATACTCTATCCAGCAAGATTATCATTTAGAATAGAAGGAGAGGTAAAGATTTTTCCCAGATAAGCAAAATGTATAAGAATTCAGCAATACTAAACTTATCCTAAAAGAAATGTTAAAGGGTCTTTTCTAAACAGAAAAGAAGCAAAAATCAATAGAAAAGGTGAAATACCAATAGGAAAGGCAAATATAGAGTAAGAATTAAAGATCATTTATATAAGCCACCATGTAGATTTAAAAAAACAAAAAAAATGTAAAAGTAAATATAACTACAATAAACCATAAAGGGATAATGATGAAGACATAAAATATGACATTAAAAACACAAAATTAGTAGAGGGGAGTAAAAAATGTGTATCATTTAAAACATGTTTGAACTTAAATGATTATCAGTTTAAAGTAAGTAGATATAATTATGGGTCAACATATATGAACCGTCTGGTAACCACAAATTAAAAACCTGCACTGAATGCACAAAAACCATAAAGGAACTCAAGCATACTACAAAAGAAAATCATCAAATCATAAGAGAAACAAAAAGAAGAAATAACAAAGAAGAACTACAAAACAACTGGAAAACAAGTAATAAAAAGCAATAAGTACATACCTATCAAAAATTACTTTAAATGTCAATGGATTAAATGCCCCAAACAAAAGACATAGTGGCTGATTGTATTAAAAAAAAAAAGGCCCTTCAATATGCTGCATACAAGAAACTCACTTCAGGGCAAAAGACACACACAAATTGAAAGTGTGGGGATGGAAAAAGATATTTCATGTAAATGGAAACAACAAGAAAGCAGGGGTAGCAATACTCATATCAGAGAAAATAGACTTTAAAACAAAGTCTGTAATGAAAAATGAAGAATGGCATTATATAATAAAAGGATCAATACAAGAAGAGGATATTACACTCATTAACATATACACATCCAATATAGGAGCACTTAAATATATAAAGCAAAACTAACAGACATAAAGGGAGAAATTGACAATAATACAACAATAATAGGTGACTTTAGCACCCCACTGACATCAATGGAAAGATCATCAGAAGGTAAATCAATAAGGCAAGAGAGGTTTTAAATGACCAAATAGACCAGTTGACTTAATTGATATCTATAGGACATTAAATCCAAAAGAAAAAGAAAAAGCAGAATACACATTCTTTTCAATTGCACATGGAATGTTTTGCACGATAGATCACATATAGATCACAAACAAACCTTAACAAATTTAAGAGGATAATAATGATATTCTGCATTTTTTGTGACTACAATGGTATGAGACTACAAATCAACTACAGAAAGAAAAATGGGAAGAGAATAAAAGTGGAGATTAAGCAGCAACAACAACAAAAAAACCCCCACAAAAACACAATGTGTCACTGATTAAATCAAAAAGGAAATCAGAAAATACCTTGAGAAAAAGAAAAATAGAAATACAACTTTCCAAAATCTATGGGATGCAGGAAAAGCAGTTCTAAGAGGGAAAATCATAGGGATATGGGCCTTCCACAAGAAACAAGAAAAATCTCAAATAAACAACCTAACCTACCACTTAAAATAATTAGGTAAAGAAGAATAAACAAAACCCAAAATCTGAAGAAGGAAGGAAATAATGAAGGCCAGAGAGGAAATGAATTAAATAGAGATTAAAAAAAAAAAAGTAGAAAATATCAGTAAAACCAAGAGTTGACTTTTTGGAAAGATAAACGAAATTGAAAAACCTTTAGGCAGGTTTACCCAGAATAAAAGAGAGATGATCCCAAATAAACAAAATAAAAAAGAAACAGGAGAAATAACAATGAAACCACAGAAATACCAAGAGAATGTTATGAACAGTTATATGCCAACATATTGGACAACCTAGAAAAAGTGGACAAATTTCTAGAAACATACAGCCTTCCAAGACTGAGTCAGGAAGAAACAGACAATTATAACAGACCAATCACCAGAAATGAAACTGAATCTGTAATTAAAATAAGACAAAACTCTCAGCAAACAAAAATCCAGGACCCTAGACAGTTACACAAGGGAGTTCTACCAAACTTATAAATAACATCCATACTTTTCAAACTATTGCAAAATGTAAAGAGGAGAGAACACTCCCAAATGGTAACTATAGTTACCAATTAGATATTTATATCCTTCCAGAAAAAGAAACAAAAAAACAAACAAAAAATAATAATATTTCAAATTGCTTTAAAATGCCAAATGGTAATTAGGCCATGTTATGAACTAATCCCTTGCCAAAATTAAAGTTTTAACTTAGATATGTCCTATGAGAAAAGTAACTCAAGCCAGTAAGTATTGGTTTTAGTATTAATGAAAATGAAACTGGCTAAACCAATCATTTTGGTTTGCAAAAACTCCCTTTTCACCTTCATCATATCAGAGAAATTCCATCTCAGCTTGTGTATGAGTCAAATTTTATACTAGGATACAAATGTTAAAATATATCAACTGCCTCAAATTGATTTTTTTAGGTAAAATAAATCAAATCCCCCCTTCCTCTTAAAATGGGAAATGCCTCAAAAATGCTGCTTTTATAATGATTACTACCTGGTATAGAATTTGAGAAATGTCTGGTGATGGCATGGTAAGAAGAGTGTCAAATTTTAATTCACATTTGGTGACAGAATGAATAGCATGGCTTAGTCAGGAGAACAGGTTTATATATCAGACCTATTAAAGTTCATATCATCTGTACTAGCTGAGCCCTTGGTGGGGTCATTAAGCATATGTGCCTCTGCTTCTTCATCTGAAAAATGAGGTCTGAATGACCTTTGGCCAGGGTCAATGTTGGAGTGAGGAAAAACACAATACATATGTGTGTGCATGTGTGTGTGTGTTTGTGTGTATATATATATATATATATATATATATATATATATATATATATACCAGACATGGCACCTAATAATAGGAATGCAGATTAATTCATAGCCATTAAGTAGTCCAACATTTAATATTTCTTTCCTTCTTTCTAATGATATTGTTTTTATTTTTGATGACTGTGACTAAGACCTGTGATTGATCCATATAAAAAAAATAACTACTATAAATGTTTTATAGTGAGTTCAGGTAAACTTTAGCTTTGTGTGTTATGATCACAATTTAAATAAATATGGAAACAAACAAACATATAAATAAATAGTTCAGTATATATATATATAGTTTTTAAATTAGCAATATACAAAAAAAAGTGTTTACTAAATTCACCCAAAATACAACCTGTTAATTTTGGATGGTAAAGTATGGGTGATTGTTAGATTATTTTTTTTTGTTTTTAATTTTCAAATATTTTCCAAAAATAAAAGTGCCAGTGTTTAATTTTGTCTTGATGTATTTTACTGTTCCATATATTCATATTTTAAAAGTTATCTCTGCAAGATTGGAGGCTCTTATCCTTTGTGTGAATGCTGCTAAATTCATATTAAGTTAAATTTACTTTGAAAACAAGAAATTGAATTAAATTAAATTAATTGGAAAATAGGAAAAATAGCAAATAATATTTATTGAAGAAACAGAGACAAGAATATATTTGGACAGTTCTTGGAAAGCATGGGACAGAGTGTCAGATCATTGGGGCACTGGGTCCAGCAGTGAGACGTGGTAGGTTGGCTGTGAGGAGACATTTGAAAGAAGCAGATGGCTCCTTTCTAAGGCTATGAGAAGAATATGTTCATTTCACTGTTTTTGTAGGAGTTGCCCTGCTTGATATTCTCCTCCTCAATAATATTCATTTTTCTCCACAATGGAAAAGTGAGAGAAGCTTATCTAATTGAAGGTCATCTGTAGGATATAAAAAGGTAAAGGATATAATCTGCAATACTGAGTTGTCTCGATACACATTGCAAGTTTAAATTTGGGTTCTTATATTACCTTACTGTAATGCATATATAAGCAGATATGGAAAGATAGTAAATATGTGTGGAAACAAAATAAACAAACAAATGTGGTATCATTTATTTATCAAGCACCAAAAACTTTGAGACATAGGACAAGTAATTTCTAAATAACCACCGTAGATCAAAGGGGAGTGACAGATGAAAGAGTTGAAAGTTAAAAGCTAGAGTTCTACCCAGTTTACCCTAAGTATCTGATGCAGTCTTTTATGTAAGGTTTGTGGCTTTAAGGAAGCTTTAAAAATACAGTATGAAATCCCCAAAGTGTCACTGTGCATTTAGCAAATTGCCCCTCTCTGAGAGCTTGGATATTGATATACAGGGTTTGGTTTATACTTTTGACATCACAGCCAAAAAAATGTCATGAGACTGTGAGAAGTTTCTGAAGTTAGCAAAGTGAAAAGTTTAACACAAATATATTTTAATGTAAGAAAAAGAATTGAGTTGAGACAATATTATAACTGGCTTCAGATTCTATTTATTTGGTTTGTCTATGGTTTATTATTGAGACTCTGATTTGAAATACTCATAACAGGAATAACTTGTGCAATGAAGAATTTGGGAAATCTCTGAGAAAGTACTGAGCAAATACTCTTTTCATTTAGTTGAGATTAAGTTGCCTCCTTATTGTTTCAAGTTGATTATTAACTCTCCTGCACATTTCATTTTAGCTCATTCCTTTGGAAAGAATCCTTTATTAACACAAGATACCATTAACCTTAGAGTTTAAAATTTTTTTATATTATTTTTAAATGTGATTTCTTCTGACATTTAACAATACACAGCAAAGGTGTCTATTTTCTCTCCCTTTGGAATACATGGGAGAGTCATTTAATTGGTAGTGTTTCAATCAGGGAAAAACAAGGTAATTACACTTTGATTTTCCCATTTGATGACCCTGATTTCATATACATAAATTAGTAGCTAGCTAGATATATCTTGTTTACATATATTGTTTTCGTGTTCCTGGACATCAAAGAAACTACATTGTACTGTACACATAAATCAACCAAAACATCCAACAAGTAGCATCATTTTCTTATTGAAGATACTCCCATGCATTCAAGATATGCCAGTGATGGATAAGTGGAGGCGGGGATATCCTTTCTCTTATCTGCAGCTTCGACTGCTAAGAGCCCTAATTTTTGAACACAATGGATCTGTAAAGAAAGAAACGTTGCTCAGGGTAGGAAAAATCTTCACGCAAATTGAAGACTTTGTTTGTTCCAAGTCTGGCAGCTGGAAAAGTCAGAGAAATATTCCTGAGCCTGACAGGGATTTTGCCGAGGTGTGGCACAGACAGTGAGGAGAGAGATGAGAATTAGAAAAATAATAAAATAACTGGCACTTTAGTGACACTTGTTTCCCTGAATATAAGCCCAATGTTAATTGTCTGAATCACCAATCCCTTAGTCATCAGTTATGAGGGTGTATTGTGTTTGTATATATTCAGTTTAGTAAGACTGTGTTCTTTTGAAAATTCCTGTCTCAAAAGACTTAAGTAAATCCTTTGAAATTTAAAGATCTAAATTTGAGTTCAACTGATACCACATGGCCTGAAAAGATGAGGAATTTCCATACTCTATAACAGTTTTAAAAGTACTGTCCACAGTTTGTAAAAAATCTTGGTCATGAAAATAGGAAATGGCTTTTCCCATCTCTTTAAACAAAATACTCCTCCATTCAAGCTTAATTTGTTCTTAGTCTTTTAACTTATTATTTTTGTAGAAGTAAACCATAGCTGAACAGCAGGAAAAAAAAATACATGAACAAAAATAAAAAATAAACACTCCATTTTCAGGCAAATAGAGCTAACTCAGTAAAAAAAAAAAAGGTTTCATTTGTCATTTAAATGAAATTATTCATCAAGTCACCACCTGGTTTTATTCTTGGATAGGTATTGAGTAATTCTTATTAAGCTCTTGGAATGAAAATTAAGTTTTTCCCTTTTCTAAGTATATTGTATTCTAACAAGGAATTCTTAAAATATCTGTCAAAACTTGAAGAAATAAATAGAATAATTGTCAAAGCAATGTTTCTAAAGAAGATGGTAAGTGAAAGCCCCGTGTAAGGGTGAGAGCTTTGTGTGAGGTTACAGAATCAGGAATACCCAGAGGCTTTTTCAAAGTACACTCACCTAGCAACACCCTTCCACATGCCACCTGGGCCTTATAAACAACACCTTAAGGTGAATCAGAGTCAACAGTGATGAAGGGGAAATTTCTGGGAGATGTATATTTGAAAAAAATATTTTATAATTAAAAAATATATCAATATGAAGAAGCTCTAACTGCGGTTTGTGGTTCAGATCTGTTCCTCATTCAATCTTTAATCCTGTCCTGCTTGAGATAAACTGCTTAGACAGGAGGGTAAGGGATTGAAAAACACAAAAAATTCAATCCTTCTCATTCATCATGTTATTAAATAGCAAATTTTTAGCAATCACTATAAAATTTTGGCATTTATGTCACACCTGGCAGTGGGCTGGACGTTTTACAAGTATTGTCTCATTGAATGTTCACACATGTAACATGAAGTGAATGTTTTTACCCTCTTGTTTCACAGAAAATAAATCTAAAATTCAGAAAGATTTCATTACCCTTAATCACAAAAACAAAGTCCAAAGTATTCTTCCCTAGATTTTTTTGTAGGATCAAAGAAATTTCCATCAACTCTTGGAAAGCAGCTATGTATATATTAACAGATAACAATTCATACGTGAGGATTCTGAGTTGTAGCATGTACTTGGTTGTCCCCAACAGCTCACATCCTGAATTACCACTGGAATACATTTTATTAGAAGCATTGGATGTTGTGTAGCACCATTATTACCCCATTTTTTATGCAGTGGTATAATAGATAGATATTAGAAATTAATATATAGAGTCTTCCCTGGTGTTCCAGTGGTTAAGACTCTGGGCTTCCAGTGCAGGGGGCATGAGATCGATCCCTGGTCAGAAAACTAAGATCCCACATGCTGCATGGCATTGTCAAAAAGTAAAAATAGAAAAAAAAAGAGAAATTAATAAGTATATCATTTTTCTTGCATTATTAAAAAAGTTTTCTGAATATCAATTTTTAAGATAAAAATATTAATGTGTTTATGCAGCATATGATATTCACCATTCTTATTCTTCAAATCTATTTCCTTTTTGCTTTAATCATTTTAAATTTATTCCACAAATATTTATTTTGTGCCTGTGAGGCACTACACTAAATTCTGGGAATCCTTACATGAAAAAAACAAGCCTCTCCTTTCAAGTGACTTGCATTCACATAGGAGTAGATTGAAAGGTAAAGTGACAACTGGATATGTGTTAGTCTTGCATTTTGCCAATAAGGTATTGGTCATTTGGGGATCATGAATTTAACTGGTACATGGAGTTCATTTTGGAATAGGTTAGGTAGAGAGAAGATTTTAATTGAACTTAAAAAATATATTTTTTACTGTCAGTTTTTGGAGTAGAGAGGGATTTGCATACTGGTTTTAATATGATTATTTAACTATCTAGCTATAATTTATATACTTATGTGTTTTTGTACAGGAGATTTTCTATAATAATTGCAGTAGAATATGGTTAGGCACAATTGTTTTGGAAGATCACATATTAAGCAACTGGAAGTACAGGGTTTTCACTTACTGAGATGGGTGAGACAGCATAAAAAGTATATTTAGAGAGCCTTTATCAGGAGGTTGCATTTTGGCAATGTTAGGTTTGTGATGGAATTTTGGGTTTAGGTGGGTTGTCCAGTGAACAATTGGATAAATGAGTTTAGAGTTCCTGGGAGAGCCCTGGGTTAGTGATACAAATTTAGAAGCTTATAGTTCATATTTATAATCATGGGGTAAGTACATATAGACCAGAAAAGATGGGAATGAAAGAAGAGATGTCTGAGAACTGAGTTAATATAAAAGGGTCAGCATTAGGTGGGAGAGGAAGAGGAACAAAAAAAAGCACATTCAGAAGGAGCAGCCAGTGAGGCAGGAATACTGAGGCTGGCAAACCAAAAATCAAGTGAAGAAACTGCTTCAAAATCGAGGGGTGATTACCCAGGCCAAATGCTTCAGTAACATGGGGGCTTGAACAATGGATTAATGAGCAACCTTGACAAGAGCAGTTTCAGTGCTCTGAGGTGAAAGCCTGACTGGAGTGAGTTTAAGAGAGAATGGGAGAAAGAGAAATTGAAGCAGAGAATAGACAATTTTGCATTCCATGTGTTCTTCCATTACAACATCAATGATGACAGTGAATATGATTTCAGTGGGCTTATGCTAATGTGAAATAAAAGCACAGACATTTTAGAAATGAAAACGGACCAGATGGGTGCTGTCTGCTTATTTGGAGACCCATCTTAATTCCATTGAGCTCAATTATGACTCCCCAGTAAAGTCTCTCAAAATATGCATTTCATGGCATTCTTACTAATGTGAAAAATATGTTTTACATGTGTTTTTTATTAGGGAAAAGTCCTGTAACCTTTCTTCACTTTCCAGTTATGTCATATTTTGTATTTATTTTATTACTCTTTAATACACTAATGATTTATCTTGAGAGGCAGCATAGTTTCATTGTGATTAACAGTGCAGACTATGGGGTTTCAAATCCCAGCTCAGCTTCTATGGGTTTTGTGACGTTGAGAGGTTTATACCCCAGTTTTTTAATTGGTAAATGAAGATAATTATAATGCATACCTCATAGTGTAGTCTCATGGGGGCAAATGAGTTCATACATATTAAAAAACTTAGAAAAGTACTTGGCATGTAATAAATACTCAATATGTATGTTTTTATTAATAATTATGAGTAAGTCTTTGAAATAATAATATTTATACATAATAAATTGGCAAATGAGAAACAAGTAGACTGGACTCTAAAGATTTGAAATAGAATTGAACCAATTTGAAATACTGTGCTTTACAAATTGAGAAGTTCTTTTTATGTATATATTGAAATTGTCAAATTTTAAAATCAGATAAGTAATAAACTTGCAATAATAAATTAGTGTCCACCCCTGTAAATTGGGGAGATCAAGGGTATTGTATGGCCTACTTCATAGAATACTTGGAAAAATTAAGGGATATATCACATGTAAAGTATTTAGCACAGAGCTTTGAATATAATAAGTACTGAAATCTTGGCTATAACAATAATTATTATTATATTAATTTTATTTTTATTATTTTATTATTAATATTGTTATTATTATTATTTCCTTCTGTAGATGATTTTCTCCTTTGTCTTTTTTACAACATCTTACCTATAGTGTTGTGGCAGAGGATGTTAAGGTACCACCAGTACTGATGTTTTCCTTTTGGTAATAGAGCCTTCTGAGTTTTAGTTAGGCACACATCTTCCTAGCTAGAGATTACATTAACCACTTTCTCTGCAATTAAGTGTGGTTATATGAGCAAGTTCTTGAATAAGACATATGTACAAATATATATATTATATATTATTACATATATATATATTATATATTATATATATATATATTATATATATATATATGTAAGTTCCAGGTCTTTCCATGAAAACAACTGAGCAGAAGCATTCCTCTTTCTTTTTATCCCTTCCCATGTGCTGTGAAGGATAGAACATTCTGATGAGTAACTTGGACCAGGCAGAGTAGGCCAACACACTAGGACAGTGGTTTGTAAAATGTGGTCCTTAAAACAGCAGCATCTGTTTCATCTAACATGTGAGAACTTGTTATAAATGCAAATTTATGGGTCTTATCCCAGACCTACCAAATCACAAACTCTGGAGGTGAACTCAGCAATCAGTTTGACAAATCTTCCAGGAGATTCTGATACATATATTTTTCAGAACCACATCCTTAGGGGATAACAGAACATAAAGTAGAAGGCCCCTGGGTCTCTGGATGACCTCATAGAGCAGAACCACCTGACCACCATAGACTGTCTATATTTACATGAGAGAGAAATAAGTTTCTATTTTGCTCGAGCAACTGGATATTTATGACCTTTTTTTGCAGCAGTCTAGTGGGTGCTCTATTTAAAATAATTGGGTAGTTTTTTAAGTAACCTCTGTACTGCCCTCCATGGTGGCTGTATCAATTTACATTCCCAGAAACCATGCAAGAGAGTTCCCTTTTCTCCACACCCTCTCCAGCATTTATTGTTTGTAGATTTTTTTTGATGATGGTCATTCTGACCAGTGTGAGACATTACTTCATTTTGTTTTGATTTGTATTTCTCTAAAAATTAGTTATGCTGAGCACCTTTTCATGTTTTTGTTGGCCATCTGTGTATCTTCTTTGGAGAAACATCTATTTAGGTTTTCTGCCCATTTTTTGACTGGGTTGGTTTTCTTTTGATATTGAGCTGCATGAGGTGTTTATATATTTTAGAGATTAATCCTTTGTCAGTTGTTTCATTTGAGAATATTTTATCCCACTCTGAGGGTTACCTTTTCATCTTGTTTGTAGTTTCCTCTTTTTTGCAAAAGCTTTTAAGTTTCATTAGGTCCCATTTGTTTATTTTTGGTTTTATTTCCATTACTCTGGGAGGTGGGTCAAAAGAGATCTTGCTGTGATTTATGTCAGAGTGTTCTTCCTATATTTCCCTCTAAGAGTTTTATAGTGTCTGGCCTTACATTTAGGTCTTTAATTCATTTTAAGTTTATTTTTGGGTATGGTGTTAGGGAGAGTTCTACTTTCATTCTTTTACATGTAGCTGTCCAATTTTCCCAGCACCTATTATTGAAGAAACTGCCTTTTCTCCATTGTATACCCTTGCCTTCTTTGTCATATATTAGTTGACCATAGGCCAGCAATCCCACTACTGGGCACATACCCAGAGAAAACTATAACTCAAAAAGACACATGCACCCCAATGTCCACTGCAGCACTATTTACAATAGCAAGGTCATGGAAGCAACCTAAATGCCCTTGACAGATGAATGGATAAAGAAGATGTGGTACATATATACAATGGAATATTACTCATCTATAAAAAGGAATGAAATTAGGTCATCTGTAGAGATGTGGATGGACCTAGAGACTCATACAGAGTGAAGTAAATCAGAAAGAGAAAAACAAATGTCATATATTAACACATATATGTGGAATCCAGAAAAATGGTGCAGATGAACCTGTCTGCAAGGCAGAAATAGAGACACACATAGAGAACAAACATATGGACACCAAGTGGGGAAAGGGGGCAGTGGGATGAATTGGGAGCTTGGGACTGACATATATACACTAACTAATATGTATAAAATAGATAACTAAGGAGAACCTGCTGTATAGCACAGGGAACTCCACTTCGCTATACAGTAGGAACTAACGCAACATTGTATAACAACTATATCCCCCCAAAAATGTATTTGAGCCTGAGGAAATGGTAAAAATAAATAAATAAATAAATATTAAAAATAAATAAATAAAATGGTAAGGTACTTTTTGGTCTCTCTGTTTATTACCAGCTAACAATAATGGGCAATAACAAGTAATATTTTACATGAACATATATTAATAATCAAATATGATTTGTTGAAGAGTGGGAAAAATTGACTGGCTTTCAATTTGCTGTACCTACTAATCAAAAACACACTATATACAAGAGGACTTTGGACACTGGAAAGGACAGGAAGGATCCCTGTGTGGCTGGGTAGGATTAAAGAAAGAAGAAGGGAAAAAGAAGAGGAGAGGGAACAGGACAGGACCTGCGCCCCTGTGGGGGAGCTGAGGTGGGGAGATGTTCCCTCATCCGGGGAAACCCCCTCACCAATGGGGGAATCAGTTGGGACAGAGGAGGAGAATCTGTGGCTGTCAGGGAAGGGTGGAACAGCTGGTCTGTGGCAGACAGGACAGAGTGAGACCTACACAGACAGTCCAGGCCACAGCCCTGCATGCCCCAGACTGGGATTTGTGTCTGCTGGTGCACACAGGGGCTGGGACCAGGAACATGGGTATTGGAGAACAAATCCAGGGAGAGGACTGCTGTTGGCTGATAGGACACAGCCTGAGGGAATGGCAGGGAGGAACTCTGCAATTGAGAATGCTTGTGAAGGAAATCCAGGCTACCATAGAAACAAGGCACCACTGCTGAGTGATGCACAGGGGTTGGAGCTGCCACTTCAGCCTCTCTCTCCCCACGAGACAGCCCTGCTCCCCCCAGGTGATAGGAAAGGCCCCCACCAGGGCTGGCTTTCATACATCTGCCACAAGGCCCTAGGAAAGGACCCTGCTGAGGCTGGCACACGTGTGCCTGCTGCCAGGTTCTAGGAAAATCCTCCAGGAGGGCCGGCCTTCATGCAACTGCCACTGAGCACTAGGAAAGGCCCCCACCAGGGCTGGTCCACATGTGCCTGCCACTGGGCACTAGCAAAGGACCCTGACAGTCCAGGCCCACACATGCCTGTGGCCAAACACTAATAAAGGCACCCACTGTGGCTGGCCCTCCTGTGCCTGTCACCAGGCATTAGGAAAGGCTCCCACTCTAGGGACAGATCCCTCATGCCCATGGCAGCCTGCTTCACCATGCACCTCATCACTGACGGGACCAGATCTTTCATGGCCACTGACTCCCCCATACACCTGTTGCTGTCAGGGGTCCCACAACCCTGGAAGCCATACAACCTCTGGGGCCTGTCCTCACTTGGGCAGACATGAGTGCTCCAGGGCAGCCTCAGGAGCAGTCTCCTGTGGGTGGCCCAGATGCAGGTATGGGGCTAAAACCACTGCTTAATCCCAGGGACAGGGCAACTAAGGAAGAGGAACAAAAACCTTTCTCTGCTCCTCCACAGATTAAATCCTCATGATTGGCTTGGTAAAGCCTGTGTCTATGGAATATCTGAATGGACAATGAGTGTTCCCACAAGTTAGAATTGTCTAGCCCTAGCAGTTGTGGACTTTGGGGGCAAGCACATGCAGGAGTTGGGACAGGTCTGAGTTGAGCTTCCCTCAGTTCCCACAGCAGGTCCAGAGGCCTACATAGAGGTATTGGAGGGCCTTGGGGGAGGAGGAGGTTGGCTGTCGCTCACTATGAGGACAAGGACACTGACAGCTGAGACCATAGGAAAATATTATTATTACTATTATTTTTATGTTTTTTGTTGTGTTGTATATAATTTACTTTTTATATATATTTTTATTTTTCTATTTTCACTTTTTTGTTGTTTTTTATTTTTTTCTTCTTTGTTCTGTTTTGTTTTTTGATCATTTTTGTGTGTTTTTTTATGTTTTCTTTGCTTTTCTTAGTTTGCATTCTGCTTTTGTTTTGTATTTATTTTGTTAGTTTTGTTTTGAATTGTTTGATTTTGTTTTGAGTTCTTTTGTTTGTCTGGTTGTTCTCCTGTTTTCATCTTCTTTGCTTTTGCTTTTGTTTCTTTTGTGTGTGGGTGTGTTTCTCTGTTTTTGTTTTTATTTGTTTGGTTTTGCTTTTACCATTTGTTTTGGGTTTTGGTTGTCTGTTCGTTTGTTCCCTTTTTTCAAATTGTTGTTGTTCTTCTTTATTTTTGTCTTTGCTATTTATCTTGGTCTTTGTCAGTTTATTCTCCCCACACCCTCCTTTTTTTTGCCACACTGTGTGGCTTGTGGGATCTTGTTTCTCTAGCTAGGGGTTGGGCCTGAACCTCTGGGGTGGGATGGCCAAGTCCAGGACACTGCACCACCAGAGAATTCCCAGCCCCAGGGAATATTAATGAGCTAGAGCTCTCCCAGAAGTCTCCATCTTGACTCCAAGACCTGGCTCCACCCAACTGCATGTAGGCTTCAGTGCTCGTTGTCTCACATAAAACAATAAGCAAGACAGGAACACAAACCCACCCATCAGGAGACAGGCAGCCTAAAGTCATACTAAGCTCACAGACACCCCAAAGCACACCACCTGATGTGGCCCTGACCATCAGAAGGACAAGCTCCAATTCTGCTCACCAGAGCACAAGCACCAGTCCCTCTCACCAGGAAACCTTCACAAGCCACTGGACCAACCTCACCTACCAGGGACAGACACCAGAAGGAAGAGAAAATATGACTCTGCAGCCTGCAGAAAGGAGACTTCAAACACAGTAAGTTAGACACAATAAAAAGACAAAGAAATAAGCTGTAGATGAAGGAGCAAGGTAAAAACACATAAGGTCAAATAAATGAACATAATATAGGCCATCTACCTGAAAAAGAATTCAGATAATGATAGTAGAGATGACACACAGTCTCAGAAAAAGAATGGGGGCATGGATATAGAAATAAAAGAAAATTAAAAATTGTTAACAAGGACCTAGAAGAACTAAGGAACAAACAAACAAAAAGAGACAAACAACACAATAACTGAAATTAAAAATACACTAGAAGGAATCAATAGCAGAATAACTGAGGCAGAAGAACAGATAAGTGAACTGAAAGATAGAACAGTGGAAATAACTTCTGAGGAGCAGGACAGAGAAAAAAAAATGACAAGAAATGAGGACAGATTCAGAGACTTCTGGGACAACATTAAATGCAACAACATTTAAATGATAAGGGTCCCAGAAGGAGAAGAGAAAGAGAAAGGCTCTGAGAAAATATTTGAAGAGATTATAGTCAAAAACTTCCCTAACATGGGAAAGGAAATAGCCATCCAAGTCTGGGAAACACAGAGAGTCTCATATGGGATAAACCCAATGAGAAACACCCAAAGAAACATATTAATCAAACTAACAAAAATTAAATACAAAGAAAAATATTAAATGCAGCAAGGAAAAAACAATAAATAATATACAAGGGAATCCCCATAAATTTATCAGTTGATTTTTCATCAGAAACTCTGCAGGCCAGAAGGGAGTGGCAGGATATATTTAAAGTGATGAAAGAGAAAAAAACTACAACCAAGATAGCTCCAACCAGCAAGGCTTTCATTCAGATTTGACAGAGAAATCAAAAGCTTTACAGACAAGCAAAAACTAAGAGAATTCAATACCACCAGACCATCTTTGCAAGAAATGCTTATGCTAAGTCTCTAGGCGGGAAACACAAGAGAAGAAAAGAGATCTACAAAAACAAACAAATCACTTAAGAAAATGATAATGCATACATACATATTGATAATTACCTTAAATGTAAATGGATTAAATGTTCCAATCTAAAATCACAAGCTGGCTGAATGGATACAAAAACAAGACCTGTATATATGCTGTTACAAGAGACCCACTTCAGACTTAAGGATACATACACAGTGAAAATGAGGAGATGGTAAAAGATACTCCATGCAAATGGAAATCAAAAGAAGGCTGCAGTAGCAATACCCATATCAGGAAAAAAAAAAAACAAAAAAATCCAGACTTTAAAATAAAGACTGTTACAAGAGACAAGGACAGACACTACATAATGATTAAGGTATCAATCCAAGAAGAAGATATAACAATTATAAATACTGATGCACCCAACATAGAAGCACCTCAATATATAAGGCAAATGCTAACAGCTATAAAAGGGTAAATCGACAGTAACACACTAATAGTGGGGGACTTTAACATCCCACTTACACCAATGCACAGATCATTCAGACAGAAACGTAATAAGGAAACACAAATGACACTTTAGACGAGATAGATAAATTGATATTTATAGGAGATTCTATCCAAAAGCAGCAGAATACAATTTCTTCTCAAGTGCACATGGAACATTCTCCAGGATAGATCATATCTTGGGTCACAAATGAGGCCTTGGGAAATTTAAGAAAATTGAAATTGTATCAAGCATCATTTCCAACCACAACTCTGAGATTAGAAATCAATTACAGGACAAAAACCTGTAAGAAACACAAACACATGGAAGCTAAACAATATACTACTAAATAACAAAGAAATCACTGAAGAAATCAAAGAGGAAATCAAAAAATATATAGAGACAAAGGACAATGAGAACATGATGACCCAAAACCAATGGGATGCAGCAAAAGCAGTTCTAAGAGGGAAGTTTATAGTAATACTATCCTAACTCAAGAAAAAAGAAAAATCTCAAATAAGCAAACAAAACTTACAACTAAAGCAACAAGAGAAAGAAGAACAAACAAAACCCGAAGTTAGAAGAAGGAAAGAAATCACAAAAATCAGAGCAGAAATAAATGAAATGGAAACAAAAAAACAGAAGCAAGGATCAGTGAAACTAAAAGCTGGTTCTTTGAGAAGATAATCAAAATTAATAAACCTTCAACCACTCAAGAAGAAAAAAAAAAAAAGGAGAGGACAAAAATTAAAAAAAAATAGAAATGAAAATGGAGAGGTAACAACTGACACAGTAGAAATGCAAAGGATCAGGAGAGACTACCAAAAGCAACTCTATGCCAATAAAATGGATAACTTGGAAGATATGGACAAATTCTTAGAAAGGTACAACCTTCCAAAACTGAACCAGGAAGAAACAGAACATATGAACAGACCAAACATAAGTAATGGAATTAAAACTGTGATAAAAAATCTTCCAACAAACAAAAGTCAAGGGCCAGATGGCTTCACAGGAAAATTCTATGAAACGTTTAGAGAAGGGCTAACACCCATCCTTCTCAAACTCTTCCAAAAAATTTCAGAGGAAGGAACACTCCCAAGCTCATTCTATGTGGTTGCCATAACTCTGATACCCAAACCAGACAAAGATAACAGAAAAAAAGAAACTACAGACCAATATCACTGACGAACATAGATGCAAAACTCTGCAGAAAGTGGGCACAGAGGGAAACTCCTTCAAAATAATAAAGGTTATATACAATAAACGAACAGCAAACAACGTTCTCAATGGTGCAAAACTGAAAGCTTCTCTTCTCAGATCAGGAGCAAGACAAGGATGTCCACACTCACCACTTTTATTCAACATAGTATTGGAAGTCCTAGCCATGGCTACCAGAGAAGAAAAAGAAATAAAAACAATACAAACTGGAAAAGAAGTGAAACTGTCATTGTTTGCAGATGACAGGATACTATACATAGAAAATCCTAAACATGCCACCAGAAAATTGCTAAAGCTAATCAATTAACTTAATAAAGTTGCAGGATAAAAAAATAATACACAGAAATCTCTTGCATTCCTATACACTAACGAAAAGATCAGAAACAAGAATCAAGAAAACAATCTCATTTACTGTTGCACCAAAGAATAAAATACCTAGGAATAAACCTATCTAAAGAGGCAAATACCTATACTCCAACGATTATAAGATACTGATGAAGGAAACAAAGATGATGCAAACAGATGGAGAGATATACCATGTTCTTGTATTGGAAGCATCAATATTGTGAAAATGACTATAATACCCAAAGCAATCTACAGATGCAATGCAATCTCTATCAATTTACCAATCACATTTTTAATAGAATTAGAACAAAAAATGTAAAATTTGTGTAGAAACACAAAAGACCTGAATAGCCAAAGCAATCTTGAGAAAGAAAAATGAAGCTGGAGGGATCAATCTCCCTGACTTCAGACTATACTATAAAGCTACAGTAATCAATCCAATATGGTACTGGCACAAAAACTGAAATATAGGTCAGTGGAAAAGGATAGAAAGCTCAGAGATAAACCCACACACCTCTGGTCACATAATCTTTGACAAAGGAGCCAAGAATATACAATGGAGTTAAGACAGTCTCTTCAATAAATGGTGCTGGGAAAACTGGACAGCTACATGTAAGGAATAAAATTAGAACACTCCCTAACACCATACACAAAAATAAACTCAAAATGAATTAAAGACCTTAATGTAAGGCTGGATACTATAAAGCTCTTAGAGGAAAACAGAGGAAGAACACTCTTTGACATAAATCACAGCAAGATCCCTTTTGACACACCTCCTAGAGTAATGACAATAAAAACAAACAAATGGAACTTAATGAAACTTAAAACTTTTTACACAGCAATGGAAACCATAAACAAGATGAAAAGACAAGAATGGGAGAAAATATTTGCAAGCAAAGAAACTTACAAGGGATTAATCTCCAAAATATACAAGCAGCTTATGCAGCTCAATAACAAAGAAATAAACAACCCATTCAAAAAATGGGCAGAACACCTAAATAGATATTTCTCCAAAGAAGACATACAGATGGCAAAGAGGCACATGAAATGCTGCTCAACATGACTAATTATTATAGAAATGCACATCAAAACTACAATGAGGTATCACCTCATACTGGTTAGAATGGCATATCAGAAAATCTACAAACAATAAATGCTGGAGCGGGTGTGGAGAAAAGGAAACCCTCTTACACTGTTGGTGGGAATGTAAATTGGTACAGCAGCTATGGAGAACAGCAAAAAACTAAAAATAGAGCTATCATATGATTCAGCAATCCCACTCCTGGGCGTATATCTAAAGAAAACCATAATTTGAAATGATACATGCACCCCAATGTTCATTGCAGCACTAATTACAATAGCCAGGACATGGATGCACCCTAAATGTCCATCAACAGAGGAATGGGTAAAGAAGATGTGGTACATATATACAATGGAATATTACTTAGCCATAAAAAGGGATAAATCTGGGTCATTTGTAGAGACACGTATGGACCTTGAGACTATCACACAGAGTGAAGTAAGTCAGAAAGAGAAAAACAAATATCATATATTAACACATATATGCAGATTCTAGAAAAATGGTATAGATGAACTTATTTGCAAAGCAGAAATAGAGGCACAGATGTAGACAATAAATATATGGATACCAAGGGGAGAAGGAAGCAGTGGATGGATTGGAAGATTGGTATTGACATATACACCCTACTATGTATAAAATAGATAACTAATGAGAACAGACTGTATAGTGCAGGGAACTGTACTCAGTGCTCTCAGGTGACCTAAATGGGAAGAAAATCCAAGGAAGAGGTGATATATGTATTCTTGTGGCTGTTTCACTTTGCTGTACAGCAGAAACTAGCACAATATTGTAAAACAATTATAATCCAATAAAAAATAATACAGTAGCCAAGACATGGAAGCAACCCAAAAGTCCATCCACAGAGGAATGGATAAAGAAGATGTGGTATATATATATATATA
>NW_006774071.1:45953-63956 GCF_000442215.2 Lipotes vexillifer
ATATATATATATATATATATATATATATATATATATATAATGGAATATTACTCAGCCATGAAAAGGAACAAAATATTGTCATTTGCAGCAACATGGATGGACCTAGATATTGTCATACTGATTGAAGTAAGTCAGAGAAAGACAAGTATCATATGATATCACTTATATGTGGAATCTAAAAAAAGGGTAAAGATGAATTTATCCATTTCTACATATTTTTATCTCGAAGTAATTTCAAAACTGTGCAGCTGCTCTCAAAATTTAGGAACACATTTTTATGTACAGTCAAAAATGTGCAAAAATGTGTAAGTTTCTGCTTGAAACTAATGCTATATGTTTCCAGCTCCAATTCTTCATCCTTTTCAGCTATTCTTCTCAGAATCTATAAAAATCGGTGTGTACACATTGAATTAATGTAGTTACTGTATTTCACATGAAAGTCATTGAAATGAACTTAAACATATGTGTAGCTGATGAATCACAATTTCTCTTTATAATAAAAAGAAGCAAAATTGACAAGTAGTGAAAGGATTGTGTCTGAACAGAAAGGAAAACTTCCTTTAGAAAGCCCACAGGTGGAGTAACAGTCATAACTGAATTTGAATATTTTTGACAGGAGTTGGTTTTCTTTAAAGGCCGTAAGTTGGCTTAATACTGTTTATCATTATTTGTATTTGTCTGATAAAACTCAATTCCAAGAAAACTCAGAGGAATTGCTTCCACATTTGAAATTTGTGTAATAAATTGCTGATTGAAAGTTAATGACATTCACATGTCTGATTTTTTTCCTAAGCCAGTTTCTTTGAAGATGTATCGATGTTGAGAAAGTGATTCAAAACTTTGAATGTAATTCAACATTGTATATGCAATTCTCAGTTCATTGAAGCAGAATTGAGCTCAAATATGTGGATTGATATTTATATCTATAGGCAGGGGAATGTCTGCCTTTCTCTTTTAGGTTTTAATATACAAAGTATTTTGACTACTTAGATACATTTTTCTTAATCAATTTTGAAGATAAATTAAATAAAAACTTTTGCTAAAATTATTGGAAACTTTTAAAATCTATTTCTGATAAAGAACTTGACTGCTTAATGGATATCAACATAATAATAAAGGATACTTAGTATTTCTTGGGAGAAAAGTGGAAAATATATTTGTAAACAACCACTCCTAATAATTTATAATATATGTAAAAACAATAAAAAAACACTATATACAATCATAGTCACTCACAGACACTCATTACACACATATTTTTCAATAATAAAATGTACTTCTCATAAGTAAAGTAATCCAGAAGTGAATTATATACAATCAGAATGATACTCAACTATATTTAAATAATTTTACAAGTAATAATATCTTACAACTGAAATTTACATTCTTATTTAATTCATTTGATTCTGTGCAATTCAGTAAACTGCAATAAATATTTTATAAGAGGATTTTATGTTTCAGAAACTATAAAAAAGCAGTGGGAAAATGAAGATGATTAAGACATGAAAACTGCCTTAACAGAGCTTACAGTCTCAAGAGATGATTGTCATTGCATTCCCAGAAGCAAATTATGAATGACATGCTTCACAACACCCTCCCTAGCCCATTCATTTTAAAATCTTTGTCAAAATAATAGGTAAAAACAAAACAAAACTTAATTTTTCCATTAATTTTCTTTAACACTGATGGTACACATTTCTGCATTTTTTTCTGTACCTTATAATTAATCTTAATTAATATTTTGAATGAGGTGTCATTTATATATGATAAAATGTCCTCATCTTCAAAATGTATTCCCAAACTGAGGTAATGCTTGAGTGTGTGGTATAATGGGTTAAAGAGAATTTTGCAAAGATTTTGAATCCTATCTCTGATATTTACTGTGTGGTCTTGGACAAGTTACTTAACCTCTACCATTTGTATATCCCTAAAACGATGGCAATAATACCTAACTTCCTTTGTGTATGTGTGAGAACTAAATCCCTCAGTTGCTGTCCCTTGGTGTTTACATTTCCTTATGTCCCATTTATTGCAGTGGATCTCATTCCCATCACCACACTGATTCTCCTCACTAAGTCAGCCTGCCCTCCAGGTTGAAAATTAATGGGCATGTCTCAGTCTTTTTCGTATGTGAACTGTCTAAAACACTCCTTATGAAAGTCACCCTAGTTTCTGGGTTTTTGGAATAAATGGACATATATCCATTTTTTTACTTATTTTAACATGCTGAATCATCTGGGATCTCCTTTAAAAGAGACTCTTTTTTCTTTAGTTTTTGTGATCACATCCTCTTTTTTTTCCTATGCATCTGAATGTTTCTTCTTACTCCTCCTCCTCTCCCTGCCCTTCATTGTTTATGAATAGGGTTTTTTCCCCTTAGGTACTCTTGGCTGGTTTTATCCTAACTTGTCTTTTCTTCCCCCTTCCTCCTCTTCTTCTATTTCCTCTTCCTCCATCCCTTATTTTTCTCTGCCTCTCTCCTTACCTCAGTCTAATTCTAGAGGGTCTCATCTATTCCCATTGTATAGACAGCATACTATGGACTCTCTATATTGCTATCTCTAACCCAGTGTTTCTTTTGGATACCAGATATGTTCATTATATTGGCTATCTCCATTTGTTTTTCTCATAGGATGTTCAAATTCAACAAACCCCCACGTTAAATATATTATCTTCCTCCTAAGACCTCTTCTTCACTTGCCAGTATTCTTTTTTCAGTGTGTTGCACTTGTAGTTATGTAATTGTTTAAAACCCAAATAGTGATCATTTTCATTCATCTATTTCTTTTACTTTGCAAACTCTTGTTGGGACTGTGGTAACACATTTGCTGATTATTCTCCCTATGTGTACTCTACCCAACATTCTAATTCAATCTCTACCATATAGCAAGGATAATTATTTCATATTTGTTTATTCATTTCTTTAAATTTGTTTATTTATATACTTATACATAAATAAACATATATATATAAGTTTATATATAAACTTATATATATATAAACTTATAAATATATATATATATATATATATATATATATATACTTATTTTATTTATTTATATATATATATCACCACTTCATGCTGTCTGTGAATCCAAAGATTTCATGATTTTTGAAATTTTGGGGGATGGATGTATGCTATCAGAGTCATGTGGATTCTAGTTCTTGTTTTGGCAGAGGCTGTCTCCTTTTTACTTTAGGTTTATCAGATGTGAAAATTGATCCTTTAATTCCCATCAAGTATCCTATTTCCCACTACAAGAAGTGTGTGTATAGCGATAAAGATGGTAGAGTAGGAGGATTCTGGGTTAAGTTCCCCTCAGGAACACATCAAAACCACAACTATATATGGAACAACTTTTGCTGAAATCAAACTGGGGACTAACAGAATAGCTCTTTACAACCAAGGCTGTAAAGAAAGATCTATGGAGTCTGATAGGAAGAGAGGAGAAGCAATCTGATCAAGACCTGTACCCTTATTGGGTGAAAGAGAAGAGCAGGATATCACAGGCTTGAGGATCCTTTCTGGGGAATGAGAGTTTTGAGGTAGCAATAAGAAAAACAAATTTTTAAAAATGAGAATAGTTTAAGGGACTTCTGAGACAGCAGTAAGCATAATAACTTTTGCATTATAGGGGTCCCAGAGGGAGAAGAGAGAGAGAGGAAATGGTATAAAATGTATTTGGTGAAATTATGGTTGAAAATTACCCTAACAAGAAGAAAGAAACAAATATCCAGGAATAGGAAGCACAAAGGGTCTCAAAGAAGATGAGCTCAAACAGACCAACACCAAGACATATCAGAATTTAAGTGGCAAAATATAAATATGAAGAGAGAATTTTAAAAACAGCAAGAGATGAACAAAGAATAACATACAAGGGAAACCCCAAAAGGCTATGAGCTAATTTTTCAGCCAAAAATTTTCAGGTCAGAAAGGAGTGGCATGATATATTTAAAGTACTGACAGTAAAATACCTAAAACCTAGGATGCTCACCAAGGTCATCATTCAAAATTGAAGGAGAGAGAAAGAGTTTCTTAGACAAGTGAAAATGAAGAGTTCATCACTATTAAACTGATTTTACAAGAAGTGTTAAAGGCTTTTATTTAAGCAGCAAAGAAAAGGCTACAACAAGAAGTAAGAATTTATAGGAAATTAAAAAATCTCACTTATAAAATCAGATTTATAGTAAAGGCTGTGGATCAACCACTTAAATAAGTCAGCACAAAAGAAAGTAAAATCAACTATAACTACAATAAACACTTAGGGGATAGAGAAAAATATGTAAAGTATGACATCAAAAATACAAAATATATGGTGGGGAGAATTAAAACAATGTAGATCTTTTAGGATGTGTTTGAACTTAAATGACTATTAATATAAACCAATAGATATAATTATAGGTCAATATATATGAACTTCATGGTAATCACAAATCAAAAACTTACAATAGGTATACAAAAATTTAAGAGAAAGAAACACAAACATAACACTAAAGAAAATGATCAAACCACAGGAGAAGAGACTAAAAGAAAAAGAAAAGAACAGAGAAGTACTACAAAAACAACCAGAAAGCCAGTAACAAAATGGCAACAAGTACATACTTATTAATAATCACTTTAAATGTCAATAGACAAAATGGTCCAATCAACATAGTTTGACTTACTGGATGAAAAAAAGCAAGACTAAATAAGGCATCACTTTGGAACTAAAGATATACACAGACTGAAATTTAGGGTATGGAAAAAGATATTCCATGCAATGGAAACAAAGATAAATCTGGAGTAGCAATCCTCATATCAGATAAAGTAGACTTTAAAACAAAGTCTTTAGTAAAAAACAAGAAGGGCATTATATAATACTAAAGGGATCAATACAAGAAGAGGATATAAGATTTATAAACATATATGTCCCCTATATCATAGTGCCTAGGTATATAAAGCAAATATTAACAGCGATAGAGGGAGAAACTGACAATAACACAATAATAGTAAGGGACTCTAACACCCCACTTACATTGATGGTCATCCAGACATAAAATTCATAAGGAAAGAGTAGTCTTAATTGACACATTAGACCAATTGGAATTAATAAATATGTATGGGATAGTCCATCAAAAACAGTAGAATACATATTTTTTCAAGTGCACATGGAATGTTCTTAAGGAAAGATCACATGTTAGGCCACAAAACAAGTCTCAACCAAGTTAAGAAGATACAAATTATATGAAGCATCTTTTCCAACTGCAATGGTATAAAACTAAAAATCAATTACACGAAGAAAAATGGGAAGACAATAGAAACACATGGTGACTAAACAATAGACTACTAAAACACCAGTGAGCCAATGAATAAATCAAAGAGGAAATCAGAAAATGCCTGAGACAAATAAAAATACAGACACAACTTTCCAAAATCTGAGAAGCAGCATAAGCAATCTAAGAGGAAATTTTATAGCAACACAGGCTTATCTCAAAAAAACAAGAAAAATCTCAAATAAACAACCCACTCTACCATCTAAACAAATTTTAAAAAGAACAACCAAAGCTCAAAGTCAGCAGAAGGAAGGAAATAGTAAAGATCAGAGAGGAAATAGAGAAAAAAAAACAAATAAACAATAGAAAAGACCTATTTTTTTGAAAAGGTAAACAAAATTAATAAGCCTTTACCTAGGCTCATTAAGAAAAAAAAAAGATAGGACTTAAATAAATGAAATAAGAAATAAAAGAGGGGAATTTGTAACCAAATCACAGAAATACAAATAATCACAAGAGAATACTAAAAACATTATATGCCAATAAATTGGACAACCTAGAAGAAATGAATAAATTCCTAGAAACATAGTCTTTCAAGATTGAATCAGAAAGAAATAGATAATTTGAACAGACCAATTACTAGTATTGAAATTGAATCAGTAATAATAATAAAAGAAACTGTCAAAAAACTAAAAGTCCAAGACTGGACAGCTTCACAGTGGATTCTAACAAACATATAAAGAAGGGCTAATATCTACCCTTCTCAAAGTATTCCAAAAAATTGAAGAGGAGGGAACATTCCTAAATATATTCTACAAGGCAACCATTACCCTGATACAAAAACTAGAAAAAGACAATACAAAAACCAAAATTACAGGCTCATATCTCTTATGAATACAGATGCAAAAGTCCTCAAAAAAATATTAATCTAATTCAGCAATATATAAAAATGATCATACACCATGATCAAGTGGAATTTGTTCTAGGAATGCAAGGATGACTCAACATCCACAAATCAATGTGTACACTACATTAACAAAATGATAAAAATCATATGAGTACCTCAATAAACACAGAAAAGGCATCAGACAAAATTCAACACCCAGTCATGGTAAAACCTCTCAACAAATTTTGTATACAGGGAACATAGCTCAACATAATAAGGGCTATTAATGACAAACCCACTGCTAATATCATACTCAATGGGGAAAAACTGAAAGCTTTTCCTCTAAAATCAGGAACAAGACAATGATGCTCACTCTTTGATTATAACACAGTATTGAAAGTCCTAGAAGAATTTTTTTTTTAAAAAACTTTTATTCCAAGAAAATTAGAAATAAAAGGCATCCAAATTGGAAGGAAGGAAATAAAGTTGTCATTATTTGCAGATGACAACAGAAATGACCAACAGATGACCAACAGAAAACTGTTAGAACTAATAATAAATTCACTAATTTTACAGTATACAATATCAGTATACAGAAATCTGTTGCTTTTCCATACACTAATAACTGTTAGAAGCAGAAATTAAGAAAACAATCTTACATACAACTGCATAAAAAAGAGTAAAATACCTAGGAATAACTTGAATGAACAAGGTGAAAGACCTGTACTCTGAAAATTATGACCTTGATGAAAGAAATTGAAGATGACACAAATAAATGGGAAGATATACTGTGCTTAAGGATTGGAAGGATTAATATTGTTAAATTTACATACAACCAAAGCAATCTATAGATTTAATGGAATCCATATAAAAGTACCCATGACATTTTTCACAGAACTAGATAAAATAATCCTAAAATTTGTATGGAATCACAAAATACCCTGAATAGCCAAAGCTCTCTTGAGAAAAAGAACAAAGCTGGAGGTATCATGACTTCAGACTATACTACAGTAATCAAAACAGTGTGGTACTGTCATAAAAACAGACACATAGATCTAAGAAACAGAATAGAGAGCCCAGAAATAAACCCACACATGTATGCCCAGTTATTGTATCACAAAGAATGTAAAAATATACACTGTGGAAAAGACAGTCTCTTCATTAAATGGTGTTGGGAAAACTGGACAGCTACATGTAAGAGTTAAATTCAAGCATTTTATCACACCCTATACAAAAATAAACTCAAAAGTGATTAGAGACCTAAATGTAAGACCAGAAACCATAAAACTCCTAGAAGAAAACATAGGCAGTACACTCTTTGATGTAAGTCTTAGCAATATTTTTTTTGGACCTGTGTCCTCAGGCAGGAGAAATGAAAGGATAAAACCATGGAAACTAATTAAACTTATATGCTTTTGCACAGCAAAGGAAACCATCCACAAAAAGACTATACAACCTATAGAATATATTTGCAAATATTATGTCTAATAAGGGGTTAATATCCAAAATATATAGCTCAAATAACTCAATATCAAAAAATAAAAATAAATCTTAAAAGCCCAATTAAAAATGAGCAGACCTATACAGACATTTTTAATCTTTTTTTTTTTTTTTTTTTTTTTTTTTTTTTTTTGTAGTAGCCGGGCCTCTCACTCTTGTGGCCTCTCCCATCGCAGAGTACAGGCTCCGGACGCGCAGGCTCAGCGGCCATGGCTCACGGGCGCAGCCGCTCCGTGGCATGTGGGATCTTCCCAGACCGGGGCACGAACCCGTTTCCCCTGCATCGGCAGGCGGACTCTCAACCACTGCGCCACCAGGGAAGCCCCAGACATTTTTAAAAGAACATCAGATGGCAAACAGGCACATTAAAAGATGCTCAACATTGCTAAGCATCAGGGAAATGCAAATTAAAACCACATTGACATACCCTCACACCTGTCAGAATGGTTATCATCAAAAAGACAAGTAATAAATGTTGGCAATTATTTGGAGAAAACAGAACTCATGCACAAGGTGGGTGGGAATGTAAATTGATACATCCACTATGGAAAACAATATAGAGGGTCCTCAAAAAATTAAAAAAGAGAACTACCATATGATTTAGCCTCTCCATTTTTGAGTGTATATCCAAAGAAAATAAAACCACTGAGTTAAAAAGATATATGCACTCTAATGTTCAGAACAGCATTATTTACAATATATGGAACCAACTTTAGTGTCCATCAACAGATGAATGAAGAAAAGGTGGTATATATATGCAATTGAATATTACCTAGGCATAAAAAGAATAAAATTTTTCCATTTACAACAACATGGATGGACGTGGAAATTTTATGTTTAGTGAAGTAAGTCAAACAGAGAAAGACAAATACTATATGTTTTCACTCATGAAATCTAAAAAATAAAACAAATGAATATAACAAAACTGAAAAAGACCCATAGATACAGAGAACATACTAGTGATTTCTAGTGGGTAGAGGTGTAGGTAGAAGAGCAAGATATCAGAAGGGGATTAAAAGGTACAAAGTACTAAGTATAAAATAAAAAATATACAAGAATGTAATGCACAGCAAATGGCTTATAGCTAATATTTTGTAATAACTTTAACTGGAGTATAATCTATAAAAATATTGAATCACTATTTTGTACACCTACAGATAATACAACATTGTAAATCAACTGTATTCCAATAAAAATAAAAAAAGTATGTGGGTATGTGTGTGCACATGCATGTGACTGTAATTGAATTTACTGAAGGTTCTCACTAATGTGAGAAGTGGTAGTGATGAAGAGCAAGGCTTAATTTATAGCAACTCATAGTAATCAAATAGTGTATTAGTCTTTTGAATTTTCAAGTTTTCTTCCCCTCTTCATACCTGAGGTTCTCATGAATCTGTAAATCTCTATAGTCTCAAATATTTTATAATTTGGTTGATTTAATAGTAGATACTACTGTGCCCTATGCAACATTGTCATAGTACCTGATATCATGCAGATGTTGTGGATAGCTCTGTGAATCTTTTCAAGATGTCACCTTTTTTGACTTCAAGTGTTCTCCAGTGTCTTGGGAAGCTGCTCAGCCTATGTGCAGAAGGAGGAAAAAGTGTAGGGTGTTAACATTATTGAGGGAAGTGTTTAACAGAGATCTTCTGAGATGTATTCTTCAGCGTTTCTCAGAGAATCCTGGCAGGATGCAACATGGCTACCCATCATAGCTATCAAGTCAATAACACTCTTTTTATTGGCTTTCCTTCCTTCCCCATTCCCATCCACTCCACTTCCTTAGTCTGCTTTCTGAAATCACCTCCCAAATAAACTCCCATGTTTAAGACCATATCAAGAGATCTGCTTTGGGGAAATGCAACATAAAACAGTTTCTTTGTCCTCTCTTTCCTCTATACACTTTTCTTCTCATCTCTTCCTTATTATACCAAGAGAAAAAGGTAAAAAGAGCCCCACTTTCTCCTCTGCCTTCAGTGGCTTCATCTCCACATCTAGTGGCTAATCAAGGGTCTTCTCCAGAAAAAGATAGTTTCCTTCCCAGAAGGCACTCTGGTACCAGTAAAGTAGGATATTATTCATCTATTCACACGTTGTTGAAAATGTAATTTGTAATATTTCCTTGCCTCCTTCTTAGATTCATATAAAATGCCCCATTCATGTATTCGTTTTTCTCTAGGAAGACATGCTGATTTAGTTTAGTTCCTTAAATGTAATGATCTTTTTCACATTCTGTTGCAGATGCCCACAGCTCCTCCCTGCTTGACCAATTCTTTTACATTCTTCAAATCTCAGCTTAAATATTACTTCATCAAGGAGTTATTTCTTGACCTCCTCAACATATGCTTCCATATCACATAAACTTTCACAACGCTCATTCCACTTTTAATTATTTTTTTCACATTCAATATAAACTTCATAAGCAAAAAAACTCATGTGCACTCTAGATCCCATTGCCTGGTGTATAGCAAATGTCCAGCCAACACTGTTGAATGGAAATGGATTAATCAGTTTTAACTGAATTGAAAGAGGGAAGACTAAGATTAAAACCAAATTTGATGGGCCTCTTGCCTTCCGAGATGGCCCACACTCTATGGAGTGTGTATCTCCCTGAATAAACATTGTTTTAGTTTACTATGGCATGCTGTTGAATTATTTCCTGTGAAAGGCCAAGAACCCACACTTGGTGGCCGTCCCAGGGACTCGTCTGAGACCTGGGATGTGACCATCCTCTCCAGCCCCACTTTCTTTCCTGCAACATCTTTTCTGGTGCCCAATGTGGGGCCTCAAATAGCATAATCTTAATCCACCTATTGGACTACCACTCTCCTCTGGAGGGTGGCTGGTACTTGTCTCGGACTGTGTAGATTCAAGTAGTCCCTTGGGTGGTGACTGATGCTGCCTGTAGGATCAAGCAGAGATCAGTTCTCTGGCTGTGAAGTAGCCCACAAAGGCCAAGCCTTTTCTCCTCTTGATCTTTCCCATTCTCTTATTGCACTATCTCTTTGGCCTTGGGAACATCCACCCAGATGACCAATGGACATCCAAATTAAGACCAGGTGGTAAATGATTGACAATTTTCTTGGGTGAGTTTCCCCTGTCATTCCTTGAGACCAACTCTGACCTCCCTACTTGTTCTTAGTCCCAGTCTGGTTCTGCGATGCTGCAACTGTGTCAGAGGCCCAAATTTGGGGTGTCCGTGAGCCCTCTAGATTTGGGGCCCAGCCCTCCCTGAGTGCTCTAGGGGCTTAAGGACTTATTGCACCCCCAAGCAGATATTGTGGGTGAGCACTTCCCTCGAGAGGGCTGCAGTCCCTTCCCTCCTAGAAACATCATGGCTGTGCACATTCTTAGTCCCACTCAGTATTCTTCCTTATTTCAACTCCCTCTTTTTTTTTTTTTTTTTTTTTTTTTTTGGTCCGCGGATGGACATAATATTTTTGAGAAGAATAAATGTTTCTGCATATATCAGTACTTTGTGTTTTTGTTTTTGTTTTTTTTTGCGGTACGCGGGCCTCTCACTGTTGCGTCCTCTCCCGTTGTGGAGCACAGGCTCCTGACGCGCAGGCTCAGCAGCCATGGCTCATGGGCCCAGCCACTCCATGGCATGTGGGATCTTCCCAGACCAGGGCACGAACCCGTGTCCCCTGCTTCGGCAGGCAGACTCTCAACCACTGCGGCACCAGGGAAGCCCTCAACTCCCTCTTTGACTGTGATACCAAGCTGGGCATCACGTTCCCTCTTAAGGGTCATAACTTGTGGGGAACCCAGACACTCCTGAGCAGAAGTGTGGGAGAGAACTTCTCTCATGAGGTTGCAGGTGGACTTTATCAACACCTGAGCAGAGGTAGTGGGCGAGCACCTTTCTCAGGGGGTCTATGAATCTCTGGCCTGGGAATCATCATGGCTGTATACCTTCCCTCCTGTCCTAGATTTTCCTTATGTCCTCCTTCTCTCCTGACTTCCTGGACTGTCTATTGATCCTTGAGCCTCCTTGCCAGCTTTGCCAGAAGGTTGGGTATTGCCTCTTTTACTTCTGTGGAGAGGTAGCCCTCCTCAACATCACAAGGACCATATCCTGAGGGGAGATTTTGCCTTGTATTGTTATCACTGCCTTGTGGTGCTTCAGCCCTACACTTTGGTTATATTTGTTTCTCTTTATTTTGTTATAGTGATAAAGGTAACCTGTTTAGTTGGTTCAAGGAATAGTTCTCCTTGCCTCTCTGAAGGATTTAGGTCCTGGGACTCTGGTTGCTTTTTCTCCCTCTGGCTCTTGTTCCTTTCCTTGACTAATCCAAGGGACTTCCTCAGGTTTACTGACCAGGCAGATTTTGGGTGCTCACAGGGACTCCACTGTTGACACTGGGAAAATGCCAGGACAAATAACTAGCATCTGGCCAGGATCCATCAGATCCGTCTTGTCAAGACATCCCAATAAAAAATGGAGGCAACTGCAAGCATCCCAAAGGACTCCCTGCTGAGATGCATATTAGAAAATTGGGGAAAATTAAGACAGGATGGTTTAAGAAAAAAAGGAATCAATATTCTTTTGCAATACTCCATGGTCCCAAGACTAACTAGGGGACCAAGAAATCTGACCAGAAAATGGGTCATTGAATTACAATACCATCCTGAAGCTGGACCTATTTTGTAAAAAGAAAGGCAAAGGGGGGAAGTCTCATCCGTGCAAATGTTCATGACCCTATTTCAAAATCCAGGTCTAAAGAACTCCACTGGGTGTGTCTGGCTCACATCCCTTTCAAAGTAACTTCTATCCCCATAGGAGCCCAATGTTTTAGAGGGTGCCCTTGTAAGTCAACGTCACCAAGGCCCACAACTGGGAACCCCTACCTCCCCCAATTCTGAGCAGGGACCATCTTCCAGACCACTTACCCCAATGTCCCATCTGGGGAGCTAGAGACAACAGCCTCCACTTTAAATCAGCTCATGGATTTGGCCTTTGGAGTATTTAACAACAGAGATAGGGTTGAAGAGGCAAAAAGAATTCAGGGAAAACAGCTAACAACACAATTACTGAAGGCAGTCCTAACCCTTGCACCACCTCAGGGTTACCATCCCTTGTGAAGACACATGGTGAGGAGAGGATCGAGGAAGCCTGAATTAGAACCACTGTCTCACTGAGAAAATATATCTTTTAAGTGTGACCAAGAGGGCCACTGGAAGAAAGAATGTTCCCTGCATGGGAAGAGTCCACTGGGATCCTGCCTGATATGCAAATGAGAGGGCCACTGGAAGCAGGATTGCCCCTAGTCTTGAAGGGGCTCAGGGCTCCCAAACCAATGATAGCTGAGAGTACTGTAGACTGATGGGGCCTGGGACCCTCCCTGGCTCCCAAAAACACCTGGTCATTTCTCCGGAGGAACCTCTGGTAACCCTTGATGTGGCACAGTTATTATTGTACTCCGATGTTGTTAGAAAAGTGCTTCATCTTCAGGAAGATTCACAGGAAGGCTTCAGAAGCAGTTACAACAGTTCCACATCAAGATGATAGCTATGCAAGGATTCCAGCCCATACTGACTCAAAACAAAAAGCTATCCTGCCCCTGGGACCTCTAGATCAAGCATGCAGAGATTTTTACTCCCTGACAGGCAGGGTCAATGCCCCTACTCAGCCCTAAAGCAGCTACAGAAGACAGACTGTTGCCCTTCTGCTTCCCATAAGATTATGGGAGTAAAATCTCTGAGTGGGAAATGAGACAGGGAGGTGGCAGGGCACAGCCCTTAAAAGACTCAAAGCCATTGAGGACACGACCTAAACTGGTTAAAACCAACTAAGACTAAGATGGCAGACGATGGTGACTTCCACTCACCTTGAGCCTCAGTATACGCTCACTGTAACGCACCAGCAAGCTAAATGACATACCCACAGGTGCCACGACGGTTCCGAGGCCAACCATAAAAGTCCAAAAATTGGACAGTGACCCAGTTCCTGGAAATCCTGCCCCTTTCCCAAAATAGTTGGAATAATCCTCCCACTCATTAGCCTATGAAATTACCTACCCTTATAAAAATTGGGAACCCTGTACCCTGGCACCTCTTGTCTTTTGAGATGGCCCACACTCTGTCTGTGGAGTGTGTATCTCCCTGAATAAACCTTTCACTTAAAAAAAAATTTTTTGATGGTTGCAAAAGTAGTCTTTACATCATAATTTCTGGTGAAATTTTTTGAAATAATGTTCCACAAAAAGTAATTTAAAAAATGAAAGGAAGGAATGGTGATGTTTGCAAAGGTAAACAAGCAAATAGAATCCTGTTAACAGAAGCAAGAGAAGGATCTTGTTAGGAGGTTGTCAAATAACAATTCTCTTCTCCAAGTTAAGTAATTTTATTTTCGATTTCATGAAAACCTGTTTCTCTTTTAACTACTAACTTTGTTGCATCTCTCTTTATTTCCACCAATAGTTTCTTATTTAAACACTATGAGATCCCTGAAACAATTACCCCAAGTTGTGGGACTCTTGTGATAACTGGTTACTTAAGAAAGAGGTCAGACAGAGAAGAGGAAGAAAATAAAGAGTCGTCATACTAATTAAAGTTCTGTGAATCTAATTTATGTTCATAAGTGATCTTTCTCTACTAGAATTAGTCTTTCATGGCAGAGAAATGCTTAATTAAAATTGTGCGTTGGGAAAATTATTCTGGGCATTCGGACACTGTAAGAAACAGCTGAGATGAAAGGACACTGAATAGAACAATTTTTTTCCTTCTGACTTATAATGGGTGGATATCATGGCCATTTCCTTTAACCAAATATTTCTTTCTCCTAACACATATTAATTATTACTGATATTTTGGATTTTGCCAGTAAATCCTAAGCATTAACATCACACAGTGCAAAATATTTCCATTTCAATTCTTCAAGGTTATTAGCTTGTTTAAACTTCAATTTATACATTTTTCAAAAGAACATTTTACTTTTTGTTAATGATAGATTGAGCATGAAAATGACCCAAAGGAATATGAAAATAACAACAAACTTTTCATTCTGAAGATCAGGCAAAGAAATAGTGTTAGTGTGCCAGAAATTGTAAGGGAAATGTATATAAGATGTATTGCAAGAAAGGCAAGAATGAACTATGGGAGTTTATACCTAGTGATATACCACATAAGGCATTTCTTGAAATGGATACAAAAATGCTCATAAGTATTTTTAAGATTCTGCTTGAAACGGGATTAGATGAATGAGGTGGTAGCAGGAGAGGAGGTGGGATTAAAAAAGACTTATGCAGATGATTCAGTGGAGAGGGGGGAAAAAGATGTGCAAGATAGGCAGAGGGAAAGACTGAGCATAGAACTACAGGTGGCAAAACGTAGGCAGTTGTGACAGGAGCTTATGGAGAGTCTTGTCACATTGTTTCAATTTTCCATAAATGAGAATATGAGAAATAGTGTTTGGTGTTTGAGAAAGAAGTGGAATGAGGTAATTGGGCTTAAGAGTGGGAACATGAAAAAGCTTGAAAATATTACAGAAAGTTTAAGTGAATGATAAAACATATATATATATATATATATATATATATCTCAGAAATATAAAATTAGGTGAACAATGCAAGGTACAGAAATATACATAGAGTATAGTCTTTATGTAAATTTAAAACATTTATCCATGTTCATAGGAAGATGTATATGAGTGCAGAAGTATTAAAAAAAAAAACTTCTTGCAGAATACATACTCAAATGATGGCAGTGATTTACTGCCATCATTTGAGTAGGGTAGAGGAGGGCAACCACATAAAGGACCATGCAAATGGTGAGAAGGTGGATGCAAAGGAGTGAGCCTAAAGATTTAGCTGTTTCTGAAATGTTTTATTTCTTTAAAAAAGATTTGTAGTAAATATGTCAAAGGTGGACAACTATGAATTAAGATCACAGAGATAAAAGTATTGAGATATAATCTATTTTATATATTTTTGCTGTCTTTTCAAACTAAAATGCATATAAAATGGAAAGAAAAGTTGATCGAAACAGAAAAATCACAAATTTTACATTAAACATTCAATTTTAAAAATATCTAAAAGACAAAAATTAAACAAGTATTTAGTTATTCAAGATAGTATAATTAACTGTTAATTTATGAAATAGTTGTTTCACATGTCCCTGGTTTCTTTATAGTAAACATTAGATCCTTGGTAAATTGTAAAAGTCAAAGTAGTACAGACCATGTCTTCTTGAAAACATGCAAATAAAATATTTTTTAATGACACTGTTATAAACAATAATTTAAAAATTCAGTTACTCAGAAATTTTTAAATACTTCCCCCACAAAGATAAGACAAGATAAAACAAAATTCTTGAGTATAAGAGAATGCTCAACATCATTAATCATTAGAGAAATGCAAATCAAAACTACAATGAGATATCATTTCACACCAGTCAGAATGGCCATCATCAAAAAATCTAGGAACAATAAATGCTGGAAAGGGTGTGAAGAAAAGGGAACACTCTTGCACTGTTGGTGGGAATGTAAATTGATAAAACCACTATGGAGAACAATATGGAGTTTCCTTAAAAAACTACAAATAGAACTACCATACAACCCAGTAATCCCACTACTGGGCATATACCCTGAGAAAACCATAATTCAAAATGAGTCATGTACCAAAATGTTCACTGCAGCTCTATTTACAATAGCCAGGGCATGGAAGCAACCTAAATGTCCATCAACAGATAAATGGATAAAGAAGATGTGTCACGGGCTTCCCTGGTGGCACAGTGGTTGAGAGTCCACCTGCCGATGCAGGGGACATGGGTTCATGCCCTGGTCTGGGAGGATCCCACATGCCACGGAGTGGCTGGGCCTGTGAGCCATGGCTGCTGAGCCTGCATGTCCAGAGCCTGTGCTCTGCAATGGGAGAAGCCATAACAGTGAGAGGCCTGTGTACCACAAAAAAAAAAAAAAAAAAGATGGCACATATATACAATGGAATATTACTCAGTCATACAAATAAATGAAATTGAGTTATTTTTAGTGAGGTGGATGGACTTAGAGTCTGTCATACAGAGTGAAGTAAGTCAGAAAGAGAAAAACAAATACCATATGCTAACACATATCTATGGAATGTAAGAAAAAATAATAAAGGTCATGGAAAACCTAGGGGTTAGATGGGAATAAAGACACAGACCTACTAGAGAATGGACTTGAGGATATGGGGAGGGGGAAGAGTAAGCTGTGACAAAGTGAGAGAGTGACATGGACATATATACACTACCAAACGTAAAATAGATAGCTAGTGGGAAGCAGCCGCATAGTGCAGGGAGATCAGCTTGGTGGTGTGACCACCTACAGGTAGGAGGGTGGGAGGGAGGGAGATGCAAGAGGGAAGAGATATGGAAACATATGTATATGTATAACTGATTCACTTTGTTATAAGGCAGAAAATAACACACCATTGTAAAACAATTATACTCCAATAAAGATGTTAAAATAAAAAATTAAAATTAAAAAAATAAACTGAGAAAGCAAAAGTGGAGGAAAACAAATTGTAAATTATGAACTGTCTAAAAAATCATGTTAATGGAGACAACACCATGTCAAAATGTTTGTAATGTAGCCATATGTGCACTTATAAGCATACTAATGGCCTTATCTTGTTTTCTTTTTAAATAAGAAAATTAGGAAGAAGAGGAAGAAGGAAAGAAATGAGGGAGGAAGGAAAGAAAGGAGGGCAGTAGGAAGGACTGGCTTTCATATCAGTTCAGAAAACAAGGAACATTGAAATGACCTCAAGGATGTAGGCAAATGTGTTACTAGCAATACAAATTTGGCTTAATGAGTTAGAAACATAGGAAGAAGAATTAATAAATAATATACAATTTCAAGATTCATAACATCAATGTATTTTGTAAATTGACAAATATTTATTAAAATTAATTAAAAGTAAAATAGCCAAATAGTGAATATTAGAAATGAGACATTACATTACACTGAAGTATATGTTCCATGAGTGTGAAAATTTTTGGCTAAGTGCCTCAGATCAGTGCTGACACATAATAGGCCTTTAATACATCTTTGTTGGATAATTGTATATCAGATTTTAAACATAAAAGGGAAACCTAACATCAACTCTTTATGAATAACTATTGAAATTTAGATGTAAATAGTAATATTAAAGAAGAATATAGGGCTTCCCTGGTGGCGCAGTGGTTGAGAGTCCACCTGCCATTGCAGGGGACATGAGTTCATACCCTGGTCCAGGTAGATCCCACATGCCACAGAGTGGCTGGGCCGTGAGCCATGGTCCCTGAGCCTGCGCGTCCGGAGCCTATGCTCCACAACGAGAGCCCACAACAGTGAGAGGCCCGCGAACCACAAAAAAAAAAAAAAAAAAAAAAAAAAAAAAAAA
>NW_006774071.1:64051-129854 GCF_000442215.2 Lipotes vexillifer
AAAAAAAAAAAAAAAAAAAAAAAAAGAAGAAGAAGAATATAAATCACCTACAGAAGTAGAGACATAAAACACAATAATAATGGCAAAAATTATTTTAAAATATTGTCTCAATGATAGGAATTGGGCTGAGAAGATCTTAGGGTCTTTCTTCTTTCAAACTTTTAAGAAACATAATTTCTATGCTTTGTATATTGTTATAGAACTTTGAAAAAATGTAAGCCTTTCTAATCCATTCCATGAAAGTAGCATAATGTGGACACCAAACCCTGGAAAATATTGCCAATACATGCAGGAGTAAGTATCAATCTTACTATGGTATGTAAAGGCAGATTTTCCAAATAAAATCTTAGGTTTTTAATATTTAAAAGAGAAATTGAAATAAAAAGGTTGTTCTTTCTCCAGTACCTCTCTTGAGTAAATATGCTCTAAGTCTTAAAACTGTTGTGGTACTCTATGCAAATTGATTGGACAGTAAAGGAAAAGTTGTCTCTGCATTTTCCTCTCTGTCTCTGGTTCTCTCTTTCTCTCTCTCTCTTTTCTCTTGCTCTCTTTCTCCACTTCTCTTTCTCTGTATGTGAGTGTGTGTATTTGTGTGTGTGTGCTCACAAGTGTGTGATGAGAAATGGTATTCTATACCAAAGACTCAAGTCTGCATCTGCTGCACTTTATTCAGTCTCTATTTGAAAAAGCACCCCATATCACCAAAGATGTGAGACAATGTTTATTCATCCATGTACTGACATTAAGTGAGGACCTATCATCAGTAGCTGCCAACATGCAATCCAATGACTGTCCAATAAGATTGACATATATCAATAACAATCTCAGTGACTGAGACTGCTAAAAAAAGCCTTCTAAGCCACAATTTGAGGATTGTTGGTGTTGTAGAAGGAA
The DNA here is from genome assembly GCF_000442215.2 of Lipotes vexillifer. Lineage (NCBI taxonomy): Eukaryota > Metazoa > Chordata > Mammalia > Artiodactyla > Lipotidae > Lipotes > Lipotes vexillifer. Next base: position 64,946 of record NW_006774071.1, read on the forward strand.
AAGTTTCAAAGGCTGTGACCCCATATCCAGTTTTCTAGGTTCCTAAACATACCTAGCTTGAGATTACATGACAGGGCAACATTGAAGCACATACATGATGGAAAAGAGAATAGTGGTTAAGATGCAGATTCAAGGTTTAATTTCAAATCACAGCAGGCCCACTTACTAGATGTATGCAATCTTGAAAACACTACTGTACCTTCTTCTACCATCAATTTTTAATCTAAAATGAGAGTACCATAGAGTTGTTTTTAGAATTAAGAGAGTTAAACACTTAGAAAAATGTAAGTTCTCATAGAATGTAAATTAATGCCTTATTATGTTTTTTTCTATTAAAATTATAATATACAGAGTGATTTCAGTGGCTTTACTTTAACTTGATTCCTGACTTACATTTCTTTCTGAATTACTATAATGTAGAGAAGTAATTTATATGTATTTTCCCTTTTCTTTTATGTCTATCTCTTACCTTCAACATGCATCTCTCAGTGGAGTTATCTATTGGGCCTTGGCCAGACTTCTCCACTTCCTAAGAAAACACATTTTGATATTGGTTCAAAATGGTGGAGTAGAAGGACGTGTGCTCAATCCTTCTTGCAAGAGCACAAGAATCACAGCTAACTGCTGGACAATCATCGACAGGAAGACACTGCAACTCAGCAAAACAGATACCCCATATACAAAGACAAAGAAGAAGTCAAAATGAGAAGGTAAGAGGGGCGCAATCACAACAAAATGAAAACGCATAACTACTCGGTAGGTGAATCACAAAACAGAGAAAAATTATACCACAGAAGTCCACCAACTGGAGTGAAGGTTCTCAGCCCCATGTCAGGCTTCCCAACCTGGGAGTCTGGCAACAGGAGGAGGAATTCCCAGAGAATCAGGCTTTGAAGGCTAGCAGGATTTGATTGCAGGACTTTGGCAGGATTGGGGGAAACAGAGACTTCACTCTTGGAGGGCACACAAAAAATAGTTTGTGCATCAGGACCAAGGCGTAAAGAACAGTGACCCTATAGGATACTGAACCAGACCTACCTGCTAGTGTTGGAGGGTCTCCTGCAGAGGTAGAGAGTGGCTGTGGCTCACTGCATGGACAAGAACACTGGCAGCAGAAGTTCTGGGAAGCACTCCTTGGTGTGAGACCTCCTCGAGTTTGCCATTAGCCACACCAAAGAGGTTGTAGCCTCCAGTGCTGGGTCACCTCAGGCCAAACGACAAACAGAGAGGGAACTCAGCCCCACCCATCAGCAGACATGCAGATTAAAGTTTTACTGAACTCTGCCCACCATAGCAACAACCAGCTCTACCCACCACCAGTCCCTCCCATCAGGAAGATTGCACAAGCCATTTAGAAGCCTCATCCACAAAAGGGCAGACAGCAGAAGTAAGAAGAACCACAGTACTGCAGCCTGAGGAACAAAAACCACATTCACAGAAAGGCAGACAAAATGGAAAGGCAGAGGGCTATGTACCAGATGAAGGAAAAGGTAAAACCCCAGAAAAACAACTAAATGAAGTGGAGATAGGCAAACATCCAGAAAAAGAATTCAGAATAATGATAGTGAAGATGATCCAGGACATCAGAAAAAGAAAGGAGGCAAAGATCAAGAATATGCAAGAAATGTTTAACAAAGACCTAGAAGAATTAAAAGAACAAACACCTAGAAGAAGTAAAGAACAAACAAACAAAGATGAACAATACAATAACTGAGATGAAAAATACATTAGAAGGACTCAATAGCAGAATAAAAGAGGCAGAAGAACGGATAAGTGACCTGGAAAGCAGAATGGTAGAAAGCACTGCCACAGAACAGAATACAAAAAACGAATGAAAAAAATGAAGACAGCCTAAGAGATCTCTGGGATAACATTAAATGCATGAACATTTGCATTACAGGGGTCCCAGAAGGAGAAGAGAGAGACAAAGGGCCCAAGAAAACATTTGAAGAGATTATAGTCAAAAACTTACCTAACATGGGAAAGGAAATAACCAACCAAGTCCAGGAAGCTCAGAGTGTTCCAGGAAGGATAAGCCCAAGAAGAAACATGCCAAGACACATAGCAAACAAATTGACAAAAATTAATGACAAAGAAAAATTATTAAAAGCAGCAAGGGATAAATAACAAATTACATACAAGGAAACTCCCATAAGGTTCACAGATGATTACTCAGCAGAAACTCTACAATCCAGAAAGGAACGGCATGATATTTTTAAAGTGATGAAAGGGAAGAACCTACAACAAAGATTACTCTACCCAGCAAGTATCTCATTAAGATTCAGTGGAGAAATTAAAAACTGAACAGACAAGCAAAAGCTAAGAGAATTCAGCACCACCAAACCAGCTCTACAAGAAATGCTAAAGAAACTTCTCTAAGTGAGAAACACAAGAGAAGAAAAGGACCTACAAAAACAAACCAAAAACAATTAAGAAAATGGTAATAGGAACATAGATATCAATAATTACCTTAAATGTGAATGGATGAAATGCTCCAACCAAAAGACACAGGCTGGCTGAATGGATACAAAAAACAAGAACTATATATATGCTGTCTACAAGAGACCCACTTCAAACCTAGGGACACACAGAGCCTGAAAGTGAGGGGATGGAAAAAGATATTCCATACAAATGGAAATCAAAAGAAAGCTGGAGTAGCAATACTCATATCAGATACACAAGACTTTAAAATAAAGACCTTTGCAAGAGACAAGGAAGGACACTACATAATGATCAAGGGATCAATCCAAGAAGAAGATATAACAATTATAAATATATATGCACCCAACATAGGAGCACCTCAATAAATAAGGCAAATGTTAACAACCATAAAAGAAATCGACAGTAACATAATCATAGTAGGGGACTTTAACACCCAACTTTCACCAATGGGCAGACCATCCAAAATGAAAATAAATAAAGAAACACAAACTTTAAATGATACATTAAACAAGATGGACTTAATTGATATTTATAGGACATTCTATCCAAATACAACAGAATGCACTTTCTTCTCAAGTGCACATGGAACATTCTCCAGGATAGATCATATCTTGTGCCACAAATCAAGCCTCAGTAAATTTTAAAAAAATTGGAATCATATCAAGCATCTTTTCTGACCATAGCACTATGAGATTAGAAATAAATTACAGGGGAAAGAATGTAAAAGACACAAACACATAGAGGCTAAATAATACATTGCTAAATAACCAAGAGATCACTGAAGAAATCAAAGAGGAAATTAAAAAATGCATAGACACAAATGACAATGAAAACACAACAATCGAAAACCCATGGGATGCAGCAAAAGCAGTTCAAAGAGGGAAGTTTATAGCAATGCAATCTTACCTCAAGAAACAAGAAAAATCTCAAATAAACAATTAAACTTACACCTAAAGGAACTAGAGAAAGAAGAACAAACCAAACCCAAAGTTAGCAGAAGGAAAGAAATCATAAAGATGAGAGAGCAGAAATAAATGAAATAGAAGCAAAGAAAACAATAGCAAAGATCAATAAAACTAAAAGCTGGTCCTTTGAGAAGATAAACAATATTGATAAGCCATTAGCCAGACTCATCAAGAAAAACAGGGAGAGGACTCAAATCAATAAAATTATAAATGAAAAAGGAGAAGTTACAACAGACATCACAGAAATACAAAGCACCCTAAGAGTCTACTACAAGCACCTCTATGTCTACAAAATGGACAACCTGGAAGAAATGGACAAATTCTTAGAAAGGTATAACCTTCCAAGACTGAACCAGGAATAAATAGGAAATATGAACAGACCAATCACAAGTAATGAAATTGAAACTGTGGTTAAAAATCTTCAAACAAACAAAAGTCCAGGACCATATGACTTCACAGGTGAATTTTACCAAAAATTTAGAGAAGAGCTAACATCCATCCTTCTCAAACTCTTCCAAATATTTGCAGAGGAAGGAACACTCCTAAACTCATTCTATGAGGCCACCATCATCACCCTGATACCAAAACCAGGAAAAAATACTACAAAAAAACAAAATTACAGATCAATATCACTGATGAATATAGATGCAAAAATCCTCAAAAAAACACTAGCAAAGAGAATCCAAGAACACATTACAAGGATCGTACACCATAATCAAATGGGATTTATTCCAGGGATGCAAGGATTCTTCAATATATGCAGATCCATCAATGTGGTACACCATATTAACAAATTGAAAAATAAAAACCATATGATCCTCTCAATAGATGCAGAAAAAGCTTATGAAAATTCAACACCTATTTATGATAAAAACTCTCCAGAAAGTGGGCATAGAGAGAACCTACTTCAACATTATAAAGACCATATATGAAAAAATCCTCAGCAAACATCATTCTCAATGGTGAAAAACTGAGAGATTTTCCTCTAAGATCAGGAACAAGACAAGGATGTCCACTCTCACCACAGTTATTCAACATAATTTTGGAAGTCTTAGCCACAACAATTAGACAAGAAAAAGAAATAAAAGGAATCCAAATTGGAAAAGAAGTAAAACTGTCACTGTTTGCAGATGACATGAGAATGTCCTAAACATACATAGAGAATCCTATACATATACATACGTATATATTTAGAGAATCCTAAATATTCCACCAGAAACCTAGTAGAGCTAATTAATAAATTTGATAAAGTTTCAGGATACAAAATTAATGCAAAGAAATGTCTTGCATTCTTATACACTAAAAATGAAAAATCAGAAAGAGAAATTAAAGAACCAGTCTCATTCACCACTGCAACAAAAAAATAAAATACCTAGGAATAAACCTAACTAAGGAGGGAAAAGACCTGTATTCAGAAAACTATAAGACACTGATGAAAGAAATCCAAGGTGACACAAACAGATGGAGAGATATACAATGTTCTTGGATTGGAAGAATCAATATTGTGAAAATGATGATACTACCCAAAGCAATCTACAGATTCAATGCAATCCCTCTCTAATTACCCCTGGCATTTTTTACACAACTAGAACAAAAAATCTTAAAATTTGTATGGAAACACAAAAGATCCCTGGTAGCTTAAGCAATATTGAGGGAGAAAACGGACCTGGAGGATTTAGACTCGCTGACTTCAGACTATGCTTCAAGGCTACAGTAATCAAGAAAATATGGCACTGTCACAAAATCAGAAATATAGATTAATGGAACAAGATACAAAGTCCAGAGATAAACCCATGCTCCTATAGTCAGCTAATCTATGACAAGGGAGGCAAGTATATACAATGGAGAAAAGACAGGCTCTTCAATAAGTGGTGCTGGGAAAACTGGACAGCTACATGTAAAAGAATGAAATTAGAACACTCCCTAACACCATACACAAAAATAAACTCAAAATGGATTAAAGACCTAAATGTAAGACCAAACACTATAAAACTCTTAGAGGAAAACATAGGAAGAATACTCTTTGAAATAAATCACAGCAAGATATTTTTTGAAACACATCCGAGAGTAATGGAAATAAAAACAAAAATAAACAAATGGAACCTAATGAAACTTAAAAGCTTTTGCACAGCAAAGGAAACTATAAACAAGATGAAAAGACAACCCTCAGTACTCGAGAAAATATTTGCCAATGAATCGACAGACAAAGGATTAATCTCCAAAATATATAAACAGCACATGCAGCCCAATTACAAAGAAACAAGCAACCCATTCAAAAAATGGGCAAAGGGGCTTCCCTGGTGGCGCTTAATGGTTGAGAGTCCGCCTGTCAATGCAGGGTACTCGGGTTCGTGCCCCGGTCTGGGAAGATCCCACATGCCGCGGAGTGGCTAGGCCCGTGAGCCATGGCCGCTGAGCCTGTGCGTCTGGAGCCTGTGCTCCACAATGGGAGATGCCACAACAGTGAGAGGCCCACGTACCACAGGAAAAAAAAAAAAAAATTGGGCAGAATACCTAAATAGATATTTCTCCAAAGAAGAAATACAGGTGGCCAAGAGGCACATGAAAAGCTGCTCAACATGAATAATTATTAGAGAAATGCACATGAAAACTACAATGAGGTATCACCTCATACCAGTTAGAATGGGCATATCAGAAAATCTGTAAACAACTAATGCTGGAGAGGGTGTGGAGAAAAGGAAACACTCTTGCACTGTTGGTGGGAATGTAAATTGATACAGCCACTATAGAGAACAGTATGGAGGTTCCTTTAAAAACTAAAAATAGAATTATCATATGACCCAACAATCCCTACTGGGCATATACCAAGAGAAAACCATAATTCAAAAAGACACATGCACCCTGATGTTCAGTGCAGCACTGTTTACAATAGCCAGGTCATGAAAGAAACCTAAATGCCCATCGACAGATGAATGGATAAAGAAGATGTGATACATATATACAATGGAATATTACTCAGCCATAGAAAGGAATGAAAGTGGGTCATTTGTAGAGCCATGGATGAACCTAGAGACTGTCATACAGAGTGAAGTCAGAAAGAGAAAAACAAATATCATATTTAATGCATATATATGGCATCTAGAAAAATGGTACAGATGAACCGGTTTGCAAGGCAGAAATAGAGACACAGATGTAGAGAACAAACGTATGGACACCAAGGGAGGGAAGCGGGGTGGGGAGTGGAGGGATGAATTTGGAGATTGGGATTGACATATATACACTAATATGTATAAAATAGGAAACTAATGTGAGCCTGCTGTATAAAATAAAGAAATAAAGAAAAGAAACAAAGAAAAGAAAAAAATAAAACACTGTTTTCCTCAATGAGAGTTTTAAGTTAGTCTTTGATTTCTTCTTTCACTTTGGTTATATTCACAGAAACTCCTCCAATATTTTTGAAAAATCATATCATTTGTTTAACAAATATTTATTATGTTGACAAAAAATTAATCAATAGTCTAAGAAAGACATGGACAAGTTTATTTGAGCCAACCTGAAGATTATAACTCAGGAGACAGTCTTTCAGAAATCTCTGAGGACTGTTCTGTCAGTTAGAGGTCAAAGAAGAGTTATATAATTTTTTGAGATAAAGTAACATATTGACAGTCCAACAAGATAAGTAAGCGTTCATAGTGACCCCTTATAGAACTGAGAAAGAAATGATATCTCTTACAAGTTACCTTGTTAGTCTTAAGGAAGAGGTCAGATTTGGAGATATAAATTTGGAACTCAACAACAAGTAGATCTTATATAAAGCCAAGGTATTATATAAAATCATCTCATAAATGTGTGTTCATAGAAAACTGAATGGGTGGGGAACTCAGTTCCAGTTGCTATAACAGAATACCACAGACTGGGTAGCTTTAAACAGAAATTTATTTCTCACAATTCTAGAGGCTGGGAAGACCAAGATCCAGGTACTGGTGTCTGGTGAGGGCCCACTTCCTGGGTTATTCACAGCCATCTTTTCACTGTGTTCTCAGATAGTAGAAGGGATAAGAGAGCTTTCTGGAGTTCTTTTACAAAGACAATAATCCCAATCATGAAGGCTCCACCCTCATGACCTAATTATCTCCCAGTGGCCTCATCTCCAAATACCAATCACATTGGGAATTAAGTTTCAGCCTATGAATTTTGGGGGACAAGAACACTCTGTCTGTAGCAGGAACTGAGTCCAGTGACATTCCAACACTGAAGTTTTAAAGAAGAGACATAGCTGCAAAGAAGCCTGACAAGGAGAACATAATGAAAGAGCAGAAGATAAGATAAATGATTCAGCTGTGTTTAAAGCTGCAGAATAGTTAGAAAATAGAAAGTGTCTTTTTATTTATTTTTACTTCTTTTTTATTTTTCTCACACACACACACACACACACACACACACACACACACACACACACACTGTATTTTATTTTTACAAGAGATAAATAAACTGACACCAAACATTGTAAATGGAGAAAGTGTCTTTTCAGCTCAGAATCATGGATGTCATGTCCTTTGTGAACCTGAAAAGATAAATTGTATTTGAGAGGTAGAAATAGATTTAGACTGGAGTTGACTGCTTGTGTGATGCACATTTCCCCTATTTTGATACTGTACATCTTTTGGTCATTTCAGTTAGGATTTAGGACATGAATAGTGACTATTTTCAAGCCTCCAGTTAAATTTGCCACAAAACAAGGAATTTTAAATGTATTAGTAGGGTGGCACATTAACCTTTGGAAAACTCTCTTTGTCAATATTTTATGTATGTATTTTTCTAAATAAAAATGGGTATTAGTTTGGGATTGAGTTTTTTTTTTTTCTTCTTTTTTCTTTCAAAATGCTGTTACTTCCTGGGATGCTAAAGGTTAAATCAGTCTTCATGAATTCTCTTAAGTCCACTCCTTTAATCAGGAAATATTGTTGTGGACATTTCCAGACTTTTACTTAAAGTAAAGCTACAATTTCAGAAAAATCTCATTATGTGGGATATATCCATCAAACAATTTTCTTGTCACTAAGTACTTCATAAATACTCATAATGGGCAACATTGCAATAGTAGTAGAAACCCTAGGACAAAACTGGTTATTTATGCACATATTGTGCCAAAATGTTTTCTATTATATTTCTCTCTTCTTGAAGAAAGATCTAATAAAAAATTCCTATTACTATTTGCAGTGTAGTCTTTGCTGATAATATTGTCCCTACTTTGAATCTCTCTCTCAATTGGTAAATAAGCTCAAATGGAATTTTCACATTTCTTATAGTAACATATTCCCTTATGATATTTTTGACAAAAGCTTTGCAGGATTTTGGTTATGGGTTCCTAGTTGAGAAGAAAATAGAAGCACAGAAAGCAATAACAAAACTCCAGTAGTAGATAATGGCTCAAAAAATGTGCTATACTCTTTTGAATAGATATTATGTGTGTAAATACTGTAGTTCAGAAGGCAGAATCAGAAGGAACTGAAATTGAGGACAACAGAAGTAAGATGATTTTTGTAAACAAACAAAAAACTTAACAAGAATTTTTTTCATGGAAGAAATATATCATAGCATATAAAATCTACCATGTAAACACTGAAGGTGCTGAATCATATCATTTCTTCTAAATGTTTCCCAGGGAATAGTAAATTTTATAGTCATGAAAATTATTGAAACCAACACCTCAATTATAAAACAATGGAAGAGGCAGAGGACAGAGTCAAGAGCCTAGAAACATATCAGAAGGCCTCCATACAGCACAGCAAATGTTACCTATTCATCCCGCAAATGTTGATTACATATCTACTATGTGAGTCTCAGTGTACTAGGTGCTGGAGCTGACAGTTAATGAGAGATGATTGTTCTCAAGTTTTCCACCACCTAGTGGGAACTGGGGAACAAATATGTTATGTAATTACAAATATTGCATCATGAATAGGTAGTAGTAAATTTAATTAGACAACATCCATGCAAGAATTTTAGATGTCACTTTAAAGCTCTTTCTCCCTAAAACTAATTATATTTTATGTGATTATTTCTACACTGTATGTGAAAGTAGACATGCAATTGCAGAGGAGAGTAAGAAAAAGCATTTGGAACATTTAGAGATGAAGCTTCATAAAGGTTATAATATTTACAATACAAATTAGGCAAAGAAGGGCGTTCATTGATTTTTTTCACACAAAGAGGTATAATAGAAATAAGTTGCACATATTTCAAGTCTTCAATTTGATCAGTTTTGACATATTTATATCACCACACTGAAGATAGTGAACATTTCCTTTACTCCCCCAAATTCCACATGCCCCTTTGCAATCCATTTTCCCCTCTCTACTCCATCCCTAGGAAACCGATTTGTTTGCTGTCACTATGTATTAGTTTTAATTTTTCTAGAATTTTATATAAATAGTTTCATAGAGTATGCACTCATTTTAGCCTTGCTCCTTTTACTCAGCATGATTTTGAGACATATTCATGTTAGTATATATATATATATATATATATATATGTATATATATATATATAGTATTCCTTTTTGTAGCTAAGTAGTAAGGGGTAAGTGGTTATATCAATTATGGATAGACTACAAAATGTGTTTATCTATTCACCCACTGAAAGACATTTATGTTGTTTCCAGTTTTTGGCTAAATTGGTATGAACATTTGTATAGCAATCTTTCTATGAGCATATGTTTTCTTTTCTCTTGAATAAATACCTAGAAGTATAATGGCTGGATGGTATTTATTAACTTACTATGAAACAAACAAACCATTATCCAAAGTGTCTGTGCCATTTTGTATTCACACCAGCAATGTGGAGTACTCTAGTTATACTACATCTTTGCCAATACTTGGTCAGATTTTTCATTCTAACAAGTGTGTTACTTATTATGTGATTAATGATGTTCTGTATCTTTCTAAGTGCTTATTAGTTATTTATATATTCTTTCATTAAATGTCTTCTCAAACCCTTTGCCTGTTTTTGGTGGGTTCTTTGTTTTCTTAATATTGAGATATAATATTCCTTTATGAATTCTAAGTCTCCTGACTGATATATGTATTGTGCATTCTTTGATTTTCATTAAAACCACTTGAATAAGAGGTGAAAAAAGAGACTGGGGTGGGGGGTAGTAAATTTAAAAGTAACCGATTCAAAGTTGAATAGCTTCAGAAAAGAACATTCTCTAGGAAGAGGAAGTAGAAAGGTAATAGGAATTCTGAGTATAGAACCTAAGTAGAAAACTGTCTACATTCTTGGAATCAATTACTCTATTGAAATATATATATATATATATATATATATATATGAACTTATGAACATTCAATATAAAGAGGAATTAATATTTTCTTCACATTAATTTAAAGTGTAGATTCTACTGTGTTCAATTTTATGTAAAATCCTTTTGCCTGTTTTTGACTGCATTGACTATCCATAGTAACTGCATATGGGTAGAAAATACATCCTCTCTTTAATTTGGATGCTTAATTTGCATACTCTAAGGAAATTTTACTTTGATAGATTCAAATTTAATATTGTGAAAACCAGAAGGGTAAACAGAAACTTAAGTGATTGAAATAGAAAAATTAAAAAATAGATAAGATAAAAAATCATTTTCCCCTTTTCCTGAAATTCTTCTATTAAATACCTTCTGAAATTTACATTATCCAGATTGCTCCTTTTGTCCTTTATACAAGCCACCCTTGTATTTTTCAAAACTCACAGAAGTGCATGGATAAACATAGGCAGCAATGTGGATGAATCAGAAAACTATGGAACATGAATGAATGATTAGACAAAAATATTTATTATTCCATCTCCTTTTCAAGGCCTGAAACATACATACATGTATGTTCATGTATGTGTGTTAAAACTGGTACAATTTAATCATACACCATTCCTGACATTCCTCTTTCTATCTTCTGTACTGAGTTTAGATTTCATTATTATTAAAAGCAATTGGTGTTACATACTTTTGTCCTACTTTCTTAGCCAATTCCCAACATGGTTTACCCAAATCACCTGTCGTTTCTGAACCTGAAATAGAGAATCTGTACTTTAAAGGTGGACTTTGAAGGAGAAAAATAGTACAACTTGTTACAATTTAAAACCATGACTGCAGACTGCAAATTCTCTATTGTTTGGAAATCCTACTACATTGCTCTAGTGATTTTTGATAGCACACTTTTAAAACAAATTGTGAAACCATCTTCTGTCTTCTCAAAGCCTCCAGAAATCTCCAGACATCTTGCTGAAATACATACTTCTTTAAAATAATATATTGCTGCTCATGGGTTTTCTATATAGTCAGTCTGCAAATAATGAAAATAGTAGCTCTTTCTTTCAAATCTTTATAAATCTCATGTCTTTTTCTTATGTTAGTTCATTAGGCAGACCTTGTAAATAATGATAAGAAGATGTAGTATTTTTTCCACTATGGTATCTTTTGTGACCCATGACATATAGAAGTTTATTTCTATATTTCATTTTTTTAAAAAAAATTGTTGGATTAGAGTTGACTTACAATATTATATTTCTGCTATAAAGAAAAGTGAATCAGTTATACGTATACATATATCCACTCCTTTTTAGATTCTATTCCTATATAGGTCATTACCGAGTATTGAGTAGAGTTCTCATGTGTTATACAGTAGATTCTTATTAGTTACCTATTTTATATATAGTAGTGTTTATATGTCAATCCCAATCTCCCAATTCATCCTTCCCCCACTTCCCCCTAGTAACCATAAGTTTGTTTTCTACATCTATGACTCTATTTTGTAAATAGGTTCATTAGTACCAATTTTTCAGATTACACATATAAGCAATATCATTTGATATTTGTCTTTCTCTGTCTGACTTACTTCACTCAGTATGACAATCTCTAAGTCCATCTATGTTGATGCAAATGACATCATTTTCATCTTTCTTATGGTTGAGTAATATTCCACTGTATATATGTATCACATCTTCTTTACCCATTCCCTGTTGATGGACATTTAGGTTGCTCCCATGTCCTGGCTATTGTAAATAGTGCTGCAATGAACATTGGGGTGCATATATTTTCAAATTATGGTTTTCTCCAGATATATGCCCAGGAGTGGGATTGCTGTATCATATGATAGTTCTGTTTCTAGTTTTCTAAGGAACTCCATACTGCTCTCCAGAGTGGCCGTACCAATGTACATTCCCACCAACAGTGTAGGAGGGTTCCCATTTCTCCACACCCCGTTCATTATTTATTGTTCATAGATTTTTTGATGATAACCATTTTGTCAGGTGTGAAGTGATAACTCATTGCAGTTTCGATTTGCATTTCTTTAATAATTAGTGATATTGTGCATCTTTTCATGTGCATTTTAGCCATCTGTATGTCTTCTTTGGAGAAATGTCCCTCCTGGATCTTTTGTCCATTTTTTGTTGGGTTGTTTGCTTTTTGATATTCAGCTGCATGAGCTGTTTGTGTATTTTGGACATTAAGCCCTGTTGATTGCTTCATTTGCAAATATTTTCTCCCATTCTGAGGGTTGTCTTTTCATATAGTTTATGGTTTCCTTTGCTGTACAAAAGCTTTTAAGTTTAATTAGGTCCCACTTGTTTATTTTTGTCTTTATTTTAATTACTCTGAGAGGTGGATCAAAAAAGATCTTGCTGCAGTTTATGTCAAAGTGTGTTCTGCCTATGTTTTCCTCTAAGAGTTTTAGAGTATCTGGACTTACATGTAAGTCTTTGAACCATTTTGAGTTTATTTTTTGTATGTTTTTATAATTTCATTCTTTTACATGTAGCTGCCCAGTTTTCTCAGCACCACTTATTGAAGAGGCTGTCTTTTCTTCACTGTATATTCTTGCCTCCATTGTCATAGATTAGCTGACCATAGGCACATGGGTTTAATCTCTGGACTTTCTGTCCTATTCCATTGATCTTTATTTCTGTTTTTTTGCCAGTATCATACTCTTTTGATGACTGTAGCTTTGTAGTATAGCCTGAAGTCAGTAAGCCTGTTTCCTCCAACTCTGTTTTTCTTTCTCAAGATTGTTTTGGGTATCAGGGGTCTTTTGTATCTCCATAAAAATTGTAAAAACTTTTGTTCTAATTCTGTGAAAAATGTGATTCTTAATTTGATAGGGGTTGCATTGAATCCATAGATTGCTTTAGGTAGTATAGACATTTTCACAATATTGATTCTTCCAATTCAAGAACAGGGTATATCTCTCCAACTGTTTGCATCATCTTTGTTTCCTTTATCAGTATCTTTTAATTTTCTGAGTACAGGTCTTCTGCCTCTTTAGGCAGGTTTATTATTAGGTATTTTATTTTTGTTACAGTGGTAAATGGGCTTGTTTCCCTAATTTCTATTTCTGATCTTTCATTTTTAGTGTATAGGAATGCAAGAGATTTCTATGTATTAATTTTATATCCTGCAAATTTACCAAATTAAATTATAAGCTCTAGTAGTTTTCTGGTAGCATCTTTAGGATTTTCTATGTATAGTATTATATCATCTGCAAACAGTGACACTTTTGTCAATTTGGATTCCTTTTATTTCTTTTTCTTCTCTGATTGATGTGGCTAGGTCTTCCAAAACTATGATGAATAAAAGAGGTGAGAGTGGATATCCTTGTCTTGCTTGTAATCTTAGAGGAAATGTTTTCAGCTTCTCCCCATTGAGTATCACACTAGCTGTAGGTTTGTCATATATGGCCTTTATTATGTTGAGGTATGTTCCCTCAGTGCTCAATTTCTGAAGAGTTTTTATCATAAATGGGTGTTGAATTTGTCACAAGATTTTTCTGCATCTATTGAGATGCTCATATGATTTTTATTCTTCAATTTGTTGCTGTGGTGTATCACACTGACTGATTTGCAGATACTGAAAAATCCTTGTGTCACTGGGGTAAATCCCACTTGATTATGGAGTACAATCCTTTTAATGTGTTGTTGGATTTGATTTGCTAGTATTTTGTTGAGGAATTTTGCATCTATTTCAAAACATGATATTGGCCTATAATTTTCTTTTTGTGATATCTTTGTCTGGTTTTGGTGTCAGGGTGATGTTGGCCTCATAGAATGAGCTTGGGAGTGTTACTTCCTCTGAAATTTCTTGGAAGAGTTTCAGGAGTGTACATGTTAAGATTTCTCTAAATGTTTGATAGAATTCACCTGTGAAGCCATCTGGTCCTGGAATTTTGTTTGTTGGAAGATTTTTAATCACAGTTTTCAGTATTTGTGTTTGGTCTGTTCATATTTTCTGTTTCTTCCTGGTTCAGTCTTGAAAGTATGGTTCTAAGTATTTGTCCATTTATTCCAGCTTGTCCATTTTATTGGCATAGAATTGATTATGATAGTCTCTTATGATCCTTTGTTATTTCTGTGGTATCTGTTGTAACTTCTTTTTCATTTCTAATTTTATTTATTTGAATCCTCTCCCTTTTTTTCTTGATAAGTCTGAGTAAAGGTTTATCAATTTTGTTTATTTTCTCAAAGAACCATCTTTTTGTTTCATTGATCTTTTCTATTGTTTACTTCATCTCTATTTCATTTATTTCTGCTCTGATCTTTATGATTTCTTTCCTTCTACTAACATTCAGTTTTGTTTGTTCTTCTTTCTCTAGTTGCTTTTGGTGTAAAGTTAGGTTGCTTTTTGAGATTTTTCTCGTCTCTTGAAATAAGATTGTATTGCTGTAAACTTCCCTCTTAGAACTGCTTTTGCTGTGGCCCATAGGTTTTGGATCATTTTGATTTTACTGGCATTTGTTTGTAGGTATTTTTTTGATTTCTGCTTTGATTTCTTCAGTTATCCATTAGTTATTTAGTAACATAACATTTAGCCTGCAGGTGTTTGTATTTTTTATAGGTTTTATTTCCTGTAATTGATTTCTAATCTCATAACATTGTGGTCAGAAAAGATGCTTGATACAATTTCAATTTTCTTAAATTTACCAAGGCTTGATTTATGACCCCAAAAATGATCTATTCTGGAGAATGTTCTGTGTGTACTTGAGAAAAAAGTGTATTCTGCTGCTTTTGGATGGAATGTCCTATAAATATCAGTTAAGTCTATCTAGTCCAATGTGTCATTTAAGGGTTGTGCTTCCTTATTTATATTCATTTTTGATGATCTGTCCATTGGTGTAAGTGGGGTGTTAATGTACCCCACTATTATTGTGTTACTGTTAATTTCCTCTTTTATGGCTGTTAGCAATTGCCTTAAATATTGAGGTGCTTCTATGTTGGATGTATCAATATTTACAACTGTTATATCTTCTTCTTGGATTGATCCCTTGATCATTATGTAATGTCCTTCTTTGTCTCTTGTAACGGTCTTTATTTTAAAATCTGATATGGGTATTGCTACTCCAACTTTCATTTGATTTGTATTTGCATGGGATATCTTTTTCATCTCCTCACTTTCAGTCTGTATGTCTCAATAGGTCTGAAGTGGGTCTCCTGTAGACAGCATATGTATGTGTTATGTTTTTATATCCATTCAGCCAGTCTATGTCTTTTGGTTGGAGCATTTAATCCATTCACCTTTAAGGTAATTATTTATATGTATGTTCCTATTGTCATTTTCTTAATTCTTTTTGTCTTGCTTTTGTGGATCTTTTTCCTTCCTTTCCTCTTTTGTTCTCTTCTCTTGTATTTCCCACCTTGAGAATTTCCTTTAGCATTTGTTGTAAAGCTGGTTTTGTGGTGCTGAATTCTCTTAGCTTTTGCTTGTCTTTAAAACTTTTTTTTTCTCTGTTAAATCTGAATGAGAGCCTTACTGCTTAGAGTATTCTTTGTTGTACAATAGGTTTTCCCCTTTCATCACTTTAAATATCTTGCCACTACTTCTGGCCTGCAGAGTTTCTGCTGAAAAATCAGCTGATAGCCTCTGGGGATTCCCTTGTATGTTGCTTCCCATTTTGCTTTTAATATTTTTTCTTTGTATTTAATTTTTTTAGTTTGATTAATATGTGTCTCAGCATGTTCCTCCTTGGGTTTATCCTGTATGGGACTCTATGCTTCCTGGACTTGGGTGACTATTTCTTTTCCCATGTTAGTGAAGGTTTTGACTATAATCTCTTCCAATATTTTCTCAGGCTATTTATCTTTTATTCTTCTTTTGGGACCCCTATAATTTGAATGTTGGTGAGTTTAATGTTGCCCCAGAGGTCTCTGAGACAGTCCTCATTTCTTTTCATTCTTTTTTTTTTTTATTCTGTTCCATGGCAGAGATTTCCACCATTCTGCCTTCCAGGTGACTTATCTGTTCTTCTGCTTCAGTTACTCTGCTACTGATTTCTTCTAGTGTATTTTTCATTTTAATTATTGTCTTGTTCATTTCTGTTTATTTGTTCTTCAATTCTTCTAGGTCTTTTTAAAACATTTCTTGTATCTTCTTGACCTGTGCTTCCATTCTTTTTCCAAGATCCTGGATCACCTTCATTAGCATTACTCTGAATTCTTTTTCATGTATATTTCCTATCTCCTGTTCATTTAGTCGTTCTTGTAGGTTTTTATCTTGCTCCTTCATCTGCAGCATATTTATTTGTCATCTCATATTGTCTAACTTACTATGTTTGTGGTCTCCTTTCCACAGGCTGCAGGATTGTAGTTTCTCTTGCTTCTGGTGTCTGCTTCTTGTGGGTGAGATTGGTCCAGAGGCTTGTGCCATTATCCCTTTGATAAGGCTTTGACTAGTGTTGTGGTAACCAGAGCCTACCCTGGATATTGAGTGGGGTCTCCCCTTTGCTGTGTGGTTGTAACTGCCCTGTCAGGGGTGGGGTCTGGTCCCTAGTTGTTGGAGTAGAGGTCTCCAGATATGTTTCTTAGCTGTTTTTCTGATCTGCGGTGTGAGGTAGGTGGGATTGGTGTACACCCACTAGGAGAGAAGCCACTGAGTATTCCCACTCTGGTGTTGTTCACCTGTGAATGTGCTCTATTGTGTCCACTTTCATCCATTGTTTGGGCTTATAAAGTACACTGTTGTTGGCACGGCAATGTTGACCATGGTGACTCTCAGGCATTGTTTTCACCAGACCACCATCACAGATCCATTGAAATCACGTCCCAGTGCTGAAATAGTTTTACCCCTGGACCCACTTGGGTATCTATGGAGGTAGTTCAGACTCTTCCCTGACCTGTCATCCATATATACATGCCCAGAAAGCCCACAGTTACTAAAGTCAGACCCATCTCAGCTACAAGAGCACTTGTCCTTTCAGAAATTTCACAGATGCTGAATTTAGGAAGGCATCAGCAAAGGTGTAACTTCACAGTTTGTGCAACTGTGAGAAGATATTTCAGCTCTTCTGCCTTAGTCACACGGCCCCTGTTGCTCACCTGTGGTTTCAGCCCCACATCTCCCTATGTTCCTCCTACAATAGTCTGCTCTAGAGTTTTCTGAAGAACATAAGCCTATCAGGCTGGAAGGCGCCAAGGAGGCAATCAAGGTGAACAGGATGCCCACACAGGAGGGTGCTTGGGTAGTGATTGGAAAGCATCAGCACTTCAGGTAGTGATAGAGTGAGCAGTAAACCCAGGCTGGGGGCTGGGCAGCAGGGGAGGTGATGGCAGGGGCACATTAGCCAGCTCCAGCAGGACCCCTCCCTATTGCCCATAGAGTCAGGTGCTGGTATGTGAGAAGAGAGGCTTCAATGGGGGCACTACACTTTGTGCATCACTTAACAATGGCATTTCCTCCACAAGCATTCCCATTTGCAGAGTTCTTCACTCTCACCCCCTTAGGCTGTCTCCTCACACCTAACAGCAGTCCCCTTCCAGGGTCTGCTCTCCAAACCCCAAGTTCATCTCCCAGCTCCCTTGCACACTGGTAGACACCCATCTCAAGCTGGGGTGCACAGGGTTGTGGCAGGGACCATCTGTGTCAGTCTCACTCTGTCCTGCCTGTCAGAGACCAGCTGCTGCAGTCTCCTCTAAGCCCCTGAAATTCTTCTTCTCTCCCAGCTAATTTCCCCACTGTTGAGGGAGTTTCCCCAGATGTGGGAACTTCTTCTTACTTTCAGATCCCTGCCAGGGGCTCAGGTCCCATCCTGCTTCCTCTCCTCTTCTTTTTCCCTTCCTCTTTCTTTTACCTCCCTGGTTATGTGGGGATCTTTCTTGTTCTTTTAGGTGTCCAGGGTCCTCTGCTAGTTTTCAGCAGGTTCTCTATGAGAATTGTTCTATTTGTAGACGTATTCTTGATAAGTTTGTAGAGACAGATGAACTCCATGTTCTCATACTCCTCCACCATCTTGGAAAACCCTCTACTTCTTAATTTCAATACATAAAAATAATTCATGTTATCATAGTCTACCATAATTTCATTATGGTTAAGAAAACATAACCTGAATTATTTAAGTTTTATAACATATACAGCAAATGCTTTATGTTTATCGGCATATGACCTATTATATTATGATTTTTTTATAAATGTTAAGTGTAAGCTTAAAAAGAATGTGCACTCTGTAGATTTTGGAAATGAAATTCTACATACGTTCCTTAGTTTAATTTTCTAATAATTTTCAAATGTCCTATCTCCTCCTGATAATTTTTGTCTGTATCAATAATGAAGGTGTTATATGTCTCACTGTGGTTTTGAATTTGTCTATTATTTCTTTTTAGGTCTGTCAATGATTGTTTTATTTATTTTGAGGTCACATAATTAGGTTATTATAAATTTAAGATTGTTGTATCATCCTAGTGAATTTATTCCTTTATGACTTTGAGGTGACATATGGTAAATACATTTTGCTTTAATGACTCTTCATTGTCTTATTATTCTTGAAGAGTAATTCATGTCATATAAGTATTAATTTAACAGTTCCTCTCTTCAGCATATTGACCACTTTATTCTCATTTTTCCTACCTTTCTTTGGCTCTGGATAAGTCGAAAGTTAATTCAGTTGTAGTTTCTTTGAAGGAAAGCTGTCTTAATCCTCTGACTACTCTTAAAATTTTTCCCTTTGTCGTTTCCTATAGTTTATATGTGATGAGTCTACATGTAGATTTCCTTTTATTTTTCTGCTTGTAGATTTCAGATTCCTGAATCACTGGATTTGACAGTTTTGGCCAATTTCCAGCCACTGTATCTTCAAATGCTGTCTCTTCACTTTTCTAGCTCTTCTCTCTGATTAAAGGACATTCTAAACATGTCATTTTAATTTTTATGTCTTCTAACCTCTCTTGTTAGAGAGATCCATCTACTAATTTTTACATTTCAGTTGTTATTTTTTATTATCTTTTTTTTTTTTTTTTTTTTTTTTTTTTTTTTTTTTTTTTTTTTATCTATGTAGCCTGACATAAATCACAGCCAGGTATTTTTTTTTTTTTTTTTTCTTGCGTTATGCGGGCCTCTCACTGTTGTGGCCTCTCCCATTTGCGGAGCACAGGCTCCGGACGCGCAGGCTCAGCAGCCATGGCTCACGGGCCCAGCCGCTCCGCGGCATGTGGGATCTTCCTGAAACGGGGCACGAACCCGCGTCTCCTGCATCGGCAGGCGGACTCTCAAGCACTGCGCCACCAGGGAAGCCCTATTATCTTTATTTCTAACATTTCTTTTCAACACATTTAAAAACCATGTCACTTACAGTTTTTTTTTTTTATTTTTTTGTTTCCTGCACATATTTCAGACTAATCTTTTATGTTTTCAAACATACTAAGCATAACTTACTTTTATTCGGAGTCTGATAATTCCAATAATTGAAGTTTAGTTTTTCATGGTTCTTACTAATGGTTCTCATTGATGATACCTTATATTTTTATATGTCTGTTTTTATATTTGTAAAAATAAATTAAGGCTAGGATGATAGTTTACTTTTCAGGAAAGGACTTACATCTTCTCTGTAGGCAGCTAGCAATACTAACTATGATTAAGGTGCAGAAGGCTTGTAGTGTTCCTAGTTGCCTACAGAGGGAATGTAAGTCCTCTCCTGAAAAGTAAATTATCATCTTAGCCTCAGTTTATTTTTACAAATACAGAAACAGACATATAAGAACATATGCCTCCTCCACCTTAATCATAGTTTAAGATTTGAGCTTCTCAGGATCACAGTGATATTGTAAACTCAGAGCTGTTTTTTTTATGTTCACCTTACCTGAGTGGGTAGTCCTTCATTGTTCCTGTTTAGAGTATGGTGTTTTGTCATATTTCCACATTAGGTGGGTCCTGGGGCTTTACATTTGCCATCTTTTATAGACTGAATGTTTGTTTCACCCCTGCCCAGAATCCATATGTTGAAGCCCTAACTCTCAATGTGCTTGTGTTTGGGACTAGGGCCCATATAATATAATTAGAGTTAGACTGGCTTATGAGCATAAGGTCCCTGTCTGGGATTAGTGCCCTTAGAGCCCTTTAAGTAAGAGACGATAGAGATTTCTCTCTCTCTCTCTCTCCATGTAAGTACACACAGAGAGAAGGCAGCCATCTGCAGCCCAAAGACAGAACTCTTACTAGACACTAACTCTGCTGGCACTTTGATCCTGGACTTCTAATTTCTAGAACTGTGAGAAAAAATAAATTTTGATTGTTTAAACCATCCAGTCTATGGTCTTTTATTTTATGGTAGCCTGAGCAGACTAATACATCGCCTCACTTTGAGACTGCCAAGCTATAGCAATAGTTTTTAGCAACTTTTTCAAAACTGGCAATATTCTC
Source organism: Lipotes vexillifer (assembly GCF_000442215.2). Classification (NCBI taxonomy): domain Eukaryota; kingdom Metazoa; phylum Chordata; class Mammalia; order Artiodactyla; family Lipotidae; genus Lipotes; species Lipotes vexillifer. Next base: position 85,982 of record NW_006774071.1, read on the forward strand.
AAGTCAGTAACTGGTTTGAACACTGGGCTTACATTTCTGGGTTCATTGTCTTACTGTCCTTATATTATTAGCAGATCAATTTTTTAAATATTTTAAAAATATGCTTTCCATCTTTTAAGTTGTCTTCTGTAACATAGTTGATTCTAATAGTTGATTCTAATTACATAGGCTGCTATTACTGAAAGTTTATATTTCCAAAAATTTACTTCTAATAGTTTTATTTTTATCTTATTTTTTCAATTTTATCTTACTGATTTTGATATTTTAAACACTTTGTTCTTATGTATTTTATATTTTGTTTCATATACTTCCAAAACCTGATGTTGTTTGAGGTCAGATTTTGATTGCTTTTGCTAAGTCTTACCCAGGGTGATATATTTCCTTATGTGACTGATAATCTTGATTATAAATTTATACTTGATGACTAAGTAGTGGATGTCTTGAGATCCTAAATTGTAGGTTCTTTCTTTGAGATGTGATGTGAATATACACACACACACACACACACACACACACACACACATGCGCGCGCGCACGCGCGCTGGAGTGATATACATATACAGCTGACCTTTAAAAGATGTGGGGGTTAGGGAGGGGTGCTGATCCCCATGCAGTCTAAACTCCACATATAACTTTACAGTCCACCCTCTGTATATGTGGTTCCACATCTGTGGATTCAACCAACTGCATGTAGTATTCTAGTAGGTATTTAATGAAAAAAATCACTTATATGTGGACCTGTACAGCTCAAACCCATGTTTTTCTAGGGTCTGTATATGCTACCAATTTGGGACTACTTGAACTCCTTTTGATGTTCTAAGTTTTCTGAGAAAGACTCAGATTCAGCATGCTAACTTAACATAGCAACATTACTGAGTATTCTGTTCCCACCCTTGTATCTACCTTCATCCCAGGGGAACCCGAGTTTTCAATTACACTTGCCATTCATCATTCTTATTTGACCTCTCTAGTTGAAGAGTGGAGCTTTCTTTACCTCTTTATAAACATTAAATGGACTAATATCTGTGTTTTTGCATTATATATAGAATAAAGTTTTGGGTTAAGTTAGTCATTCATAATATTTAGACTGCCATACAACAAGAAATCGTATTTCTACATTCACTTTTCAACTCAGTCCAACTGGGATGCTATCACAGCCACTCCACTCCATTTGCTTTTTTCAATGTCTCCAATTACCTCCATGTTGCCAAACCAAAGAACACTGTTTTGACGTCATATTCAACACAGTTGACTACTACTTGTGTGCTTTTTGTTTATTTGTGTTATATTTTCTCTTTTGGAAATAAATGCTCTTGCTTTTCTTTCTTTATTTTCTGGCATTCTTTCTTTGTCTTGTCTGATAGTTTGTTGCCTTTCTTATTTTCTTTATATTTTCTTTATATATTGGACTGTTTACAGTGTTGTACTTCTTTTCTGTTCTCTTCTGTTCTCTTCCCTTCCTTTCCCTCCACTTCACTTCTCTTCTCTTCTCTTTCTTCTATTTCTTCTCTTTTCTCCTTTCCTCTTATCCCTTTCCCTTCCTTTTATTTCTCTTCTCTTTTTCTCTTCTCTCTTCTCTTCTCCTCACCTCTTTTATTCTCTACTCTTTCCTTTAATTTTCTTTATTACAGACATGTGACTAATTAGCTGTTTGCCCTGGGACATATATACTCTCTTTGTCTCAGTGTGTTAATTGTTAAAACTAGAATGATAAGAGTAACCTACTATATAATTTTATCTACAATTTAATGAGTTAATTTGGGTAAAGCTTTAAATGGTACCTAACTTCTAATAAGTATTCCATAAATATTTTACTATATTTTAAATTTTCCATGAACACTCTCTGGATGATATCAGTAAGCTTTATGTAATTAAATACTACATCCAGGTTGTTTTATGGAACAAATTATTCTGTCTCCCCAAAATTCATTTGTTAAAATCCTAACTCCCCATTGTAATTGTTTTAGGAGGTGGAGCCTTTGAGAGGTAATTAGGTCATGAGCATGAATTCCTAATAAATAGGATTAGTGCCCTTATGAAAGACGCTCCAAAGAGCTCTTGTAGCCCTTCCACCAGATGAAAACAAAGTGAAAAGACAACCATCTATGAAATAAGAAACAGGTTCTCACCAGATACTGAATCTGCCAGTGTCTTGATCTTGGATTTTCCAGCCTTTAGAACTATGAAAAGAAAATAGTTCTGTAGTTTATAAGCCACCCAATTGATGATATTCTGTTATAGCAGCCCAAACTAAGATAGGTAATATTTAAGATTCTCCATCTTTTGTCTATAAATTATAACCACTCTACTGAGTATTAAATTCATATTACAGTTGCCTACTACACATTTCACATTGCTATCTGATGGGCATCACAAATTTAACATATATACAGAGGAGCTCTTATGTTTCAAACTCCCACTACCAAGCAAACAATGCTATCCTTTCCAATTTTTCTGATTTGGTAAATGGTGTCTATACCTCTTCTTGTACATATCAGAAATATAAAGGTTTCCTTGACATTCTTTTTTTTTCTTTTTCTCACATATGCAATCCTCAACCCACTGTAAAATTCTGTCAGTTCTACTTCCCCAAAATATCTTAAATTTATGCATTCCTTTCCATGTCCACTGCTATCACCATCATGCAAACCATCACCAATATTTACTCAATATAACCATCCATTGGTCTATGCATCCCATATTTGTGCTACCCCTCAGATTTCATACAGCTAACAAGGTTATATTTTATTACTACAAATAACTCATCTCTCTCCTTAAAAGATACCTTGACTGAATTATAATCTAATTTAGAAAAAAATATAACCCTTTTACCTACTGTGCACTATATGGTTTCTCTTTCCTTTCAAAAACCATTTCAAATCATTTTACTTTTTTTCTGGCATTCATTACACTTCAGCTATACAGACTGTCTTTTAGTTCTTCAAACGTGCTAAATATTTCCCAGTGCAGAGAGAGACTTTTGCCCAAGCTATTCTATGTGGAATGATTTCCCACTAACTCTTCACCTGATAAACTCTAACTCAGCCTTTACATCACAGCTTAAATATCATTTCTTCTGAGAACTCTTTCTTGACTACCTGATATAAATTAGGGCTCCCTGTAACAATGTTAAGGTATAATTGTTTTTCCTTATAGCGTTTCTCACAATTTGTAATTTTATAATATTTATCTGTGTATTGTTTAATGACAATCTCCCTTAATGTATAGGAAATAATACATGCATTGAGGAATAATAGATAATATAGATGGAATAAATAAATAAAATGAAGGCAATTTAATGTGAAGAGATATAAAGTTGAACAGACTTAAGAGTAATTTGTTTTGCTGAAGTAGAGAGGCCAATGAATGGGACAGAAAATAATGAATTAAAAGTTGTCATGAAGAAAACTTTTTTCTGCAATGAAGGAAAATCATTCTACAGATGAAAAGAGCACTACGTTATTTTTTTTTTAAAATCAATCCAGAAAAAATCAACATTAATATATGGCCTGGCAAATTATTAAATTTCTAGGAAAAGAGAGAAATGCTCACATATTCAGGAACAAAGACAAATTATCTGCAAGGGTGAAAAGCTCTGGCTGACTCCAGCCTTTTCCACTGCAACATAAATGGCAGAAGACAAATAAATGATGCCTATAAAATTATATAAAAAATAAATGTGACAATTATAATGTATCCAGCTGATATGAGTTTCAACTATGAAGGCAATGGACAGACATCTTCCAACACCACAGGACTCAAAGAAATAACATTTAGTGACTCTTCTTGGAAAATTTTCCCAGTGGTCAAATGCAGCTAATTTGATATAGAATCAGAGTGCAAAACTCTGAAAAGGATAAACTGTGGTAAAAGGAATGATGATGAGAATTTAATTAATTTACACATAGAATTAAGGGTAAGCACATGTGGGAACTGAAATGATAGAACAAGATATAGTTGTAGTAAACACTGACAATATAAAATAGTAATAAAAGCAATAATATTTGGCAGGAGTGGAGAGGAGGTGGAAGGAAGTATAAGGACACCAATTATCTCATCTTTTATGGTACACAGTCAATAAATGCTTAGCACCTAGAAATGGTGTTATAAAGTTTCTGTCTTCAGGAGTATTACATTCGAGTGAAGAAAAATGTAAATAAATAATTTACTTTAGTCATAAATGCTTAAAGAAATCAAATAAAGATACTGAGATAGAGAGCCACAAACATGGAAATGGAGAGATAAATTAGCTACAGTGTAGAAGAAGGATGCTATGGGAAAGTAATTTACTTTCTAAATATCTAACCTACTGTTAAAATTAATGATGACTCTACCAATTTTATGTTTTAAAATATATCTTCCCTTAAGTTTTTCTTTTTTTTTTAATATCTTCCCTTAGGTTTTAAAGAAGTACTATGTCTTGAGATAGACATATTTTTTAAAAAAATCATTAAATTATTGTTTTACCTCAGATTCACAGCAGTTTTTTCTTCTGCTAAATTTAACTAAAATTACAGTAAATACTACTTGTTAAAATAGCATGTAGAGAGTGAGACTAAGAAAAGATTTCTACCTATTTATCTACCTCTGAATATCTTTCTATTTATCTATCTTCGTTGTGACAGAGTTATCAGCCCCCTATCATAGAGAACATTGGGACTATTTTTCACTTATTTTAACCATGTAGCTTAAGGATTGTGCTGGAATTATCTAAAATAAGCAATTTTCTAAGACAAAAAATTTATTCTATTATTCACCCTCCCTAAAAAGAATTATCCCTCTTTCCTATTTGCCAAATATGTTATACTGCTGCTAACACTTTAAGTCTGGTTTCATCTTGTATTTTTCCATCTTCATTCATAAGAGTTAACCTTGTGTGGCTTGTTTGTAAGAAGAAATATATATTGCTTTTAGATATAAGTTGTGTTTTGGGGTTTTTATTGGTCAGGAAAATAAGTTTGAGGAAAGCAATTGACAGAACTTTTTGAGCTCAATTGTCCTATACTTGAACCAGTTTCATATTCATAACGATTTGGTTCTAACTTAAAATAAAAAGTGGCAGACACATAATGACAGAGAAAAATGTTCATCCAAGATGTATTCTAAACAGCAAGACAATCATTGTAGAGTAAAAACTCACTTAAGTCATTATGAAAAGCTTTATGTTTTCTGTGCTAAGCAATCTTAGAGTGAATGTCTCATGTTTAGAGTCACACAGTAAAATTGGTGTTGACTAAAACTGCTGGGTGTACAACATGGGCAAAAACTGGTAACTGTCCTAACTGAACAAATAAAATCACAGACTATGAGATAAAACTGGGTTTATTAAGCAGCTGTTTGTTGACATTATCTCATTAAAAAGGTTAAAATGCCAACAAAATATAAGCTCAAAGCTAAAACTCATCTTGCTTTTCTTGGACACTTCTGCAGAAAATTTTTTAAAGTGCATGATATGCTGAGAACTAATAATGGTAGGGAAGGTATTAATCAAAAATAATAAGAAGTAGGACAAGGAAAGCTAGGGAAACATTCTACATAACTAAATTTGTCTGTCTGGATTCCAAAAGCAGTGAAGTAATAGTCTATTTGTGGATTTTTTTTTTTTTTTTTTTTTTTTGCATTCTTTCTGGATAGGTTTTTATAGTTTTGAAGCTATACGGAGCTGGCTTGACAAATAACCAAACATTATCAGCATCAGTTGGTAAGGAAATAAGTAATCAACAAATAGTATATTGACACTGTTGAGACTATAACCTGTCAATAGATACTGTCCTTATTTTCTGCCCAAGTTTGAAACAAATTTACAGAGAGGTAGACAAACTAATGGAAATTTAAGTGTTAGCTTTATTATTGATACTACCTAGGGGGGAAGACATGTTTTAGGTTTGAAACCAAATGGACTTGCTGATACTTTCTACTCCCCTTCCCTCCTGTACCCTTAGTCTAGAACTTGGGACCTCATATCTGAGGGAAAATCTGGATCTCAGAACACACACATTGACCCAGAATCTGAGTGAAGAGAGAAGGAAAGAGACAGAAACACCAGTGTTTATGAACTCTTAATGGACTAACTTCACTTGATTGAGAAATATAAGTAAAAGATGTCACCCCTTTATCAGCTAATCCACTTCTTTTCTTTGAGCAGTGGTAAGAAATGTGTAAAAGATAGAGGTCATCTTAGCTTCCACTAGGAAACATGAAAAGTATGAAGTGCTGTCCTTCATAACGAATACCTTTCCCATGTATCTTATAATATAACACATTAAATTTTATAAACATTATTTGAAAACATTAGAATCTCTGCTGCTAAGACACATACACACAAATACTTTTTTATTAAAATATTTTTCAAAAGAAAATTACAAGAAAATATGTCAACTGGCAAAATGTGAAAGAAAAGGCATATAGGAAATAAAAATGAATAACTGCTCCATAGGGGTATACCAGATTTTCCAGAGTGTCTTGGTTAAATTTTCTCCTCCCTATGGGTGTTGTTCAGTTCAGAAAAATAATTTTTTTTCATAATGTGACACATTTTATGATTGCAATACATGGCAATTAAATGGATTGTCAATAAAAAAGTCATAAACAATGAGAGACAGTCCATTCTAATGTTATTAATATTTAAGCCACTGAATCAGTTGATTCTGTGATTTTTGTCAATGTAAGTGACATAATTGATTGGATCTATTCAATATTTGGAGTGTGTTAACATGATGACTTTAAAAAATTGCACTTATGTTTTCAAACTACAATTTCCTTTTGTAGAGGTTTTTGTAAAACTAGAATGCTTCAACCCCTCTGAGGCAGGATCTGTATGCATTAGTGCAACAAGTTGTTCAGGAGAAAGGAGTTTGTTTTCTTGAAAAATCAAGGGTGGGAGACCTAAAGCTATGACATGGAGCTAGGGACAAGTGTTAGGAATTTCATATCCTAAGGTAATGGAGACAAACCTTGGAACAGTTGTGCTTTTCAATAAATATCGTTTTTGTCAGAGGCTGAATTTAAGGGTTCACGTGCATATACGTTTGCACTGCCTTGTTTTAAAGAAACATAAAATGAATCCTATATGTCAATTGAAGCTTTCAGAGAAGAGAAGCATTAGTATCTTGATCCAGAATAAAATTTGATACAATAATATTTAGTAATGTTATTGGTTTCCAGAAGTAATGTTTTATATTTGGAAATTTTTTTACAGTCGATGAACCAGTGTTTGGTATTTATATATATTATATATAATAAGTGAACAAACATATATATATTATATATATTAAGTGAACAAACATATAAATAAATGAGTGAATGAATACAAAATAATATCATTACCCTTCCATGATCTACCCTATAGGGAAGGTGTGACTATTTTTTGTTTGTTTTCAGTGGATCTTATGAAAGAACAATTCAAGCCATAAGAGGACCCATTTATTTTTGAAAACTCTGGACAAATATACATTCTCTTCCTGATGGTTCATTAACTATAGTATCTTCCCTGTAGATCCCCAAACGGTTTGGTCATGTTAAGCTAGTTAAATATTTTGTCAGACTGTGGTTTATTGGCCTCTCATTGTTAAAAGAACTAAAGCTTTATTTACAATGCTCAGCAGTATATTCAGTTTAATTCCAAAGATTCCTAGAGGCAGGATTTTGTTTGGGGACCAGGTATTTCCTTTGCAAACAAAATCCTTTATCACCTTTCATTGCTTTCTTCACTGGGGATCATGACACAGTCCTAAAATATAATCTGACCAGACATCATGGTGATTTGAGGGAAGATCACTGAGAGTACTGTGATTTCAAGGCTTAGGAACAAGTTCTTAGGATTATGATTATAGGTTTGAAGTGACATCTGTAGATGCAAAATATAAGGGCATATTAAACATTCACTTCAAATTAATAATTCATAGGAGATAAGCACCTGTTTGCTTTTTCTTTTTGTTACACAATTACTAAAATATTTATTATAGAAAATATTTAAAATGTGATTAAGTCCAAAATTTTGAACTTGGATACAAATGACTGAGATGTTAATAATGAAATAGCATCATATTAGCTCATTAAAGACATTTAGATAGGTATATAGATATAGATGTAGAAATAGATATAGCTAGACATATGACAAAGTTATTCTTTTGGCAGTATTCCATAGTGTGTAATACCCCATGTCTCCCTGATTCTGAATTTAATCATTCTTTTCATTATTTTCCAATAATAAAAGAGAAAAATGTCATCTTATTGTCAAATGTATATTTCTGTAATTGCTAATAAGAGAAAATACTTTCAAAATTTGGAACATCCATTTCTGTTTTATATTTGTAAATTGCTTTTTATTTACAATTATTTGGTTTCATCAAGGTAATTTTGTTTTTTAAATTGATTTTAAACAATTATTTTTATGTTAATAATATTAACCATTATCAATAAATGCTACCATTTTCCCCAGTTTGTTTTAAGGTGATTCTGATAAATTATTTTAAGCTTTTATGTACTAAAATCCAATAATACTCCTGTTTATTTCTATTTGTATCTACTACAAAAATATTACTTAGCCAGAAGAAGAAAACAAATATTAAATTACTTTTCCACTAGTTTGTCTTTTAATTATTTAACTTAAACCTTTATCCATTTGAAATTTATTTTTGAATAATATGTTATATATAATCTAAATTCATATATATATATATTTTTAAGTTTTTTTTTGTTTTTTTGTTTTTTGGCAGTATGCGGTCCTCTCACTGTTGTGGCCTCTCCCGTTGTGGAGCACAAGCTCCGGACGTGCAGGCTCAGCAGCCATGGCTCACAGGCCCAGCCGCTCCGTGGCATGTGGGATCTTCCCGGACCGGGGCACGAACCCGTGTCCCCTGAATCGGCAGGTGGACTCTCAACCACTGCGCCACCAGGGAAGCCCTAAATTCATATTTTATCCACATCATTTGTTCAAAGATTTGAAATATTATTTTGCCAATGAAATTGTTTTTATACATTTCAATCTATTTACCTTCTACTCTGTTTAAGTGATTTTTTTTGGTTTATCTTGAAAGAGCTGTATACTTCTAATACATAATATACTTTTCTGAAATATTTTAATATCTAATAGGACAAATACTTTTTCACTCTCTCCTTAATAATATTTTATGGTAAAATTAAAATGATTTCAGCAAGTTCCCCCTAAATCCCATTTGTATAGTCATTAAAGTCATTATAGTCACAGTAATTTGAAGTCAATCAGAAATATATATTCCTTTAGTTTATGTAGATTTTAAATGTCATTCAATAACTTTTTTCTGCATAATTTTTATCAAATAATAGGAATTATTTATTTTTTGTGAAAAGGACTTTATCTCATTGTGTTTTCCAACAACTTTTCTCTTTTTTTTTTTTTTTTTAATGGTACATGGGCCTCTCACTGTTGTGGCCTCTCCCGTTGCAGAGCACAGGCTCCAGATGTGCAGGCTCAGCGGCGCGGCCAATGGTACATGGGCCTCTCACTGTTGTGGCCTCTCCCGTTGCAGAGCACAGGCTCCAGATGTGCAGGCTCAGCGGCCATGGCTCACAGGCCCAGCTGTTCTGCAGCATGTGAGATCTTCCCAGACTGGGGCATGAACCCATATCCCATGCATTGGCAGGCAGACTCTCAACCACTGCACCACCAGGGAAGCCCCCCAAAACTTCTGTTATCATGTAGGAAACACTAATTTTGCCTTTGTAGTTTATGGTTGACCACCTCACTGAAATTTCTTATTCATATCACTTAAAAAGAAATATTTCTCTTAACAGACTCTCAAATTCTTTGCAAAAATAACTTTTAAATATCTTCCTTACTGTAATTTATTTGTTTTTGTATTTGCAGTTTTATATTGCCACACTTCCAGAATAATATTGAATACTGGAAGTGATGAAAAGCATCCTTTTGTTGAGGTTGATTATATTTAAAAGATGCTCAAATCCAGCAACAAATAAAACAAGACCACGCAGATTTAGTTCAGGGATGCCAAAATGTTCTGATATCAGAAAAATCTATTAATTTAAATTAACATATTAATAGATCAAGCGAGAAAAATTATCTCATAAACTGTAAAAGTCCTTTGAGGAAATTTAATATCTTATATAAATCTCCAAATAAACTCACAATAAAACATTAGCTGAAGCCAGTCAACAAACAGGATGGTTAAAGATAAACACTAGATTTACAGTGGACACCTACTAGAGGAAGTTTCAAATTCCTATCTGTGGGTCCTTTAAAGTTCATGAATGAGCATCAGGGAGTCTATGTACAAGTGAAAGTAAATGTAAAATAAGTGGAAATATATACACATATTTTGTAGATTTAGATTTTTCTGGAGAGCTGTTTCATTACTGTAACCAGATTCTCTCACAGATCAAAATTTGTGAATATTATTCTTGATTTGAAAGCACATTGTAATTAGACAAGAAAATCAAATAGTATGACCCTTGGATAGTTTCCTCAAGGAAGTCATCAGCATTTAAAGATAAAATGAATGGACTGCAACTCTGTCAAATTTCCATAAATATTATTTCTCTCCTCTGGGCTTTGGATAGAAGTTTGTTAGCAGATCATCTGAGATTATCTTCTCTGAAGATAATGTGAAGTATGACATTCTCAATACATAAGTGATCAGAAATACCTTGTGTTTTAGCAACTATAGGAGCAGGTGGTAAGTCAATTGGTTTCCATAAAATATTAGATAATGAAATAAGCCAGGACTCTTTGTTAGATTTCTTACAATGGAGACCAAAAATAGCCATTCTTTTTTTGGAATGATCTAAAAGTAAAACTTACATACAATATCTCTGAAATGTTAACTTAGAAATCAATGGGTACACACACAAAAGTGTATGTATCTATATCTAATTACATATTAATTACTATACATAAAAACCAGATTTATACCAAAGGCAAAGAGATCTTTTCATATTACTACTAACAAAGATAATAATGTTCCCAGTAGTTTCACCCATCAAGAAATTAACATATTTATTGAGTGCCTACTGTTATAGGCACTGTGTCAGTGATAGGCAAATTTTTTGTGTCTGCTTAAATTTACAAAGTACTTTCACAAAATCTCTCATTATTAACCTCTGATTAGATGACTCATTATTCTTATGATAAGTGTATATCTGTGTAATTTACATCTATGCAAAGTTTTGTCATTAACTTGAATTAGACAAGTCAAAACAAAATTGTTTTCTGGTGAAGATTTGCAATCTTGTCCACCTTCCTGCACCTCTTTGGTCTGCTCCATGCACTTAGATGGTTGTCTTGTGTTCGTGGTCCAACCAAGCTTGAGAGAAGACTATATCTAGGAGGGCCGGGTTATATCAGGTCACAGATCACTTCACTCCATCCCTGATAGTAAATCTCACTTTAGTCTTCTCATCAGAAGGAAATCCAAAACAGGTATACCTGGAAAATTTCTTCATTATATTTTTATTCTGGGGGAATTTCTGGGACCTAGTTCAATCAAAGGAAGTCTTTGAGTGTTTGATTTCAGGCTTCAGATGATTCTAAAGTTAGATATGAGGCCCTTCTCCAGGTCTTTATAAGATTTTCTCTAGTGTGTTGATTCTCCAACAGTGAGGAAATAAGCAGGTTGGTGCTTTCTATTGGTTGGTAGTACTACATTATTTTTATTTCACCTTGTTAAATCACCATCTTTACAGAGAGGCCCTCAATGACTACATCTGCCTTCTAAGTACTCCATGGTACTTACGATCTTTTTGGTTTGTAGCAATATTTGCTACTTTATGTTTATTACACCAAGGTAACAAAATTGTTCTAGTTTTGACTTTTATATATTTTAGGTATTATTACTTATTGCTCTGCCACCATACAACATTGGCACAACTTTTGTCTTTGCTGTTATTCTTTAAGTGCCATAAATCTTAAGGGAATATTAGAATTGTTGCCATTTCTTAGGGTGCAGTTATGTGATCTATAAGTAACACAGCCAGCAGCTAGAACTGAACAACTTATTTGGAGAAAAACAATTACCCAAACTACAATTCAAATGAGGCTGAATACCAGCAAGCCATTTGTGGTGGATTCTTCTTAAGGTGAACTCTGAGGTGGAGTTTGTTGGTGGGTATAAGAGAGAGTAGGAAAGGGAGAGGAAAAATTGGACAGAGGAAAACGTTGAGCTATGATACAAGCTGACAATACCTTGCCCTACTTCATAGGGAGTGCTTGAGCAAAAATGACTCATTAGTGTTATTTCAAAATGGCCAGATCTTTATAGCCTAGTCTCAATCAGTTATTGAATGTGAACCACCCCTGGCCAGGGTAGGTTTCTATAGCTAGGGAAATCTCTGAAGGGACTGACAAGTCTCTCAGTAGTTGAGACCGTAAGTAGTTCCTTCAAATAGAAATTTGGGTAGTACATCTCCATGTCCATACATTACAATATATAAAGAGATATATTATGGCATCACAATCTATTATGGAGGAGGTGTGGGGAAAGAAGAAATAGGAGGAATAAAACATATGCAAAGGAAAACATAGCTAACCTTTTCAGACCTGATCTTTGTCTTTATATCCCATGCTTTGTATCTCAAATTCTTAAGTAAATAATGAAGAATTATTTGGCCTAAAAGTTGTTTCCTTTATTTCAGCCTAGAACAGTTTTTATTAAAGTCTGAAGAAAGATCAATTGAAAGTAGTTTAAGAAACATGCTGATTATAAGGGTGACCAGTAGTTTTATACTTTTACCTCTGAATGAAAAGAATTAATGACACACATAATTATGAGATCTCTAAAGTCAAAGCTATACAAAGTGTCAATAATTCAAAATTTAAAGTCAGCAGTGATCCAGAATTAAAAGACCAGTAAGTGATAAATTATAATAATAATAACAATAAGCAAATATTGTGAATATTTGGCTAATATAAACAAATTAAATATATGTATCAGTGTGCCTTTTTGGGTAAAATTCTGTCAAATGACTAAGCAGCACATATCAATATCTTTTCTAATATTTAAGGTGGTAGAATTCAGACTTGCCTCTGGAGAAATACTTTATGCATTCAGTTTGTATATTTCAGTGAAGCAAATTACAGACTTAGCTTTTCACTCAGAACTCCTACTGGGAATATTGTGCTTCATAGAATAAAAACAATCTGGATGTAGTCAGAGACAAAGCAAGTGGATGGAAACAAGTTTTGACAGTACAGTGAGCCAAATCCTGCCTTCACAGGCATGCATGACCACCATCGCTGCCAGCATCAATGGAGCCCACTCCAGAGCCCATTTTCAGGTGAAAATACTGAAGAGGAAAGTCTCCAAAGGAATTTTATGGAGTTTTCCCATTGGTTTCAGGAAGCTCCAGCGTCTTTGTGTGATCTGAATAAAACTAAGTCTACCTAATTATGTAGTCAAATGTTTTGATTAAATATTTCACTCCTTGTTCTAATTATCACCTATCTCAAAGAGGAGATCTTCATTTTACAAATAGCAGGGAGAACAGGATTATCTTCCCCTCCCAAACTTGTTCAAAGATGAGAAAAAACACAGTAGGAGTCCTCACTGAAGAAAATGACACTTAACTGCAGTGTTTATCAACATAATTTGTTGCTTTTCTTGATAGAAATTCACTCAAAACTAACAAACACACTCTGAGAAGAAAGAAAAATATATAGTAACTAAAATTTAGATGCTTTGTAAACTAGAAGTTTGAGTTAATGAACTTGAACTACGAAAAAGAATTGTTAGTGAATCTCAAATTGTTCAGATATGAAATTGTTTTTTAATTGAAAAACTACTTAATAACTAATTAAATTATTTATTATATGTTATGATACAAATTAAGGCAATAATACTTTAATGGCTATCTCTCACATGCTAATAAACACTACAGCTTCTATGGGTAGTTCCAAGGATAGGGTGTACTTTTAATTCACCCTGAGCTTTAGCTTTTAACTGAGCTTTAGCTAAGTAGCAGCTGAAATGCTTTCCCACATTGTAATGATCTCCAATTCTTAAAAGTATTCACCTGACACTCAACATGATTTTTATGAATCATATCTTATATTCTAATTTGATCAGAAGTAGGTTTCTTGTTTGAGTAAATTCCCACCTCATCCCCATTTTAAGTTTTTTTTTAATATAAACTTGTAATTTTGAATTGGTTAAAACCTATTTTTTTCTGAGATACACCCTGTTATTCTACTTTATGAGTCACCATGACATCTCCTGTACCAATGTATTGTAAGCTTGGTTAATTTTTTGCCTTTTCTAAAAATAAATGATTACACCAATGTGCTATTTTTCATATCTAATTATATGCTACTAATATCCATTATCTCACCCAAAAACCTATCTATCTTCAAGAATTCCACAAATCTAGTTCTCTCAACATACAACCTTCTCTCACATGTTTCCAAGCGCCTGTTAAATAAAATCATTTAGTGTCCATCTATCACCACGAACTCAACATATTTGGAATCATTGTCAGATTTCTTCATGTTGTTAAATGTTGGTGATAATACTACAAATTATTTCCTGACTTTCAACCTTCACATCTTGATCTATGCCATATCATGTCTATTTTGCTATAAGTGACCTTGATTGGCAAGATCACAATTCAAGGCAAAGAAAATAAATATGGAATGTAGATAGGTCCACCAAGATAGGATGAACACATGAACATAAACAATTAGAGGTGAAAGGGAGGCCTATGAGATGGTAGCATGTGGTATCCAGAGTGTCTGATGGCAGAAAATAACTATGAATCCATGCAGATGTCAGCAAAAACTAGCTGAGGAATTATATGGATGGACAAAAAGATAGCACTTGGCTGTAGAGAGGCCAATAAAAAATGAAAAGGATAGTGCATAGAGACTTCCTTCCAAAGAATACAGTATGTGAAGTGAAGGAGAGTGATTTTAAAGTGGAGAAATATGAAAAGTACTACCTCAGCTGGTTGACAAAGTTTAATGTCAACAGTGGTAAGTCATGTTGAGTTCATGTACCCTTGATAAGAAATTTGTGGTCTGTCTCCTCAAAATTCGTAACTCCCGTCTAGCCATGAGAAAAACAGACAAACCCAAACTGAAGAACATTCTACAAAATATAGGATCAGTGATCTTCAAAACTTTCAAGGTCATCAAAAACAAAGTATGAGCAAATGTCACAGTGTAAAGGAGTCTGAGGAGGTATAAAGACTAAATGTAATGTGATATCTTGAATAGAATCTTGGAAAAGAAAAAGGACATTAGGCACCAAATAAGGAAATTTGAATAAAGTATAGGCATTAGTTAATAATAATGTGTCAATATTTCATCATTAACTATAATAAATATATCAAGGAAAATTGGGTGAAAATATGAAGAAACTCTTTGTAATATTGTTGCAACTTTTCAGTAAATCTGAAAATTATTCTAAAATTTAAAAATATTAAAATTATATAAAGAAGAAAAAATGGAGAGAAAATGGGGAAATTTATTCAAATAGACATCAGACAGATGAAACCATAGAATAAAGATAAAGCCTTGGGCTTGATGCCAGAATAACTGGCAAGAGCTCAATCCAGGGATTTGGTAAAAAAAATAGGACACTTTTTCTTGTAATGGACCAGAGTAAATATTTTTAGCTTTGCAGGCCATGTAGTCTCTGTCACAACTACTGAACTTTGCCATTGTTACACAGTAGTAGTCATAAGCAATTCATAAACAAATGGGCATGATTCTTAATGAAACTTTGTTTACAAAAATAAGAGGTGAGCTAGAGTGTAGGCTATCAACCCCTAGTATGAAGATAGGTAATTCAGAGAATTGAAATAACAACAGAAGAAAGTGACAAAGACTTAGTCACTGGAACTAGAGTTTAAAACAGAACTTGGTTATAGGAACATGTGATCTTAATTATCTTAGCAGTGGTACAAATCAGAATGATTTAAGAAAGTAGCTTTATTTTAGATTGTCAGAGTTCCTGAATCCAACTCTAAATTTCCTTGACCAAGGACATGATCTGTCTCAGAGGCAAGTACTAAGAGGACTAAAAGGCACAGAGCCTGGGACCATTCTCTGTGGTCAGTACCTGGAATGCAGATTGTTCTATATTGCTGACCAAGCTCAGTCATCCATTCAGTCTGTATTCAATCACATTAATAAGACACTATTTTCCCCACCAAATCCTTATGGCTTATTGCTCAAGAATCATAATCAATTCTTTCCTGAAGGATACAAAGCAGACACGTTGTTACTCTGTTTGCTCATGAAATTTAAGAATCTAAGAATATGTCAGTGCTCCCTCAAAGGCTTAGTTGATCTTTTGCTCATTTTGTCAGAAAATGAAACGTTCATAGATTAAAAGCATCAACTTTTCTCTTTCTCTTATCTTCTACCTAGAAAAATAATAGACATAAACATTCTTACTGTGTTTCCTAGAAGTTTGAAATACTTTAAGGCCAAGGTGAGCAGAATTGAATGAGACTTTTTGAAGAGCAGAGAATGTTATTTCAAGGATATAAAATAAATTGATTGAATGTGACATGCTGTAAGAACCAAATAAATTCAGACTGAACTCACGGTTTAGAAACTGTTGGTCTGATTACTTTATCTAACAAGTTAAAAAACAATTATCCCCACGGTTTATTTTTCATTTGAACTTTTTGTTGTATTACACTTTATTTAAGGATATTTTCAGATTTCTCCTCTCATCACTACATCTAAGAAAACAGACAGTTATTGTTATATAGCATTTTAAGAGTTCACTGTAAGGGAGGAGTACCCATACAGTTTACAACCAGAAATTCATTTTTTTTTTTTCCAGTGTCTTAACATTGCAGTGGGAAAAGCTTACAATGGTAGAAGTGTGGAGGTCTCAAAATAAATTGTGTCTAGAAGGAAGAGAAAAGGTGACTAAATCCTAGAAAATATCAAAAAGTGAGTCATAACACTTTCGGTTAGGTCAGCAGTCTCCCAGGGTGTCTACTAAACACTGGTTTAAACTTTCTAAGGAAAACTTCTAAACTACAGTTTTGGCTTCACTGTCAAGCACTCGGCTTTTTTATAACTACTTGTAAAAATCATTCACCAGAATCGAGGGACATGTGTTCTAATTACAGTTTAATTTCTAAGAAGCTGAGTGTCCTTCTATAAACTAACATACATTTTCTGGAATCAATTTTCTTTATTAATAAATTTAAAAGTTTGAGCTATATCAGTGATTTCCAATCTGACAGCATACAAGTATTAGTTAATATTACTTCCAGCTGTGAAAACAGACATCAAAAACCATAGCAAAAAAAAAAAAAAAAAAAAAAGGTGAGAGGTCCACCACAGGAGCTTCAGGTCCCAGGAAATAATAATCAGTGAGCAGTCTCCTGGAGGTCCTCATCTTGGAAACAAGACCTGACTCCACCCAACTGCTGGCAAACTCCAGTGCTGGATGCCTCAGGTCAAACAACCTGCAAGTCAGGAACACAGCCCCACTCATCAAAAAAAAAAAAAAAAAAAAAAAAAAAAAAAAAAAAAAAAATGACATGACAAAATATATGTTACAGATGGAGAAGCAAAGCAAAAACCTACAAGATCAAATAAATGAAGAGGAAATAGGCAACCTACCTGAAAAATAATTCAGAGTAATGATAGTAAAGATGATCCAAAATCTTGGAAATATAATGGAGGAATAGATTGAGAAAATACAAGAAATGTTTAACAAGGACTTAGAAGAACTAAAGAACAAACAGTGTTGAACAACACAATAACTGAAATGAAAAATACACAAGAAAGAATCAATAACATAATAACTGAGACAGAAGAACAAATAAGTGAACTAGAAGGTAGAAAGGTGGAAATAATTGCCATGGAGAAAAATAAAGATAAAAGAATGAAAAGAAATGAGGATGGCCTCAGAGACTTCTGGGACAACATTAAATGTACCAACATTCAAATTATAGGGTTCCCAGAAGAGAAAGAGAAAGGTCTGAGAAAATATTTGAAGAGATTATAGTCGAAAAGTTCCCTAACATGGGAAAGGAAATAGCTACACAAATTCAGATATCACAGAGAGTCCCATACAAGATGAACCCAAGGAGGAACATGCTGAGACACATAATAATCAAACTAACAAAAATTAAATTCAAAGAAAAATTATTAAAATCAGTAAAGGAAAAGCAAACAAACAAACAAACAAACAAACAAAAGGGAATCCCCACAAGGTCATAAGCTGAGATTTCAGCAGAAACTCTGCAGGCCAGAAGGGAGTTGAGGGATATACTTAACATGATGAAAAGGAAAAATCTACAACCAAGGTTATTCTAACAAACAAGGATCTCATTCAGATTTGATAGAGAAACCAAAAGCTTTACAGACAAGCAAAATCTAAGAGAATTCAGTACCACCAAACCAGCTTCACAACAAATGCTAAAGGAACTTAATTAGGCAGGAAATACAAGAGAAGAGAACAAAAGAGGAAGGGGGGAAAAAACTTACAAAAACATACCCAAAACAATTACGAAACTGGAAATAGAAACATAGATATTGATAATTACCTTAAATGTAAATGGATTAAATGCTCCAACCAAAAGACACAGACTGGCTGAATAGATACAAAAACAAGACCAATATATGTGCTGTCTACAAGAGACCCACTTCAGACCTAGTGACACATACAGACTGAAAATAAGGGAATGGAAAAAGGTATTCCATGCAAATGGTAATCAAAAGAAAGCTCGAGTAGCAATACTCATATCAGATAAACAAGATTTTAAAATAAAGACTGTTACAAGAGACAAGGAAGGACACTATATAATGATCAAGGGATCAATCCAAGAAGCAGACATAACAATGATAAATATATATACACCTAACATAGGAGCAGCTCAATTCATAAGGCAAATGCTAACACCCATAAAAGGGGAAGTTGATAGTAACACAAAAATAGTGGAGGAATTTAACACCGCATTTACACCAATGGACAGATAATCCAGACAGAAAATAAATAAGGAAACATGAGCTTTAAATGACAAAATAAACCAGATACACTTAATTGATATATATAGGACATTCCATCTGAAAGCAGCAGAATACATTTTCTTCTCAAGTGCACACAGAACATTCTCCAGGATAGATCACATCTGGGGTCACAAATAAAGCCTCAATAGATTTAAGAAAATTGAAATAATATCAAGCATCTTTTCTGACCACAATGCAATGAGATTAGAAATCAGTAATAGGAAAAAAAAGGTGTAAAAAAACACAAAGATATGGGGGTTACAATATACTGCTAAATAACCAAGAGATAACTGAAGAAATCAAAGAGGAAATCAAAAAATACAAAGAAGCAAATGACAAGAAAAACCCGATGACCCAAAACCTATGGGATGCAGAAAAAACAGCCCTAAGAGGGAAGTTTAGAGCAATTCATTCCTACCTTGAGAAACAAGAAAAAAATTCAAATAAACAGCCTAACCTTACACCTAAAGCAACTAGAGAGAGAGGAATAAACAAAACCCAAAGTTAGCAGAAGGAAAGAAATCATGAAAATCAGAGTAGAAGTAAATGAAATAGAAATGAAGAAAGAAATAGCAAAAATCAATAAAACTAAAAACCTGTTCTTTGAGAAGATAAACAAAATTGAAAAAGCTTTAGCCAGACTAATCAAGAAAAAAAGGGAGAGGATTCAAATCGATAAAATGAGAAATGAAAAAGGAGAAATTACAACTGACAGTGCAGAAATACAAAGCATCATAGGAGACTACTACAAGAAGAAGTAAAACTATATACCAATAAAATAGACAACCTGGAAGAAATGGACAAATTCTTAGAAAGGTACAATTTTTCAACACTGAACCAGGAAGAAATAGAAAATATAAACAGACCAATAACAGGTAATGACATGGAGACTACAATTAAAACTTTCCAACAAACAAAAGCCCTGGACCAGACAGCTTCACAGGCAAATTATATCAAACATTTAAAGAAGAGCTAACATGTATCCTTCTCATACTCTTCCAAAAATGGCAAAGAAAGAACACTCCCAAACTCATTCTACAAGGCTGACATCACCCTGATACTAAAATCAGACAAAGATATTACAAAAAGAAGGAAATTATAGACCAATATCACTGATGAATATAGATGCAAAAATCCTCAGCAAATACTAGCAAATGGAATCCAGCAACACATTAAAAGGATGATACACCATGATGAATTGGTATTTGTCTCAGGGAGGCAAGGATTCTTCAACATATGCAAATCAATCAATGTGATACACCACATTAACAGACTGAAGAATAAAAACCATATGATCATCTCACTAGATGCAGAAAAAGTATTTGCCAAAATTCAACACCCATTTATGATAAAAATTCTCCAGAATGTGGGCATAGAGGGAACCTACTTTAACATAATAATGACTATATATGACAAACCAACAGCCAATATCATTCTCAATGGTGAAAAATTGAAAGCATTTCCTCTAAGATCAGGAAGAACATAAGGATGTCCATTCTCACCTCTATTATTCAATATACTTTTGGAAGTCCTAGCCATGATAATCAGAGAATAAAAAGAAATAAAAGGAATCTAAACTGGAAAGGAAGAAGTAAAACAGTCACTGTTTGCAGATGATATGATACTATACATTGAGAATCCTAAAGACACTACTAGAAAACTACTAGAGCTAACCAATGAATTTGGTAGTTTCAGTGTCAAAATTAATGCACAGAAATCTCTCACATACTTATACACTAACAATGAAACATCAGAAAGAGAAATTAAGGAAACAATCCTATTTGCCATTGCAAAAAAGAATAAAATACCTAAGAATAAACCTACCAAAGGAGGTAAAAAACTGTACTCAGAAAACTATAAAACACTGATGAAAGTAATCAAAGATGATACAAACAGATGGAAAGATATACAATGTTCTTGGTTTGGAAGAATCAACATTGTGAAAATGACTATACACCCTAAGCAACCTACAGATTCAATGCAATACCTTTCAAATTATCAATGGTATTTTTCACATAATTAGAACAAAGCATTTTACAATTTATATGGAAGCACAAAAGACCCGGAATAACCACAACAATCTTGAGAAAGAATAATGGAGCTGGAGGAATCAGGATCCTGAACTTCAGACTATACTACAAAGCTACAGTCATCAAGACAGTATGGTACTGATGCAAAAACAGAAATATAGATCAATGAAACAGGATAGAAATCCCAGAGTTAAACCCCCACACCTACAGTCACCTTATCTATGACAAAGGAGGCAAGAATATACAATGGATAAAATACAGCCTCTTCAATATGAGGTTCTGGGAAAACTGGACAGCTACATGGAAAAGAATGAAATTAGAACACTACCTAACACCATACACAAAAATAAACTCAGAATGGATTAAAGACCTAAATATGAGGCCAGACACTATTAAACTCTTAGAGGAAAATATAGGAAGAACTCTCCTTGACATAAACCACAGCAAGATCTTTTTTGACCTACTTCCTAAAGTACTGAAAATAAAAGCAAAAGTGAAAAAATGGGACCAAATTAAACTTAAAATATTTTGCACTGCAAAGAAAACCATAAATGAGACAAAATGTCAACACTCAGAATGGGAGAAAATATTTGCAAATGAAGCAACTGACAAGCAATTAATTTCCAAAATATACAAACAGCTCATGCAGCTTAATATCAAAAAACAAACATCCCAATCAAAACATGGGTGGAAGGTTTAAATAGACATTTCTCCAAAAAAGATATACATATGGCCAATAGGCACATGAAAAATGCTCGACATGAATAATTATTAGAGAAATGCACAACAAAACTACAATGAGTTATCATCTCACACCTGCTGGAATGGACATCACCAACAAATTTACAAACAATAAATGCTGGAGAGGGTGTGGAGAAAAGGGAACACTTTTGCACTGTTGGTGGGAATGTAAATTGATACAGCCACTGTAGAGAACAGTATGGAGAATCATTAAAAATCTAAAAATAGAACTACCATAAGACCCAGCAATCCCACTACTGGGCATATACCTAGAGAAAACCATAATTCAAAAAAATACATGCACCCCATTGTTCATTGCAATACTATTTACAATAACCAGGACATGGAAGCAATCTAAATGTCTGTCAACCGATGAATGGATTAAGAAGATGTGGTACATATATATACAGTAGAATATTACTCAGCCATAGAAAATGATGACATTGAGTCATTTTTAGAGACTTGGATGAACCTAGAGACTGTCATACAGAATGAAGTATGTCAGAAAGAGAAAAACAAATATCATATATTAATGCATATATGTGGATCTAGAAAAATGGAAGAGATGAATCTATTTCCAGGGCAGGAATAGAGACTAAGATGTAGAGAACAGATATGTGGACACAGCGGGGAAGGTGGGACGAATTAAGAGTTTGGGATTGACATATACATACTACCATGTGTAAAGCAGATATCTAATGGGAACCTGCTGTATTGGGCAGGGAGCTTGATTTTGTGCTCTGTGGTGACCTAGATGGGTGGAATGGTGGGATGGTGGAAGAGAAGTCCAAGAGGGAAGATATAAGTATACATATTGCTGATTCATTCTGTTGTTCAGAAGAAAGTAACACAACATTTTAAAGCAACTAACCCCCTTCCCTAAAAAAAAAAAAAAAAAAAGCTTGATGGCCCAGGAATGGGAGGACTGTGGCCATCAGCAGAAACTAGAGCTAAAGAAAGGTGATGGCTGACTACTAACAGGAAGAATTTATTACTTCTAAACCTGGTGAAGATGGAAAGAATAGTCACTTTGCATCAGGGTTTCAGCCTTACTTATATTGAGGCTGTTTAATTCTTTATTGGGCTGGGAGAGGGCTGTCCTGTGCATTGTAAGATGTTTAACATCCCTAGCTATTAGCCTCTAGATGCCAGTAGAATGAGCCTCCCCAACCAAAGATGTCTGTGACAACCAAAAATGTCTCAAACATTGCCAAATATCCTCTGGGGTCATAACCAATCTTAGTTGAGAACAACTGGTTTGCAGCCACTGATAGTGTTGGGGCAATCATCTATATAGAATAGATTGCTGGGGAGCTTCAAGCTATGTAATATGAGGGCCACCTGCCCTGAAAGCCCAGTTTCTGCTGCTTGGGAGTTGGGGAATGCCCTTAAAACAAGGAAACTACCAACACTTACCTGTTGAGTATGAAAAGCTAAAACGGTCACAAAGAAAAGGAAGAGAGCAAATGTGGAGTTGATGCCCTCATGGTTAAGATTGGACTGTGAGGTGCAGTTTATTTTAATCTCCATTTAAAAGGTAAAGAAACTGAGTCTCAGAGATAAAACAACTTGCCTAAGTTCAAACACCTAGGAAGTTATAGAACTAGGATTCAAACCTAAGACTATTTCCTAATCCTTATGCTACAACTTAGGGATTCCTGGGACCTTATTATTCATTCATTCCTCCACCTGTTCATTTAACAACTACTCAGTTTCTACTATGTTCCAAGCTCTGGGAATAGAGTGCTCTACAAAACAGTCAATCCCTATATTTATGAAACTTGTTGTCTAGTGGGAGATAAAAATGACAAAAACAAAACAAAACAAAACTTTAGCATAGAGGGGAGTGGGATCAAGATGGCAGAATAGGAGCATGTGGAACTCCCCTCCTCCCACAAACACTTCAAAAATACATCTACTTGTGGAACAAGTCTCACAGAAAACTAACTAAAAACTAGCAGAACTCCTATACAACCAAAGCTTCAAGAAAGATTTCCACGTAACCAGGTAGGACAACAAAAAATGGTGGGGAAATGCACCCCTCGGAAGGATCTACCAAGACAAATATGTCCACAAGGGTGGACTCCCTCCCTGGGAAATGAGCAGGGTGGAGCCACAATTTGGATATTCCAATCCTGGTGTCCTGATCAGGAGAGAGAAGTCCCCTTGCCTGCTGGGAAACCTGCTGAGAAATACAGAAGGGTTGAAGAAGCCTTGACTATTCCTAAGAAGTGTGTGCATGCTAGCTTGCTAACAATCAGGGAGGAGAGAGTCTTGCACTGGCAGCTGCCACCTAACCACATTTCCTAATCTGAAGGCATGAACATTCCCACTCCAATCACTCCAGGCCAGAGTGTGGTGTGAGATATGGGCAAAGATCCAGTCCAGCTATGCAGAGATAAAGTGGGCGACCTGGGGTGTGATCCTGGTGGAGCTGTGGTGGCCATTGCTAGAGTGCACACAGGACGAGCTACAAGAGTGCTCCACACCTCAGCTTAATGCTAGATTGGGGCAGACAAGTCCTGGGAGAAGTCTGCCACAGAGACAGCCCAGATCTCAGGTGGTAGTGCAGCCACCTCAATTCCTGCAGCCACAACATCCTAACCCCCATCCATACCACAGCCTTATACAAGATCTAGGATGAACACAACTGAAAAAGCAACCTGACCCTGAGCTGCTTCTGAGTGGAACCATGGACACATACACAGGCAAGGCAAAGTTCCTCTGTGACCTCATGGGCCTCACTTACTTCAGCAATCACCTCCTTTGGGGTAGTACAGGCACTCAAGGGCAACAGAGACTGATCAAACTTGATCATCAGGGTTTTTACTCCAACAGCTGAAGAGTAGACCCCACACCTGACAGGGAAACAACAACCATGAGGTAGAGGGGAACCTCTGCCTTAGTCCTGAACAGGCTCCAGGTACTGCAACAACAGCCATACCCCACTCTCAAGAGGATAATGGCCAGCATACCCTGAGGAAAGATGTGGCTGATGTTCATACCAAAATCAGTCCTCACACCAAAAATATTGAACACTCACTCTCTACACAGGGATGTTCCAATAAAAAACAACCTTTTCAAGACCACAGTGGATAACTGTTTCTCCTAAGTTCACAGAGACAAGGAAAGTTAAGTAAAATGAAAAGGCAGAGGAAGTACTCCTAATTAAAAGAAAGAGAAATCCCCTGAAATAACTAATAATGAAACAGAATTCACCAGTTTACTAGAACCTAATTACAAAAAGGAGGTAATAAAAATGCTAACTGAATTAAGAAAGATTATCGATAGACACACAGATAATGGTAACAAGGAACTAGAAACTATAAAGATGAACTAATAAAAAATAGATGATTTAATTGCTGAGGTAAAAATCAATCTAAAGGAAATGAGTAACTGACTAAATGACACAGAAGAATAAATAAATGATCTGGAAGATAGAATAATGGAAATCACTCAATCAGAATAGCAGACAGAAAGACACATTTTAAAAAATGAAAGCAAAATATGAGATCTCTAAGATAATGTAAAATGTGCCAACATATGTATAACAGGGCTTATAGAAGGAAAAGAGAGAAAAGGGGATTGAAAATATATTTGAAGAACTTATGGCTGAAAACTTCCCAAACCTAAAGAAGGAAACAGATACCCATGTATAGGAAGCACAGAGGGTCCCAAACAAGATGAACCCAAATAGACTCACACCAAGACATATCATAATTAAAATGAGAAAAGTTAAAAGTAAAGAGAAGATTCTAAAGAAAACAAGGGCAAAACAAAGAGTCAGTTACAAGGGAAACCCCAAATACTATCAGCTGATTTCTCTACAGAAATGTTGCAGGTCAGAAGTGGGTGGCATCATATATTCAAGGTGCTGAAAAGGGAAAAAACTACAACTTAGGATACTATACCTAATAAGATTATAAGAATAAAAGAAGAGAGGAAGAATTTCTCAGACAAGCAAAAACTAAAAGAATACTAAATCTACCCTAAAAGAAATATTGAAGAGTGTTCTCTGCACAGAAAAGAAACAAGAATCTATAGGAAAGGGAAATTCTAAATAGGAAAGGGAAATATATAAAAGGATTGAATATCACATAAATAAGCCAGTACATAGATTACAAAATAATCAATTGTAAAAATGATTATAATTACAATAAACAGTAAAAGGATAAGCATGAACATGTAAAACAGGGCATTAAAATCACAAAATGTGAGGGAGGAGAGGATAAAAATTTAGAACTTTTAGAATGTCTTTGAACTTGAATGACTATCAGGTTGAAACAAGTAGATATATCTATGGTCAACGTACATAAATCCATATTAACCAAAAGTCAAAAACATACAATAGATTCACAAAAAACAAAAATAAAAGGACTCAAGCAAACTACAAAAGAAAATCATCAAACCACAAAGGGAAAAACAAAAAGAAAAAGAAATAAAGAACAACAACAACAAAATTAAAAAAAACAACTGGAAAACAAAGATTAAAATTGCAACAAGTACATAACTACTAATAATTTCTTTAAGTGTCAGTGAATTAAATGCTCTGGTCAGAAAACATAGAGTGTCAGAGTGGATAAAAAAATAAGAATCTACAATATGCTGCCTACAAGTGACTCATTTCAGGGCAAAAAATTACACAGAGACTGAAAGTGAGGGAATGGAAAAGGATATTTCATGAAAATGGAAATGAGAAGGAAGTGAGGGAAACAATACTCATATCAGACAAAACAGACTTTAAAACAAAGCCCACAGAGAAAGACAAAGAAGGGCATTATATAATGATAAAGCGAAGAATACAAGAAGAGGTTATTACACTTGTTATTATATATTTGCTCAATATAGAAGCATCTGAATATATATTAAAAAATACTGAGACATAAAGGGAGAAATTTACAATAATAGTAGGAGACTTTAACTCCCCACTGACATCAGTGTACCAATCATAAAGACAGCAAATCAATAAGGCAACATAGGTCTGAAATGACATAATAGACTAGTTGGCCTTAATTAATATCTATAGGACACTACATCTAAAAAACAAAACAAAACAGAATACATATTCTTTTCAAGCAGGTGTGGAATGTTCTCTAGGAGAGACCACATACTAGGTTACAGAAGAAGCCTCAACAAATTCAAGAAGACTGAAATTATTTTGAGCTTCTTTTCTGACCACAATGGTATGAAACTAGAAATCAACCACACAGAAAAAAATGGGAAAAGAATGAATGCATAGAGACTAATCAACATGCTACTAAAATAGCAATGAGTCAACAATAAAGTCAAAGAAGAAATCAGAACATACCTCAAGGAAAATGAAAATGAAAACACAACCATACAAAAACTATGGGAAGCAGAATAAAACAGTTCTAAGAGGGAATTTCATGGTGTTAGAGATCTTCCTTAAGAAACACCTCAAGTAAATAACATAACCTTCCACCTAAAATAATTAGAAAAAGAAGAAAAAACAAAATTCAGCAAAAGGAAAATAATAACAATCAGAATAGAAATAAATAAAATAGAGATTAATAAAAAACAATAGAAAAGATCAATAAAACCAAGAGCTGTTTTTTTGAGATGATAAACAAAATCAACAATCCGCTAGCCAGGGTCCCCAAAAAGAAAAGAGAGAGGATCCAAATAAACAAAATAAGAAATGAAAGAAGAGAAATAACAACTGATACCACAGAAATACAAAAAAAAAATAATAATCATAAGAGAATACTATGAACAGTTATATGCCAAAAAATTCGACAACCTAGAAGAAATGGACAAATTTCTAGAAACAGATTCTGCCAAAAATGAGCCAAAAAGAAACAGATAATTTGAATAGACTGATCATGAGACATGAAATGGAATCTGAAATTTAAAAACAACAAAACAAAACAAAAACATACAAACTAAAGTCCAGGACAAGATAGCTTCATTAGGGAATTCTCCATACCTACAAAGAAGAAATTATAACTATCCTTCTTAAAATATTTCAAAAAATATATATTTGAGAGGAGGGAACAAGCCCAAATTCATTCTATGAAGCCACAATCACCTCGATACCAAAACTAGACAAAGACACTACAATAAAAGAAAATTATAGGCCAATATCTTTAATGAATATATATGCAAAAATTCTCAATCTAACCATACCTGAAAAGGATGGTACACCAGATCAAGTTGAATTCATCCCAGGGTCACAAAGATGGTTCAACAAACACAAATCAATCAATGTGATACACCATATCAACAAAAGAAAAGACAAAAGATACATATCATTTCAATAGACATAGAAAAATCTTTTGACAAAATTCATTATACATTCGTGATAAAAACTCTCACTAAAGTGGGTATAGATGGAACATATCTCAACATAATAAAAACCATTTACTACAAACCCACAGCCACCATAATACATAAAGGTGAGAAGCTGCAAGACTTCCCTCTAAATTCAGGAAAAAAACAGGAATGCACACTCTCAGCACTTCTATTCAAAATAGTATTGGAAGTCCTAGCCACAGCAATCAGACAAGAAACACAAATAAATTGTATCTAAATTAGAAAGGGAGAGGTAAAACTGTCACTATCTGCTGATAACATGATATTCTTTATTGAGAGCCCTAAAGTCTGCACACAAAAAGTATTGGAACTAATAAACAAATTCAACAGAATAGCACATACAAGATTAATATACAGAAATCATTTGCATTTCTTTACACTAATAATGAAATATCAGAAGAGAAAGTAATAAACAACACTGTTTAAAATCTTGTAAAATATATACCTAGGAATAAACTTAACCAAGAAGGTGAAAGACCTATATGCTTAAAAGTATAAAACATTGGTAAAGGAAATTGAAGATGAGTCAAAGAAATGGAGAGATAGCCAGTGCTTTTGGATTATAAGAATTAATATTTTTAAAATTACCATATTACCCAAAACAATCTGCATATTTAATGCAATCCCTGTCAAAATATCCATGACATTTTTCACAGAATTAGAAAAAATAATCCAAAAATTTATATGAAACCCTTAAAGGCCCAGAATTGCCAAAGCAATTGTGAGGAAAAAGAGCAAAGCTGGAGGCATAACCCTTACAGATTTAGACTACACTACAAAGCTACAGTAATCAAGGCTTCCCTGGTGGTGCAGTGGTTGAGAGTCTGCCTGCCGATGCAAGGGACACAGGTTTGTGCCCCGGTCCGGGAAGATCACACATGCCATGGAGTGGCTGGGCCTGTGAGCCTTGGCCACTGAGCCTGTGCGTCCAGAGCCTGTGCTCCACAACGGGAGAGACCACAGTAGTGAGAGGCCTGCATATGGCAAAAAAAAAAAAAAAGCTACAGTAATCAGAACAGCATAGTATTGGCACAAAAACAGATATATAGAACACTGGAACAGAATAGAGAGCTCAGAAATAAGCCCATGTATGTAACTATATTCAATTAATCTATGATAAAGGGGGCAAAATATACAATGGCAAAAAGACAGTCTTTTCAAGTGTTATTGAGAAAGCTGGACAGCTACATGTAAATTAATGAAATTAGAATACTCTCATATCATGTACAAAAATAAACTCAAATTGTTTAAAGCCCTAAATATAAGGTCTTTACAACACCATAAAACTCCTAGATGAGAACATTGGCAAAACATTCTCTGACATTAATTGTAGCAATAATTTCCTAGATCAGTCTCCTAAAGCAAAAGAAATAAAAGTAAAAATAAACAAATGGGGCCTAATCAAACTTATAAGCTTTTGCAAGCAAAGGAAAACACTGACAAGATGAAAAGACAACTTCTGTAAAGGGAGAAAATACTTGCAAACAATGCAACTGACAAGGGATTAATATCCAAAATATACAAACTATTCATAAAGCTCAATACTGATAAAACAACTCAATCAAAAATTGGGCAACAGACCTAAATAGACATTTTTCCAAAGAAGATATACAGATGGCCAACAGGCACATAAAAAGATGTTGATAATCACTAATTATTAGAGAAATGCAAATCAAAACCACAATAAGGTATCACCTCATACCTGTCAAAATGGCTATCATCTAGAAGTCGACAAATAATAAATGTTGGAAAGGTTGTGGCTAAAATGGAAAGCTTGTACACTGCTGGTGTGAATGTAAATTGGTGCAGCCACTATGGAAAACAATATGGAGCTTCCTTTAAAAACTAAAAATAGAGCTTCCATATGATCCAGGAATACTGCTCCTGGGCATATATCCAGGAAAATCAAATACTTTAATTTGAAAAGATACATGCACTCTAATGTTCATAACAGCACAATTTATAATAGTCAAGACATGGGAACAATCCAAGTGCCCAACAAGAAGTGATTGGTTTAAGAAGATGTGGTATATATATATGCAATGGAATATTACTCAACCATAAAAAAGAAGGAAATATTGTCATTTGCAGCAACAGGAATAGATCTAGAGACTATTATACTTGGTGAAGTAACTCAGACAAAGAAATAAATACAATATGATATCACTTATATGTAGAATATAAAAAATAATACAAATGAACCTATATACAAAACAGAAACTGACTCACAGATATAGAAAACAAACTCTTGGTTACCAAAGGGGCGAGGGAGGGAGGAAGGGACAAATTAGGAGTATGGGATTAACAAATACAGTCTACTATACACAAAATAGATAAGTAACAGGGATTTATTGTATAGCATAGGGAATTATATTCAATATCTTGTAATAACCTATAATGGAATATAATCTGAAAAACATAACTGAATCACTATGCTATACACCTGAAACAATCATAATATGGTAAATCAACAATACTTCAATTAAAAAAAAACTACCAAAAATAGGATTTATTTGGTGACTGTTAGAGTTGTTCACAGCATTGATGGAATAGCTTCACAAGCAAACCACAGGAAGGGCATGAATAAGGGTAGCTCTGAGATTCTGACTAGCTGAAGTTTATTAATCATTTTCTCTAAGTCACTGCAAATAGGATGACTGCCCCAGGCATCTTCACTCTTTGGTTTATTCCAAACCAAACTTATTACTCAAACTTCAATTTTCAGAGAAAGATAATCTAAATGGGCACTGGTGGGTCAGTAGTCTACCATCAAATAATTCAGCTATGACCAAAGGTACAGGATCATGTAACATACATGTGTCCTTGGTAGGATGGGGATGGGTGAACCCAAGAAAACTATTCTTCCCTACACTCAAAGGGGATTATTCTTGTACATGATTCTTGTACAATCAATCTATCATCATGTACAATCATAAATGAACTCACATCTTTCCAATAGGAGACCAGCCATTTTTACTTAGTTTCTGCATTCAATTTTATGATGTTGTGTTGCAGTGTAAATTGTTATAACCTTCTCAGTACCAGTCTCCCTTTCAGCCTTTTAAACATGACCCCAATTTTAAGCCATGTGTTTTGTCTCTTTTCATAGACAAGTACATATGCTTCAGGGATGACCATACCCTCTTCCACTGATCAATGTGTAATAGCATCTCCTTTGTCAGAGATCATTTTGGATTAGGCCAATGACTTAATTCTGGCTAGTGGGCTATGAAAAGAAAAGTTCCAGAGATACCTTGGGGAAAAATGCTGGCTTTTAGTTAGAGGGAGTGAGTAATGGTATCTTTTACTATAAATTATTTTTGTGCCCAGATATGACGTTCAATCTGTTGGAGATCACTGACATTCACCTCTGTATATCTCCTCTGATATACAGAGGAGAGAAGAGCAAGATCACCCAAGGGAAATGAAACAAAGCCTGCTACACTTTGTATTTTTGACTTAATTAAAATTATTTGATGTTACTTGTACTCTATTCTCTGACTCCAAAATATTTTGGTAATGCTTATTCTTCCTCTACATCTGCCTTGATCATAGCTCAGTTTTCTGTATCTATGAAGGGAATAGTAATATTTTTCTTTTCACAACTATGTCCTATATATGATAATGGAGTAAAAGAAGCATACATTTAAAAATATATAATCTGGTTGTTACAGCAACTGTGAATTCTATGGAGAGACCAACATCCTTAAATTTGCAACTGAAGTATGGTCATGACTTACTATCTCCACTAACTTATATTCCACATGAATTCTCTTGACAACTTGCAAAAGTATTTACTTGCATGAAGGAGCACAGAAAGTTCTCAATACAAAGAAAATGAAGTCTTGACTATTGACGTGGTAGAACAGGAGGCAGCCACCAGGAACCACTCATTTCTTGATATTGTTGTATAATACCCATCACATTGGTTCTACATGGTCAGATTCGATAACCTCAACAAATATTTCTTTTTTACAATTTCCTCATTTACATTAGGAGTTAAATAAAGTCAGGTCATACTTTAAGTTTCCAGTTCAGAGAAACCATGATGAGGGCCCATTCCTTTGCATAATAAAACCTCTAGCCTGACACAATTCAAGAATGTTAAAATGTTCAAGGTGGGCTATTAACTATGATCCTTATACTTTTATCCTCTCTACTCTTTCGTTTGTGGCACTCAATGGAATAGGAATAAATTATCTCTCTGAGAGAGACAGGATCCTATTATTGAAATGGATTGTCCCCAGCTTTCAATAGGTGTTTATATCATTTAGAGAACCAGTTGCTTAAAGATGATGGATAGAAAATAAGACCAATGAATCTCACAAGAGACAGCCTCTTGTTTACTTCTTTTATTTTGAATTGGTTTCTTGGTTGGATGCAGAGCATAAAGCATTGAGTAATTTCATAGATGAATGATATTGACAGCAGCAGGGAAAGTAACTTCAAATATAGATTAGGTGTCTATTTGGTGAGGACAAATCTTTGTCCCTTCATGAGAGAAAGGGTCACATGTAATCAACCTACTACCAGAGAGCTGTCTGGGTCCTTAATACATGGTGTCATAACATGGATTCAAAGTTCTTCTTAGCAAGAAGGATAACTGAGCCAAGCCTGGTGAGAGGAAATTCTATACGTTAATCCTATGAATCTATACCATATCTGCTCCTTTACCCACTTTGTTTCTTGGTCTTATTGTATGAACATTGGAAAAGAAGGCTTATGGACATGCACAGAGGCTCATCTTGGGCTTCTGAATTTGGAGAGGCTGTTTTACAATGGCAGCCTTTTGGTGAAAGATTCAAATAATTTCAATCTCTAGGCCAGTATTTTTCAAGACATCTATAGCGAAAGACCTATTTCTTGTTTTGCTTTGTTTTGAAGTCTAATCTGTTACAAACCAAAAATTTCATAGCACTGCTCTAAATCCATTTTTAGATCTTCAGACACAAGTTCTTTCACCAAAACTCCTTGTCCTCCAATATTGATCTTCAAAGTCTCTTTTTAGATATCCTATTAGACTCTAAGTTACTGTCTAAGAATCATTGATAGTAACTTGACCTGAGTCCATCTCTCCCTTCCAGGCAAATTGAAAAATAAAGTATAGTTTTTTAATATTCACCAATAGGAAGTTTTTTTTTCTTCTTCTCCATTATCTGTTAATCACTGAGAAGGGTATTAACACTGATGCAAAATACATATGGTTGGCATAACCATACTGTGTGATACCATCTGTAAATAAGGCTCAAATTTCTCATTTTCATAACTGGTCATTATATCATGAAGTCATAATTTAATGCATGAGAGGGACACTGGAGTTATGTATGTATAACTGTTTGCATCTTCAGGTTCTGTTTGTAGCTACTTTCTGATGGGATGTTGTTGTATGTACTTAGCTAGGAAGTTCAGAAAACATCTAGTCCCTGATGCCATTAAAGTCCAATGGCCATATGCTCCTTTATGACCAGGAGCTCTTTCTCAAAAAACAACAGGTTCTTGTTAAATGAACCCTAAGTTCAGGGTCCTCTGTTCCACTACATTGCTGTATGTTTGGACCAGGTGTCACATTGTAGACTAGTCTGCTGCAGATATATTAAATATTAAAAGGGTAATAAGGTGCTTGGGGCAGAAAAAACAGATCACTAGGTGGTATATTAATACACTGTTTCTACATTTTAAAAGTTACTCTAAACATTAGTGGGTTAAAACAACAAACACTTATCTCACAGATTTTATGGATCAGGAATATGGAAACAGGTTAGCTGTGCACTCTAGTAGACTGTCTTTCACACGGCTGAAACAAGGTGTTGTTCAGAGCTACAGTTTCATGTGAAGGATTGAATTGGGGGGAGAATCTGCTACCAAGCTCACTCAAGTGGCTGTTGGTAAGACTTAGCTTCTTGAAAGCTGTTGGACTGAGGGTCTTTGGTATGTTCTGGACATTGACCAGAAGCCTCCCTTGGTGTTTTGACATGTAGATCTATTCAAACAGCAGCTTATAATATGGTAGCTGGCTTCATCAGAGTGAACAGGTGAGAGAGAAAGATGGAAGCCAGAAACATTTTTTGTAACTTAATCATCATGGAAGTGATATCACATCCATTTTGCCATGTTTTATTTGTTGCAAGCAAGTCACTAGATCCAGTCCACACTCAAGTGGATGGGATTATAAAGAACTTAAACATAAAGAGGCAGGGATCATTGAGAATCATCTTAGAAGCCATCTATAGATGGATTGTCTATAGATGACAATCATTAAAATCATAAAACACTTCTGTTCATATGCTAAATAGAAGAAGGGCATCCATATATGGTATTGTCCTACTAAGCTGTGTTTTACATCCTTTTTAGTCAAAGAAGACATAGGTTTTGTCTTAACTTTGGGATGCATATATCAGTTCAGCCCAGACAAATATGTTCTTAGGAACTTAACTGAGGTAGCTCTGTCCTCAGTGAAGTTGTTGTGAGATTTATTTCCTGTCCATCATCATCCATATATTTTTGAAATGTTTGTAAGGAACTTACTACTTGTGCTTACTCGGTCCTCTCAGAATTTTATTATTAACTTAAACCAGTCTGATGTCTTGGAAGGAATGCTCCAGGGGACCAAAGTTTCTACAACTTAGATTGTGGCAGGAATAAAGTGGCAGAAAATTATTCATATAGTCCTCCCACAGCAGGTGGAATAGTTTGGCTTTTGGTGGTCCCTATGCAATGGAAAGGAGAAATATGTGTTTGTTAAGATTATAACTGTACATCAAGTAACAAGAGCTATATGTACAGCCATAGTCACAATTAAAGTCATCCCCTGCTTAAGCTAACAATAATAAAACACACCAACCTTCCCTGCTGACCAACTTGGAAAATTAATTATACCTGATGAAAATAGGAGGAAAGATAAAGAAAGTTTGGAAGATTCCAGAATATTTCCTTGCAAGAGAAAAAATATCAACAGGACTTTAATAGTGTACAAGAATGAGGTGATGGGATTGGAAGCAAGATGGCAGAGTAGAAGGACGTGCTCTCACTCCCTCTTGTGAGAACACTAGATTCACAACTAGCTCTGCACAATCATTGACAGGAAGACACTGGAACTCACGAAAAAAGATACCCCACATCCAAACACAAAGGAGAAGCCAAAATGAGATAGTAGGAGAGGTGCAATCACAGTAAGATCAAATCCCATAACTGCTGGGTGGGTAACTCACAGACTGGAGAACACTTATACCACAGAAGTCCACCCTCTAGAGTAAAGGTTCTCAGCCCCAAGTCAGGCTTCTGAACCTGGGGGTCTGGCAATGGGAGGAGGAATTCCTAGAGAATCAGACTTTGAAGGCTACTGGAATTTGATTGCACGAATTTGACAGAATTGGGGAAAACAGAGACTCCATGCTTGGAGGGCACACACAAAGTAGTGTGCAGGGGAAGGAGAAGTGACCACAGGGGAGACTGAATCAGACTTATCTGCTAATGTTGGAGGGTTTCCTGCAGAGGTGGGGGGTGGCTGTGGTTCACTGTGGGGACAAGGACACAGGCAGCAGAAGTTCAGGGAAGTACCCCTTGGTGTGAACCCTCCCAGAATCCGCCATTAGCCCCACCAAACAGCCCAGGTAGATTCCAGTGTTGGGTTGCCTCAGACTAAACAACCAACAGGGAGGGAAACCAGCCCCACCCATCAGCAGTTAATCAGATTAAAGTTTTACTGAGCTCTGCCCTCCAGAGCCACAGTCAGCTCTACCTACCAACAGTTGCTACAATCAGGAAACTTGCATAAGCCTCTTAGATAGCCTCATCCATCAGAGGGCAGACAACAGAAGCAAGAAGAACTACAATCCTGCAGCCTGTGGAACAAAAAACACAT
Organism: Lipotes vexillifer; assembly: GCF_000442215.2. Taxonomy (NCBI): domain Eukaryota; kingdom Metazoa; phylum Chordata; class Mammalia; order Artiodactyla; family Lipotidae; genus Lipotes; species Lipotes vexillifer. Next base: position 121,917 of record NW_006774071.1, read on the forward strand.
TTATAGAAAGATAGACAAGATGAAAGGCAGAGAGCTCTGTACCAGATAAAGGAACAAGATAAAACCCCAGAAAAACAACTAAGTGAAGTGGAGATAGGTTACCTTCCAGAAAAATAATTCAGAATAATTATAGTGAAGATGATACAGGACCTCAGAAAAAATATGGAGGCAAAGATTGAGAAGGTGCAAGAAAGTGTTAAAAAGATCTAGAAGAATTAAAGGACAAACAAACAGAGATGAACAATACAATAACTGAAATGAAAACTACACTACAAAGAATCAATAGCAGAATAACTGAGGCACAAGAACAGATAAGTAACCTGGAAGACAGAATGGGGGAACTCACAGCCACAGAATAGAATAAAGAAAAAAGAATGAAAAGAAATGAAAACAGTCTAAGAGACCTCTGGGACAATATTAAACACAAAAACATTCATATTATAGGGGCCCCAGAAGGAGAAGAGAGAGAGAAAGGACCAAAGAAAATATTTGAAGAGATTATAGTCAAAAACTTCCCTAACATGGGAAAGGAAGTAGCCAGCCAAGTCCACGAGGCACAGTTAGTCCCATACAGGATAAAACCAAGGAGAAACATACCAAAACAGAGAGTGATCAAATTTGCAAAAATGAAAGACAAAGAAAAATTATTAAAAGCAGCGAGGGAAAGATGACAAATAACATACAAGGGAACTCCCATAAGGTTAACAGCTGATTTCTCAGCAGAAACTCTACAAGCCAGAAGGAAGTGGCATGGTATACTTAAAGTGATGAAAGGGAAGAACCTACAACCAAGATTACTCTACCCAGCATGGATCTCATTCAGATATGATGGAGAAATCAAAAGGTTTATGGACAAGCAAAAGCTAAGAGAATGCAGCACCACCAAACCAGCTCTACAACAAATGCTAAAGGAACTTCTCTAAGTGGGAAACACAAGAGAAGAAAAGTATCTACAAAAACAAACCCCCCAAAATAAAGAAAATGGTCATTGGAACATACATATCAATAATTACCTTAAATATGAATAGATTAAATGCTCCAACCAAAACACACAGGTTTGCTGAATGGATACAAAAACAAGACCCATTTATATGTTGTGTACAAGAGACCAATGTCAGACCTAGGGGCACATACAGACTGAAAGTGAGGGGATGGAAAAAGATATTCCATGCAAATGTAAATCAAAAGAAAGCTGGAGTAGCTATATTCATATCAAATAAAATAGACTTTAACATAAAAAATGTTACAAGAGACAAGGAAGGACACTATAAAACGCTCAAGGGATCAATCCAAGAAGAATATATAACAATTATAAATATATATGCACCCAACATAGGAGCACCACAATATATAAGGCAGCTGCTAACATCTATAAAAGACGAAATCAACAGTAACACAATCATAGTGAGGGACTTTAACACCTCACTTACACCAATGTACAGATCATCCAAAATGAAAATAAATAAGGAAACAGAAGCTTTAAATGACACAATAGACCAGATAGATTTAATTGATATTTATAGGAAATTCCATCCAAAAACAGCAGATTACACTTTCTTCTCAAGTGAGCATGGAACATTCTCCAGGATAGATCACATCTTGTGTCATAAATCAAGCTTCAGTAAATTTAAGAAAATTGAAATCACATGAAGCATCTTTTCTGACCACAACGCTATGAGATTAGAAATCAATTAAAGGGAAAAAACATAAAATGCACAAGCACATGGAGGCTAAACAATATGTTACCAAATAACCAAGTGATCACTGAAGAAATCAAAGAGGAAATCAAAAAATACCTAGAGACAAATGACAAGAAAACATGATGATCCAAAACCTATGGGATGCAGCAAAAGCAGTTCTAAGAGGGAAGTTTATAGCAATACAATCCTGCCTCAAGAAACAAGAAAAATCTCAAGTAAACAATCTAACCTTACCCCTAAAGGAACTAGAGAAAGAACAAACAAAATCCAAAGTTAGCAGAAGGAAAGAAATCATAAAGATCAGAGCAGAAATAAATGAAATATAAACAAAGAAAACAATAGCAAAGATCAATAAAACTAAAAGCTGGTTCTTTGAGAAGATAAATAAAATTGATAAACCATTAGCCGGACTCAACAGGAAAAAGAAGGAGAGGATTCAAATCAATGAAATTAGAAAAGAAAAAGGAAAAGTTACAACTGACACTGCAGAAATAAAAAGCACCCTAAGAAATTACTACAAGCAACTCTATGCCAATAAAATGGACAACCTGGAAGAAATGGACAAATTTTTAGAAAGGTATAACCATCCAAGTCTAAACCAGAAAGAAACAGAAAATAGGAACTGACCAATCACAACTAATGAAATTGAAACTGTGATTAAATATATTCCAACAAACAAAAGTCCAGGACCAGACGGCTTCACAGGTGAGTTCTATCAAACATTTAGAGAAGAGCTAACACCCATCCTTATCAAACTCTTCGAAAAAATTGAAGAGGGAGGAACATTCCCAAACTCATTCTATGAGGCTTCCATCAACTTGATACGAAAGCCAGACAGAGATACTACAAAAAAAGAAAATTACTGACCAATATCACTGATGGATATAGATGCAAAAATCCTCAACAAAATACTAGCAAACAGAATCCGACAACACTTTAAAATGATCATACACCACGATCAAGTGGTATTTATCCTAGGGATGCAAGGATTCCTCAATATACACAGATCCATCAATGTGATGCACCATATTAACAAATTGAAGAATAAAAACCATATGATCATCTCAATAGATGCAGAAAAAGCTTTTGACAAAATTCAACACCAATTTATGATAAAAACCCTCCAGAGAGTGGGCATATAGGGAACCTACCTCAACATATTAAAGGCCATATACAACAAACCCACAACAAACATCATTCTCAATGGTGAAAAACTGAGAGCATTTCCTCTAAGATCAGGAACAAGGCAAGGATGTCCACTCTCACCACTATTATTCAACATAGTTTCAAAGTCCTAGCCATGGCAATCAGAGAAGAAAAAGAAATAAAGAGAATCCAAATTGGAAAAAAGTATAACTGTCACTGTTTGCAGATGACATGATACTATACATAGAGAATCCTAAAAATGCCACCAGAAAACTATTACAGCTAATCAATGAATTTGGTAAAGTTGCAGGATACAAAAGTGATGCACAGAAATCTCTGGCATTCCTATATACTAATGATGAAAAATCTGAAAGTGAAATTAAGAGAACACTCCCATTTACCATTGCAACAAAAAGAATAAAATACCTAGGAATAAACCTACCTAGGGAAACAAAAGACGTATGTGCAGAAAACTATAAGACACTGATGAAAGAAATTAAAGATGATACCAACAGATGGAGAGATGTACCATGTTCTTGGATTGGAAGAATCAATATTGTGAAAATGGGCCTCCCTGGTGGCGCAGTGGTTGAGAGTCCGCCTGCCGATGCAGGGGATACGGGTTCGTGCCCCGGTCTGGGAGGATCCCACATGCCGCGGAGCGGCTGGACCCATAAGCCATGGCCGCTGAGCTTGCGCATCCAGCAACGGGAAAGGCCACGACAGTGAGAGGCCCACATATCGCAAAAAAAAAAAAAAATATTGTGAAAATGACTACACTACCCAAAGCAATCTATTGATTCAATGCAATCCCTATCAAATTACCCATGGCATTTTTTATGGAACTAGAACAAATCATCTTAAAATTTGTATGGAGACAGAAAAGACCACCAATAGCCAAAGCAGTCTTGAGGGAAAATATGGAGCTGGAAGAATCAGACTCCCTGATTTCAGACTATACTACAAAGCTACAGTAATCAAGACAATATGGTACCTGCACAGAAACAGAAACATAGTCAATGGAGCAAAATAGAAAGCCCAGAGATAAACTCACATGCCTATGGTCAACTAATCTATGGCAAATAAGACAAAGATATACAATGAAGAAAAGACAGCCTCTTCAATAAGTGGTGCTGAGAAAACTGGACAGCTACATGTAAAAGAATGAAATTAGAACACTCCCTAACACTATACACAACAATAAACTTAAAATGGATTAGAGACCTACATGTAAGACCAGACACTATAAAACTCTTAGAGGAAAACATAGGAAGAATACACTTTGCCATAAATCACAGCAAGATCTTTGTTGATCTACCTCCTAGAGTAATAGAAATAAAAACAAAAGTAAACAAATAGGACCTAATGAAACTTCAAAGCTTTTGCACAGCAAAGGAAACCATAAACAAGACGAAAAGACAACCCTCAGAATGGGAGAAAATATTTGCAAATGAATCAACAGACAAAGGATATAAACAGCCCATGCAGCTCAACATTAAAGAAACAAACAACCCAATCCAAATATGGGCAGAAGATCTAAATAGACATTTCTCCAGGAAGACATACTGATGGCCAAGGAGCACATGAAAAGCAGCTCAACATCACTAATTATTAGAGAAATGCAAATCAAAACTACAATGAGGTATAACCTCTCACCACTTAGAATGGGCATCATCAGAAAATCTACAAACAACAAATGCTGGAGAGGGTGTGGAGAAAAGGGAACCCTCTTGCACTGTTGGTGGGAATGTAAATTGATACAGCTACTATGGAGAACAGTATGGAAGTTCCTTAAAACAACTAAAAATAGAATTACTATATGATCCAGTAATCCCACTCCTGGGCATACACCCAGAGAAAACCATAATTCAAAAAGACACATGCACCCCAGTGTTCATTGCATCACTATTTACAATAGCCACGTCATGGAAGCAACCTAAGTGCCCATCAACAGACGAATGGATATAGAAGTTGTGGTACATATATACAATGAAATATTACGCAGCCATATAAAAGAACGAAATTGAGTCATTTGTTGAGATATGGATGGATCTAGAGACTCTCATACAGAGTGAAGTAAGTCAGAAACAGATAAACAAATATCATATATTAATGCATGTATGTGGAACCTAGAAAATGGTACAAATGAACTGGTTTTCAGGGCAGAAAGTGAGACACAGATGTAGAGAACAAACGTATGGACACCCAGGGGGTGAAACCATGGTGGGCTGGCGATGGTGGTGTGCTGAATTGGGCAATTGGGATTGACATGTATACACTGATGTGTATAAAATTGATGACTAATAAGAAACAGCAGTATAAAAAAACAAACAAAAACAACTAATATTAAAATTTCTTTGGGTTATTTGTATGGAAATATGTTAATATAAATGTTTCAGACATTACATGAACTTCCTAAAAATCTTATATGTTCTGGTAAAATGTTATAAGTCATAATTCTAGTTATTACATTAAAATGTATATCTCAGAAATAACTAAATTTCCTTATCAATTGCAATTTTATGAACTTTCATCAAATCTTTTACCGTGGTCATTTTTAAGTCTTTTGTCATTTACAGACAGTTCTGGGTGTACTGTGATGCTTTTGCAAAAATGTTCCTATAAAAGGGTTTCATACTCAAGGAATTCATGGAAAAGACTCTGACAAATACAGGTGTCTGGTAACTGACTATACTGCTGAACTAAATGAATGAGCATTTTCAGAACACTAATGGAAAACTGATGAATTCATAAAAGTGCTAACAAAAGATCAAGATGAACAAAATAATTAATTACATGGAACTGATTGAACTGATGAGGATGATTATAATTTTTGTGACTTTCTGTTTGAATAAAAAAATAAAATCCCACAAGGACTGAGAGGCAAAAAATATACAAATCAATTTTCACTGCAAAGTAAAGAAGCTGTTTAAGTGGAGGATTACTAGACTGAATGTCAATATTATGACATAGTATCTGTGTGTTTCATGTTTGGTAATTGCAATCATTGTTGCTTTTGTTATGGTCATCCATTTACAATGCTTGGTGTCAGTTTATTTATCTCTTGCAAAAATAAAATACAGTGTGTGTGTGAAAAAAAAAAGAAAATGAAAAGGTAAGCCACAGACTAGGAAAAAATATTTGCAACATGTTGACAAGGATATTACATGCAGATTTAATTTTTTAAACTCTTGCAATAATTAGAAGAGAGAATCTTAAAAACAGTGAACAATTTTGAACAGACACTTCAAAAAAGGAAATATATTAATGGTCAATGAACACATAAAAATATTCAACATTGAGTATCATCAAGGAAATGCAAATTAAAATACTTTGAGATGTCTCTACACAGTCATTAGAATAATTAAATACTGGCAATGCCAAGGGTTGGTGAAGATGTATAACAAATGGAATTCTCATACACTGCTGGTAGGATTGTTAATTTTTCCAACCATTGTGGAAAGCAGCTTGAAAGTTCTTTATAAAGTTAAAATACATCTATCATAAACCCCAGCAATTCCATTCGTTTATCTGGGAGAAAGGAAGTTATATTTTCATGCAAAGACTTTCACTATAATGTTCATAGCAGCTTTATTCATACCCTCAAACCAGAAACAACCCAAATAGTTATCAAGAGTTGAACTGATGAATAAATTTTGGTATGCATAAAGTGGAATACTACATCAATTAAAGTGAACAGACTACTGATATATGCAGCGACATGTACCCAAAAGATTTCACAAACTGTATAATTCCATTTATATGACATTTAAGAAGAAGTATTGAATACAGTTAAGCAAACTGGTGGCTGCTTGGGGTTAAAGGTGAGGAGTATTGATTGCAAAGGGGCACAAGGGAACATTGTAAGGTTATAGAAATGTCTTAAATAGTTACTATATTTGGAATTACATGATTGTATATGTTTGTCAAAATTCATCAAACCCTACATTACAGGGATTCATTTTATTTTACATAAACTATACCTCAATAAATTTGATTTAAAAATATGTATATGACTTGAGTCCTTAAGATCCTGTCCTGAGCAGCCAGCCCTAATCTTCAGTCACCCTTTTCTGATTCTGAATTATTCATGTCCTATTAATCTCCCATATCCTTCAATACTTTTCCACCTTTGAAAATTTGGCTTACTTGTATCTCCAGTCACTGACCAGTCTGCAATCTTTCAGTTCAGTTCAGTTCTGTCTTGTCTCTAAAAGCCTCACTTTGGAAACTCAAATATGGTGGCCAAATGGATTTGGTTTAAATTGTAGTATGTTAGATTTTCATTAAAATAGAGGCTAAAACACCAAGTATATGGATTGAAAAAAATTAGTTTAAAAATTTGTATGGAAGTTGCACTATGTGATTTATGGGAAATAGTTTGATTTTTTAATTGTTTCAAACTTTTAGTGCATACCAGAATCATGTGGAAAACATCTTACAATGAAGGTGGTCTTAGGTAGGTTCTGAAATATTGGTTTTTAACAAGTCTCCCAGATAATTTGGATATTCTGACCATATTTTAAAAACACAGGTTTACTGGAAAGAAGTTAACTTGGCTTGCTTGAGGATAGAACATGTGTGTGTGTGTGTGTATGGTGGTCCTGAGGGCTAGGGAGTATTGTACCCTCTCAATTCATATTCCAGCCCTGCCATTTTCAAGTTGAGATACATTGGTAAATCACTTAAACTCTTTGAACATGCTTCCTTCTTTATGAGGGAAAATGATTATACCTATTCTTGAGGCTTGTCGTACTGATTAAAGGTGTGAGTCTGTTAGGCACCCAGAACTCTGCCAAGCATATAATGCATATTAGATATTACTTACCTTCCTTCTTTAGTTTGTTGTAAAGACATGTTCATTCTTAAACTTTGTTCGGGTAACTAACATGGAGATGGTACGTACATTAAAAATATTTTATTTCTATACAGTTAGCCATAAATTTCAAATTGAGAAAAAGTAATAATTTGTCCTTTGTTATCAACCATACCTCTTACCTGCTTTACAGTGAAGAGTGTCTATTTTTTGTGATATAAATGTTTAAGGTATGGAATGGCTGAAAAAGACCGTTCATTTCCTCTCTTTCCCTTT
>NW_006774071.1:129864-224758 GCF_000442215.2 Lipotes vexillifer
TCTTTCCCTTTCCTCACCTCAGGTCTCCCTTTCTTTCCTTTCCCTCCTTCCCTCTCCCAAACATTCTTCCCTTTCTTTCCTCCTTCTTTCCTTCCTTCCTTTCTTCCTTTCTTCCATTAATTAGTCTGAATAAAATTTGAACTATGATCTAAACCTCCTTGTTTCCAACTCTTTTTAGCACAACTACACTGAAGATTGAATGATAATGCCACTTTTATAGTTTTGCTGGCATAACACTACCCAGCTGGTACCCTCCTGATACTGGTCAAGCCCTAAAAACAATTCATATAGGTTATTTTATCTATGCTGCATAGTAGGTTTATTGAAACCAACTAAAGTGATATTTCACAGCCATAAAATGAAATATATAGTAGAGTTATGAATTCACACTAAATTCCTCAATTCAGAATTTCACTTGGTTTCCAAACACTTTTATAAAATCTAGGGCAGAATATCATTGCCATTACTAAATTTGGACTTCATTTCATTCACCTTCAGGTGCTTATTTATTTCCTACTTATTATTATTATTTGCTTTTGATTCAGGCTTATTTTTCACTATCCAGTAATCGGCACAGTCAAGTTTATCTCTCATCAGTCACTCTACATACATCTTTTCTTCCCGCTTCCTTGTTTTGAGTCATGCAGTTTCTCCAATCTGGGATAATCTTTTCTGCCAGTTTAAATTATTCCCATTACTCAATATGCTATTCAATCTCCACAATTCCTCTGGGAAACTTTCTTCACTTATGCGAACCTTCTGAACTCCTGCCGTGGTTATAGACAGATCTGAGTACAGCATTCTAATTACACACAGAATATCAGAGATGGAAGGGACCTTAAGAATCATCAAGCTTAATGCCTCTGTTCACAGAGAAGAAAATAGAGTGCAGGATACAATCTGGCAAAGTGAAGGACTTGATCTTAGAGAGTGGGTAGGGACAAGATTTGGATGTGACACTGATGCTATATGTTATGATTACAGTCTGGATGCAAGAGGGAAGGAAGAGTAATCAAGGTTAGATGCATACAGGAGGGAGAAATGGGACTGGTAGTTAACTAGAGATGCACTGGTGTTTGGAGAGGAACACTGAGGTTTGGATGATGATCTGTATGCCCCGCCAACCACAGTAACTCTCCAGAATGCTGGCGCCTTACTGACAGTGTCAGAATTATGCAGAGGCAGAGGGCAATGACAAACAGGTTCACTGGACATATTTACCCTTTTTAAAGAATCACATTTCAGAGTTAGGTGTTTTTCAAGTCAATAATTCCAACTCTCCAATCAATATTTGTTGATGGAATATAACCAAATTTACAAAGCTATTGAAGTAGAATTTCAAGTAGAGAAAAAAGTAAGGAAAATCCATGGAAGAAAACATCATTCGGTCCAAGAGAAGACAGTCAGGCTAGCTCAGACTTGAAGAGGATCCAACCAGGATCCTTGAAGAGGATCCATCCAACATAAGGAGGAGATTCTACCTGAAGTGTAAAAGAGGAAGCCAAGGACTTAGACTGTATTTTTAGGTCAAAATCAATCCATTAAGTGTAATTTAACAGAAGAGTGATAGAGACATAGATGCACTTTACTCTGTGTGGGCTACCAATAAAAGTGGGACAAAACAGGGACATTATCATACAAGTGAAGAGATGTTCAACTCCCTGGACCTAAACCACTTTCCTTTTGGTTTCTATGACATCACTTTGCTGGGTTTCCTTCCACCTTCCTTGTGTCACCCTCTCAGTCTCTTTCCTGAGTCCTCAGCCTGTGTTTATTCTGTGTTTAGAATTCTTTTTTTTTATTCGCTACCTCTATTCTTTCTCTAAGTGAAACTGTAATTTTAAATTTTAGAAATGAAACTTGAAAATTATCTGTATGCTAAATATTCACTGTTGTATATCTTTACACCTGGATTCATCTCAATACAAGGCAGTTATAGATACAACTGCTCTGTTAACATACTCAGTTGAAAATCTCTTTAGATGTAATAAGCTTTTATGTCTCTTCTGAAAAATCTTGCTGTGCCCTTATCATTTTAGTAAGAACACTGCATCTATTATAATCAGAAACCAAAAATTTATCTCTGATTTCTCCCAGTTCTTAATTCCTCGTATCCAATAAATTAGCAATCTTGTCTATCTCTAAAATGTATCTTCAATTGGTCCATGTATCTCCATCTTCCCTGATACCCACATAATCCAAGTCCCTCCCATACTTTTGCTGTAGGGCTCCACTAGCTCCGTACTTGGTCTCACTGCTTCCACTATGACCCCTCTGCAATACACTCTCCACAGTACTGTCAGAGTACTCTTACATAATACTTATTATCATTTCACTATCCTATTTAAAACCCTTCAACAGCTTCCCATTGCACTAAAGATAAAGTCCAGGCTCAATACTCTAGCTTAAAAGGACAACATGATCTGGCCTACTGTGTCTGCCCTTTATTCTCATGAAGTTCCATTCAGGCCTTCTCTTTCATTCTTCAACAACTCAGTTATTGACTGTCTCAGGACTCTTGAACATGATATTTTCTCTACTTAGTGTGTTCAATTTTTGGTGCTTCTCATGGTTAACTTCTTCTCACACTTCAGGTCTCAGTTAAAACATCATCTTTTGGAGAGGGCATTCCTGAGGGCCCTTTCTTAAGGTTGGCATCCTTACCATACACATATACACACAAAGCTTTTCCCTATCATCATTCTGCTTTTTCCCTGCAGGGCACTTATACAAGTCTTCAGTTATCTTATTAACTTATATATTATATGTTTCTCGTGAGTATAACATAAGCTCCATAAGGGACTAGTTTCATCTGTTTTGTTCACAGAGACATAAAACAGAGCCTGACACAAAGTATCTGCTCAGTAAGCACTTATCGAATGAATTGGGAAGCCACAAACTTCCATTTTAGAAGAAATTTTTTTTTTTTTTTTTTTTTGTGGTATGTGGGCCTCTCACTGTTGTGGCCACTCCCGTTGTGGAGCACAGGATCCGGATGCACAGGCTCAGCGGCCATGGCTCACGGGCCTAGCCGCTCTGCGGCATGTGGGATCTTCCCAGACTGGGGCACGAACCCGTGTCCCCTGCATCAGCAGACGGACTCTCAACCACTGCGCCACCAGGGAAGCCCTAGAAGAAATTTTGACAAGAAAACTTTGGCAGATACAATGAAAGCTAGAAACAGGGAGCTAAACATGAAAACAACAGAAATGGATTTGAGCTTATTAATATCTTACTTTAATATAAATTACCTTATTTTTAAAACACCAGGCAAAACTTTTATTAACTAATGTTGAAGGATGCAGCTAAATGGAAAAGTATTAAAAAAGGAGGGGCTACCACATGTATTTTAAGGTTTAAAAGAAGAGGTTTAAGATATGTCTTGTATAAGCCACTTGCCAAATGTCAAACTGCAAAGTTCTTTGAAGGGGGTTCCATAGTTAACTTAAAGGGACCCAAGAATCCACAATTCTTTATTTACCCTGAGGACTCAAATCAAGCACCCGTAGCTCAAAATTTCTTGTGTTTCTATTCTATTAAGTATTACCCATCCCCAAACATTTTTGGACTTCTTATAGCTATGTACCTATGGTTTAAATGTATGCAAAGTGGAAATGCCCTGTGAAGGTCAATCTACACTATGAAGGACCAGCAACTTCTCTGGGAATAGGCTGTCCAGAGACCCATCTGCACCAGCAGGCCAGGGCTCTCTGACACTCTGAGGGCAAGGAAATCTCTCCTTTCCCTGTGGGTTAGCCTTGGTATGAGCAGGACCTAGGAGTAGACTGGCCTTAATACAGGCTTGATTTAAAGATGGTGGCAGTTAAAATGTTCCTTATTTGAAATACTGGATGCATAAATCATTGATTGTCTCTGGATTAAACACAAACCTGAGGTCACGATGATTTGGGCTCCTTGCCCGAATAGCAGTTACCCTTTTCGTGGCTGTCTAAGACTACACATTGAATATTTGTTGAACTGCATTAAGATTGTTTTTGTTTGTTTGTTTTTGTTTTTTTGGTAAACACTGTAACTCTGATATGGTGTGATAAAAAGTTTCTTGCAGAAGAAAAGTTAAAATTTTTTCTTTATTTTTTAAAAACCTTTTTATTATAGATAATACCAGTTACATACAAAAGTGGAACAAATATAGTGAACTTTAATATATTTATCTGTCAGAGTAAATTATTTATCAATTTATGTTTACTCTTATTTCATCTGTACCCTGATCAGCTTTTCCCCTCTTTACCAATAATTTTGAAGCAAATCCTAAATTCCGTTTTATCAGTAAATATGTCAGCAGTATATCTTAAAGACAAAACTTATTTTAAAAACTCACAATGCTATTAACCCACCTAAATAAATTAATTACTTAATACCAGGAAATATTAATTAACATGGTTTTAAACATAAGGAGGAGATTCTATCTGAAGTAGAGCTCACAAACATTTAGGAACAAAGATTCTCTTCTTCTATGACCTCCTAAGTTTGATGTCTTTTGTTGAAACAGAGGCATAATAAATACATTTATAATAATAAAAACTCAATCTTTTATTATAGAGTTGTTGTTTCTCATTTCATGGAGGTAAGATTTATTTATTTTCCAACAGTCTGGAAACATTTTAAACCTAGTTAGTTCTTGGAAAATTGTGGTTACCAATAATTAATTAATGAGTTCAATTGGATGAAGTCATAGAGAGTCACAAACAGGACATGGAAGTAAGTCACATACAAATTCATATGTTGTCATTATGTCAGTAGACTGGCTAAATATCTTGGGGAAATAAACAAGGCAACAAAATAAAACAAACAAACAAGACTAAGAGCTTTCAATTGTCAGGGGCTAACGTGATCAAGATAAGGTTCCAAGTTATCAAAAGGAAAAAGCACACTCATCATTTTTTTAAAATAAATATCACCAATAATCTAGAAAAGTGCTTGCCACATAGTGATTATTTAATAATTATTAATAGATTGATAAATGTAAAGTACTTTTAAAGATGCAGAAAGTATATGAGAAATTACAAGACATTGACATTAAATGTATGAGTCAGTAATGTCTTGGGAACTGTACTAAAAGGAGTAACAAAAATTTAATGAGCTTTTTTTTTTTTTACTATGTTTTTGGTGTATGTTTGTATGCAATTAACATGTGAATGGGTTAGAATAACTAATGTCACAATCAGGCTACCAAAAGCATCATCCCAGAAAAACTCTGTCAAGGTAAACCTCAACACTCACACCCTTCCCTGAGCCTAGCCCCAGGAACTGATGTGTATTCCATAACCATAGTTTCATAATTTTGAGAATGTTACACAAAAAGAGTCATACAGTATACAACTTTTGAGACTGCTTTCTGACACTTGAATCAATGCATTTGAGATTCATGTTGTTGTGTGCATCAATAGCTTGTTCCTTTTCACTTCAGAGTAGTATTTCATTGTATGGATATATCACTGTTTACCCATGCACCCACTGAAGGACATTTATGTTTTTTCCTGTTTTAAGGAATTGTAAATAGAGTTGTTATAGACATTAATGTACAGATGTTTGTGTGAACATTTTCTTTTAATCTAAGGTAAATACCCAGAAGTGGGTTTGCTCAGTCATATGGTAAGCAATATTTACTTTTTTTTTTTTTTTGGCCATGCCACATGACATGTGGGATCTTAGTTCCCTGACCAGGGATCGAACCCGGGCCCCCTGCATTGGAAGCACAGACCTTTAACCACTGGACGACCAGGGAAGTCCCAGCAATGTTTAACTTTATAAGAAACTGCCAAATTGTTTTCCAGAGCACTGAACCATAGAGCATAATTTTCAGCAATGTAAGACAATTCCAGGTGCTGGCCAAAACTTAATATTTTTTATTTTAGATATTCTAATAGGTGTGTAATTGTAGTTTTAATTTGTATTTACCTAATGACTATTGATGTTGAGTATCTTTTTGATGTGCTTATTTGCAGTCTTCACTGCAAATGAAGTGCAAAGTTAAGTGTATATTCAAATATTTTGCCCATTTTTGGAGCAAACTGGTTTGTTTCTGTTCTTACTGTTGAGTTTTTAGAATTCTTTACATGTCCAGGATACAAGTCCTTTGTCAGATGTGTAGCTTGCAAATATTTTCTACCAATTGCTGTCTTAACTTTTCATTCTCTTTTGCAGAGCTAAAGCTTTTATTTTGACAATATCCAATTAACATTTTTTGCTTTTATGAATCATGCTTTTAATGTTATACTTAAATTTTTTCACCTAAATATGGGAGATTAATATTATCTCAAGTGTTTTATTCTAAAAGGTTTATGATTTGACATTTTACATTTAGATCTATGATTCACTTTGAATTAAATTGTGTATGAGATTTGAGGTTTAGTTCAAGGTACTTTTTTGTTTGTTTTTTGTTAGATGGCTGTCCAATTGTTCCACTGGCTTTTGTTGAAAAAATTATCCTTTCTTCACTGAATTACCTTTAACTTTATCAAAAATAAATTGGTATGATATACACATAGGGAAAAAGTTAGGATGCAAATATGATAACATGCCAATTGGTGTTAACCCTGAGTGGGGAAATAGGTAGGCTGTAGTATTCATTGTATTTTTCTGCAAATAAACCTTTTCCAAAACAACAACAAAAAAACTGATATGTTCATATGCATCCACTTATGGATCCTAATTTGTGTCATTGATTGATGTGTCTATCTTTTGGGGAATTTCATACTTTTTATTATTATAACTTTTTGGTAAGTCAAAGTCAAGTAGTATGATAATTCCAATTTTATTTTTCTTTTTTTCATAATTGTTTGCTCTCTTCAAATTTCTTTGCTTTTCTATGTAAATTTTAGGATAAGCTTGTCAATACTACAGAAATCCTGGTTGAATTTTGACTGCAATTGCATTTATTGTATAGATAAATTTGAGGAGAATTGACACCTTTACTTGTTGACTCAAATTTATGAGCAGGATATGTTTCTTAATTTATTGAAGTATTCTTTGATTTCTTTGATCAGCTTTTGTAGTCTTCAGCATACAGATACTACATGAGCTTATTAGATTTATAAATACATCTTTGAGGGGATGGTACTCTATTGGGTTGGCCAAAAAGTTCATTCAGGTTTTCCATATTACAGAAAAACCCTAATGAACTTTTTGGCCAACCCAATAAATAACATAATTTTTTCTTTTTCCAATTGTTCACTGTTAGTATATAGATTTTTGAGAGTTGACCTTATATCCTATGACATTATAAAATTCATTTATTAGTTTTAGATGATTTTTGTAGATTATTTTTCTTTTTTTCTGTTATTCCTTCTCTATTGATCTCTGGCTATATCAAGGGTTTGGTAGACTGTAGATTCTTTTGGATTGCCTATGTCCACAATCATGCTGTCTGTGAGTAGGGATGATTTCATCTCTCTATTCCAATCTGCATGCTTTTTTTTTGTTGTTGTTGTTGTTTTTGTTTTGTTTTTTTTGTTTGTTTTTCGATACATGGGCCTCTCACTGTTGTGGCCTCTCCCATTGTGGAGCACAGGCTCCGGATGCACAGGCTCAGCAGCCATGGCTCATGGACCCAGCCGCTCCATGGCATGTGGGATCTTCCCAGACCGGGGCACGAACCTGTATCACCTGCATCAGCAGGCGGACTCTCAACCACTGAGCCACCAAGAGAGCCCCCTAATCTGCATGCTTTTTACTTTTTTTTTTTTTTTTTTTTATTGGTTAAGACTTCCAATATGATGTTGAATAGCAGTGGTAAGGGTGGACATCCTTGCCTTATTCTCAGTCTTAGGAGAAAAACATTCAGTCTTTCAAAATGAAATTGTTAACTAAGATTTTTTAGAGACACCCTTTATCAGGTTGAGAAAAATACCTTGCATTCCTATTTTTCTCAGAGTTTTAATCATGAATGGATCTTGAATTTTGTTAAATGTTTTTTCTATATCCATTTATATGATCATGTAGTGTTTCTTCTTTAAACTGGCAATATGATGGATTGCATTGATTGATTTTTTTACACTCCACCGGCCTTGCATTACTCAGATAAATCTTTGTTTATTATGGTATATTGTTCTCTTTCTATACTGCTAGAATTTATTTTCAAGGATTTGCTTTTTGTGTGTGTCTGTGTTCATGAGGAATAATGGTTTGTAGTTTTATGGGGGTTTAAATAACATAGATTTGGCTTTCTGCAGAATCAGAACTTTGTGAATAAATTTTGCCAAAAACATGGCATCCTGGGGAAAGAGCAAGTCTTGGGAAGTTAATTTTGAATTATATAGATACAGTGAGAGCACCAGAGGGATTTACCTAACTCTGGAGGTATGTGCTTATATTTCCTGGGACCTTGGACAAGGCTCTATGCTGTAAAATCTGGAGACACCAGGGCTTTCTTGGCTTTGGGAGGGATGTGTTAACATATTGTGTGTAATTGTAGTTCATTATTTTTTATTGCTGAGTATTATTTTACTATATACACCCACACTTACACTGCAATTTGTTTATCCTTTCCTCAGTTGATAGACATGTGGGTTATTTCCTGTCTGGGGTTATTATGAAAATAATCTTCCTTCTCAATAGTTAATTACTTAATTTGTTTTGTTGTTGTTGTTGAAATGTGAATCATCTCATTTTATTTTTAAGCATTGTGATTCTGTAACTTTTCCTGAAAGGACTCATTGTTTTCATTCTGGAATAATTTCCCCCACCTTAATGACCTTAATTAAGATGCAGCCATCACCTTATCCAATTTCCAGCTTAAGTTCCATATTACATTTTCTTTTCTGGTGTTCTTTTTTTTTTTTTTCTATTCTTGAAATGATTAAGGTCTTCTGATTTCTCTCTCAATTGATCAAAATACATGCCCTTTTGGGAGGGGTAAGTGGGATACTCTCAGATAAATTTACCTAAGTACATTATGCCGTCATGCTTGGACTGTGAGGTGCCTTGCTGTATGCTTCCAGGCCTACACTAAATACTGCATTCCATAGGTCGGGGATCCCCCAAGTTCCCTTAGGTTAAATTGTTTCTTCTCCCTCCAGACCTTTCCCAAGATATTTAAGCAAGAGTAGAATAGGTTGATAGGTTTATACTTTATAAGATCTTCATTAATATCTACACCCAACTGTCCTTCACATATAATTCTCTAGTCTATATCAGAAGAAAAGTTACACTGGTCTAGTTATCTAGAACATGATTAAGTTACATGAAATAAACAAAGTCTTTCTGTCTTGGATTTGGACCTGAGATTTTAAAATGTAAAAGCTAACTATATTTTTGGTGACTGCCCACCATGAGGCAAAATGAAACATTTCTCTATGTCAAAGGGGGCAGGCCCTCGAATTAAATATATGAAAACACATCATCCTGCCACAATTATAAATAACTGGTGATAGTATTGCTAAGGTGTATTGAGTGCATATTCAAAATTTTTTTATATGTATAAATTATTTTAATCCATACTGCAACCTTATGAGGTAGGTAATATTTTCATGGCTATTTCACAGATCAGGGCATTGCATTAATGTTGCAGCCTAGATTCAAACATTGGCATCTGGCTCCAGAGCTTAGGTTTTTAGCCATTATTCATTAAAGTACTGTCTCTATAGATAGAGCCATACCTGGATATAGGTATCTCCTTGCTGTTTTGAAACCACGTTATCAACCTTCAGACACCTCAATAAGGATATGGTTTATGGGGGATGATTAGCTTTTCTTCTTTCTCTCCAACCTCAAAAAGGATATTTTTCTTTTGTTTGATAATAGATGAAGAAACTCAGCAATAATTTTCGGGGAAAGAGAGGGTTTGGAGTATTTGAACTGTACAGAAGACCAAGAAATATATATGTTGGGACCAATAAAGTCAACAACAGACTTGAATCAGGTCAGATTTTCTGTGTCCAGGATTCATTGTTTACAGAGAAAACATCAAGCAGGCTTACAAATAGATTGTGTGTTTTTGCTTGAGAAAACATAGAAATATAACAACTTATAAGAAGAGAGAGAAAGTGAGGGAAGGAGGGAGAGATTATAGTTTGAAGAAATTGTTTGAGAGGAGATATATATTTGACTAAAAACCTTCTCTTTTGGGGGGATTTTGATTTTTCACTGTGAATACTTTTGTCCTGACCTAAAAATGCCCACTTACCTAGAACTCATAATTTATACAGTGTTGAGATGCTCATACATTGAACATTGTATGAGAACATTGATAATGTATGAATTCATTTACATTCAGGGCCGTTTCAAGGCTTGAAGGAAAAGGGGAAATGTAAAATGTGAATGGTCATTAGATGCAAAAAAGAATGTGTTCCAGTGTTTTATTTTTTTTTTAATTTCTACGATATTTTCATATTTTCCTTACATTATTTTTTCAGCTTTATTGAGATATAATTGATTAGCCAGTGTTTTAATAGAAAAGAGCGTGAGAGTTTATAAAAGTGAATAAAAAAACAATTTTTGAACTTTCAGAGACTGAATCTCACTGATGGCATAAAGGTATTTGTGCACACCAAGTAGCCAGTCAATTACAATGCCAGCTCTATGTCAACCCTATTTTCAATGATGTAAAAACATCATTTATATCTAATAATGGTGATTTTAAAAATATTAAAAGCAAAAACACAACAGATACAATCTACTTTTATATTTTTAAATTTTTTAACATCTTTATTGGAATACAATTGATTTACAATGTTGTTAGTTTCTGCTGTATAATAAAGTGAATTAGCTATATGTATACATATATTCCCATATCCTCTCCCTCTTGCGTCTACCTCCCACCCACCCTATCCCTATAGGTGGTCACAAAGCACGGAGCTGATCTCCCTGTGCTATACGGCTGCTTCCCACTAGCTATCTATTTTACCTTTGATACCATCTACTTTTAATTAAAAATGTTTCTCCAGACATTCTCTAATTACTTAATTATTCTGTATTTTTATCTTTTCCCCATTCTTCCTTCATGTAATTCAGTAGAGTTACTATCTCCTGAGGTGATGGTGGGACAGTGCTGTAAGGGTCACATGGCCCAGGTTAAAACTAGTCAGAATATTGTGTTGTCTCTGGCTTGACATTGGGTAAGTGAGCTTGTCAGAAGCAAGAATATTCAATGGGACTGGTACTGGTGATTCTTGTTAAATCTATCTGAAATAACTCTAGAATCAAAAAGAAAATATATTACATTGACAATTTATGAACAATGATAGTGATCTATTATATATTAATATTTATGGACCATATGAGGGAAATAGGGAGATGTTGGTCAAAGGACACATAGTTGGAGTTATGTAGGATTATTAGATCTTATGTATAGCATGATGACTATAATAGATAAGCTATTGAATACTGGAAATTTTCTAAGTTTGTACATTTCAGGTGCTCTCACTACACACACACACACATACATACACACAGAATGGTAACTATATGAGGAGATGGATATGTTAATTAGTTTGACTATAGTAATAATTTCACTATATATATGTATACCAAATCATCATATTGTACACCCTGAATATATACAGTTTTTATTTTAAAACAATTAAAAAAATAATTCTGAATTCAGAGCACTGCATAAGATAAATTCTGGTACTGTATTGAGTTGGAAATGGTTGGGGAAGGGGCTGTATTAGCTAAGATAGTCATGGAAGATGTCTCTGGAGAGCTGAGTAGGGAGTTGGAAGTCATGTCAAGGTCTGTGGAAGTAATGTCCCCAGCAGGAGTGGCAGCAAGGCAGAGGCTATAGTATAAAATAATCATTCTGTGCTTAATTGCCAGCAAGAATGTCACTGTGGCTAGACTATGGAGATTGAGGGAGTGAGTCATATGGAATTACCAGTGGGAGCTTCCCTGGCATTGGAAGCTGACCTGATATTCATCACTAGAGTGTAGTGTCCTTTTTTTGAACATTAATAATTTCAAAGAACACCAACAGCAAACAAGGTTTCTCTATGACCATAAATGGAGGAATAGAGAAACAAGTCTACTCCATAATATATATAATCACAGATGAAAACAAGAACACTGTCCAACCCACAAAAATCACCCACAACCACATTTGCTGGCTAAGATGAGTGGCTACTGCCTCTCACCAGTCACAGCTTTCACCCTGCTTTATTCCTCTTGCCTCCTTCTTAAGATTCATTGAGATACCAAATCATAATAGAATCAACCCTGCCAGTTGATAGCATCTGGCATAGAACAAAGCCATGCTTTCCTAAACACTCTTCAAAATCCTGATATAAGACAATATCCTATATCATGTCATATCTAACACCTTCTTACTGAGACATTCCATGGTTCTCCATGGTATGTTTCCTTTCTTAGTTTAATGAGTCCATAAAATCCACTTTGTTCAAATATAGGTGGATTTTGGCTAGATGGTATCAACAAGATTCTGTTGAGGGAAAAGATTGGCTGAAATAAGAAAGAGATTTGTGAGAAGTGAGAGGCAGCTTTAGTTTTACTAAAATTTTGATAAAAGTATTTTGTACTTATTAGCATATAGTAAACAGAAAATTGACAGTAGATAGATAGATATAGATAGATAATCTTGAAGAATGTTACCCCTCCCATTTCCTATAAGAGCAATATTCTTTACATTTATCTTGTGCCATTATCACCTGTTGAGCTTAAAAACAAAACAAAGGCAAAACAAAACTTGGGTACTTGTCCCTGCCAACCCTCAGAGATTTTATGAGGAGAGTCCTGGACATTCTAGTGCTCAAAAGTTGCCCAGATGATTCTAGTGTGTAGCCAATGTTGAGATCCACTGTTCTAGAAGCAGATGATGGTATATTCAAAGCTTAATTAGTCCCTTACAAATTGCAATTTCAAAGCTTTTACAGATTTTGAAGAAACTAAAAGAGTAGTTATTTAAAAAGAATGCTCTGCAATCTGCAGACTCAGTGCAATCCCTATCAAACTACCAATGGCATTTTTCACAGAACTAGAACAAAAAATTTCACAAAAAAACCCGACTAGCCAAAGAAATACTGAGAAAGAAAAATGGAGCTGGAGGAATCAGTCTTCCAGACTTCAGACCATACCACAGGGCTACAGTAATCAAGACAGTACAGTACTGACACAAAAACAGAAAAATAGATCAATGGAAAAGGATAGAAAGCCCAGAGATAAACCCACACATTTATGGTCACCTTATTTTTGATAAAGGAGGCAAGAATATACAGTGGAGAAAAGACAGCCTCTTCAATACATGGTGTTGGGAACACTGGACAGCTACATGTAAAAGAATGAAATTAGAACCCTCCCTAACAGCATACACAAAAATAAATGCAAAATGGATTAAAGACCTAGATGTAAGGCCAGACGCTATAAAACTCTTAGAGGAAAACATAGGCAGAATATTCTATGACATAATTCATAGCAAGATCATTTTTGACCCACCTCCTAGAGAAATGGAAACAAAAAGAAAAATTAACAATTGGGACCTAATGAAACTTAAAAGCTTTTGCACAGCAAAGGAAACCATAAACAAGATGAAAAGACAACACTCAGAATGGGAGAAAATATTTGCAAATAAAGCAACTGACAAAGGATTAATCTCCAAAATTTATAAGCAGCTAATGCAGCTCAATATCAAGAAAATGCAAAAAAATTTTAAAAATCCAAAAATGGAAAGAAGATCTAAATAGACATTTCTCCAAAGAAGATATACAGATTGCCAACAAACACATGAAAGGATGCTCAACATTCCTAATCGTTAGAGAAATGCAAATCAAAACGACAATGAGGTATCACCTCACACCAGTCAGAATGGCCATCATCAAAAAATCTACAAACATAAATGCTGGGGAGGGTATGGAGAAAATGAAACACTCTTGTGCAGTTTGTAGAAATGTAAACTGGCACAGCCACTATGGGGAACAGTATGGAGGTTCCTTAAAAAAACTAAAAAACTAAAAATAGAATTACCATACAACTAGCAAACCCACTACTGGGAATATACCCTGAGAAAAACATAATTAAAAAAGAGTCATGTTCATTGCAGCTCTATTTACAATAGCCAGGACATGGAAGCACCCTAAGTGTCCATCAATAGATCAATAGATAAAGAAGATGTGGTCCATATATACAATGGAATATTAGCCATAAAAAGTAATGAAATTGAGTTATTTGTAGTGAGGTGGATGGACCTAGAGTGTGCCATACAGAGTGAAATAAGTCAGAAAGAGGAAAAAAAAGATGCCATAGGTTAACACATATATATGGAATCTTAAAAAAAAAGACAAAAAATGTTCTGAAGAACCTAGGGGAAGGACAGGAATAAAGACGCAGATATAGAGAATGGACTTGAGGACACGGGGAAGGGGAAGAGGAAGCTGAGACGAAGTGAGAGAGTGGCATGGACATATATACACTACCAAATGTAATATAGATAGCTAGTGGGAAGCAGCTACATAGCACAGGGAGATCAGCTTGGTGCTTTGTGACCACCTAGAGGGGTGGTATAGGGAGGGTGGGAAGGAGACACAAGAGGGAGGAGATATGAGGATATGTGTATAAGTATAGCTGATTCACTTTGTTATAAATCAGAAACTAACACACCATTGTAAAACAATTATACTCCAATAAAGGTGTTAAAAAATTTATATATATATATATATATATATATATAAGCTAAAAACAAAAAAGAGGAATGCTGTGTAATAGTGGACCATTTTCCTTATTCTCAGAGCAGGGAAGAAGAAACTAGAGCACTGGTTGTAATAAGTAATATAATACTCCCTGCTCTGGTAGTGTAATAGCCTTGCAAACCACTGTATAATTAGAAAAATTATGGGCTTTGTGGGCTGGCTGTATTTTTTCTGGGACCTACTGTTTGTCCTTAGGAACTATGTGACTGATCCAATAGTTAATAGCTGGAGGCTTAGTGGTAAAAAATGTTATATCCCTTATTCATACCTGCAAGAAGAACTTAAAAGTTTCCTTATCATGCCCTCACTTGTGAATTATATTTCATACATTTCCTTTAGTTTCCTGGCACCCTTTATGAAAGCCAGGTGCATCTCTAACTTTGTGTGGTGGTGCTGTAGAGGCTACGTATTTGAGGCTGCCAACACACTTTGTCCAACTGCTTATCATTCCCCAAAATAGTGAATAAATGTGTTCACTCAGTCACTTGTTAGTAAAGCTGATAATTCACTGGCAATTATGATAATTTACTGGCAATTATATCTTTTGTGAAATCCCTCTTTCATAATTTTCTCCTTTATTTTAAGGGGATGTAATTTTTTTTTTAAAATCAAGAAATTTGTGCATATTAAATCTGCTAACACTTTCTTCTTTATAGGTATTCAGAATATATTTTTCTGTTTGTCATTGTTTTTGAAACTCATATTTTTGGTGAGTTTTTTGAACATTGTTTTTATATAGTCACATCAATTAATATTTTCATTTTTGTTTTTGGACTTTGGGTCAGTACTTTATTAGACTAAAATTATACAGGTATTTTATGTATATTTTATTTTTGTGATTCTGTTATTTTTGAATTTGGAAAATTTTATGCTATTTAGAAATAAATTTTAGTAAACAACAAAAGAATCAAGTAGTCTGTGAAAAATATTTAGAACACATGAAAAGGGGATAAATTGGAAAATATATAAAATATATTTCATTTTAAAAAGGAAAATAAAATAATAAATATTTCAATGGAGAAAAATGAGCCTAAGATGTAAATAAGCAATTAGAAAAAGAACAAATTAATATATTTAATGATTTATTCAGTAAATATATATTAACTATTCACTATTTGCTTTGCTCTATGATAGATCTTGAAATGGATAGTAGTATACAGTCAAACTCATTGATCTCATGAAGTTTACTAAAAGTCATTAACACATGAGTAAATGTTTAGCCATGCCTAAATTCAGTTATATCCAAACTATATCATTAGTTATATGTATTTTTCCCAAATAAAATGTGTAAAAATGAGAAAAAAGAAATAGGCCATAATATACAAAATTGGCCACTCAGTGGGAAGCTATCTTGGTAAAATATTTCTGGCCTACAATTTGATAATTTTAGTCAAAATAGTGTAAAGTCAGTTGATTTTGAAAATGTATCCTAGGAAATAATAAACATAAACTATATAATATGTCCATTAAAATAACTTTTATAAATATATAATATATTTATTCACATATAGAGAAAAAGCAGTTTTTACAAAATATATAATATATTCACTATGCTTTGCTTTATTTCTTTTGTTTTTATTTTATTTTTCCCAGGAACTTGTTATCCCCTCTGCATGGTTTACCATTTCAAACATATTCATGTGACTAAACATGAAAGGGGTTCGAATATTGTCCAATAATGATCTTGTCCTTAGGGAGAGTTAGTAGGTTTGATGATGTTTTGAATATATATTCACAAAAGAACTGAAAATCCATCAATCCACCACTAAGTACTTATAAACTTTACTATATATTTACATAGATACATGAAATCTACATTTGCACTTTTTAGAAGACAAGGTTTGCTGATTAACCCAAAGCACATTCCCAATTATTATCTCTCTTATCCATCTCCCACTATACAATATGAAAGAGTGATATATTGATTCTCTCATCATCTTTTGTAGCCAGGGGTGATAATATGACCCAATTTTGGTCAATGACGTTTTCTGGGGGTTTCTGGAATTTTTTTTTTTTCTTGGTTACATGCACCCTTCATCTGGGCTTGGAAATAGCATGATATCTGGGCCTATGGCAACCATCTTGAAATCTCATGTGAAGGGGCATACATGAGCAATAAAATCCATGATTCTATAGATGTTAGAGAGGAAAGATAGAACCTAAAACCTTGAGAGCATTGCTGAGCCAGTGAACCATTGACAATACTGCCTACTCTCAGACAATTTTTATGTGAGAAAAGTAAACTCCTATATTTTAAGCCACAATTCATCAGTTTTTTATTACTTATATTTAAATACTGTCCTAATTGGTAACCTTCCTTAACATTCATTTGTTAAATAAATATATGAGCATCTACCAGGAACAAGGCATTTTGCTTGCCCTTATGTTTGTGATTGATTATTAACAGACCTGAGTCCTCATTTCAGGAGTGTTTAAGAGGTTATATATTAATATGATAATTGTCACTAAAGAAATCAGGACACAAAGAGATCCTATCACAGAGAGAGGTAACACATAAATTGAAATCTGCAAGCTGACTAGTACCTGGCTAGGCAGAGACAGAAGGGAAAGTATTCCAGGCAGAAGACAGCATATGCTTAAGCATGGAAGTCCAGAACAGGAAGGAGCTTAGCAAATTTTCAGAGAAAAAAAGAAAAGTAATATTGCTAAGTTAGACATAAATATATCATTGTTTAGATGGCAAGAGCACATTCATTAAGTAATAGGAAACTATTAAAATTAATGTATTCTCAATATAAATAATAGAGCTAGAAGACAATTGTGGTCTTAAGTGCTTTTCTTAAGATGAAGGTATATTTACTTTCCTCCCTTAATAAGAATTTCTAGAAATGAAAGAAAAGAAGGAAAAAAGTTCATAAAAACAGTGCTAATAAGAGAGGTAATATAAGACAGCAACAGAATATTACAATATAGGTGTTACAATCCTCTATATACCTAACTCTAATGTGTATCTAAATTATATTTTATTTTTAAACAATTTCATGACTTTAACGAATTTCCTCCTGAGTCCTTATTCCAGTACATTGGAGATGTGGAAAAGTGAGTTCAACCTATCCATTAATACTACCTTATGTGCAGCATAAACACAGAAAAGTGCACTAATCTTAAACACACAATACAAAAAGTTATAGCAAAGTAAATATACTCATGTAACCACAACTCAAACTGAAAAAAAAACAAAAAAACAAACAATAATCACAACACTGTAGAAACATTCTTTATGCTACCTTCCAGTAACTAACCCCACAACTTTGTTTCTAGATTTATTTGCTTCTGAACTTGAAGGAAAGGACATAATATGTAATTTTTTTTGCATTTGGATATGTTTGCCTTATCATGTTTCTTTTTTTTGTAGTAGTAGTAGTTCACTCATGTTCCTTGTTATATAATATGTAAGAAATTGAATAGCAATTTATTTATCCATTCTACTGTTGATGGGCATTTTGTTTCCACTAATAGATTTCAAATATTTTCAGTAATCAGCTATTACAAACAATGCTACTACTAATGATACTGTACATATGCATATTGTTGGGTCATTGTGCTAGGATTGGTGGGTTATGATTATTGAATACCTTCAACTTCATATAAAATACCCAACTATTTTCTAAATTACATCTACCAATTTACTTTACTACCAGGAAGATTTGAGAGTCTGGTTAATCCATATTTTTGTCAACATTACTATTGTCAATATTTACATTTTAGCCATACTGAAACATGCTTAGTAGTATTTCAATAGTATTTCAATGTGGTTTTAATTTGTATTTCTTTGATGTCTAATGAGGTTGAACCCTTTTTCATTTGATGTTTGTCCATTTGGATAGACTCTCATGTGCATATTCTATTCAAATATTTTGCTCATTTTCCTACAGGATTGTCATCTTACAAATTCATAACTTGTCATTTTTAATATTCTGGATAACAGTACTCTTTGGGTTATGTATTATAAATGTTTATATATATAAAACATCTTCTTTATCCATTCACCTGTTGATGGATGCTTAGGTTGCTTCCATATCATGGCTATTGTAAATAATACAGCTATGAACATTGGGTTGGATGTATCTATTTGAGTTAGGAATTAGTGTTTTCTTTTGTTTTTCAGATTTATACCCAACAGTGGAGTTGCTGGATCTTGTGCTAGTTCTATTTTTAGTATTTTGAGGAAACCCAGTAATATTTTTCATACATACTGCAACAATTTACAATCCCACCAGCAGTGTATTACAGTACAGATTTCTCCACATTTTCACCAACATTTGTTATTTGTGGACTTTTTGATTATAACCATTTTGACAGATGGGAAGTGATATCTCATCATGGTATTCATTTGCCTGTTAGTGATGTTGAGCATTTTTTCATGTGCCTATGGACATCTGTATATCTTCTTTGGAAAATGTCTATTCAGCTCTTCTGTTCCTTTTTTAATTGGGTAGTTTGTTTTTCTGATTTTGGATTGTATGAGCTGTTTATATAGTTTGAATATTAACCCTTTATTGATCACACCATTTGAAAATATGTTCTCCCATTCAGTAGGTTGTCATTTCATTCTGTTAATGGTTTCTTTTGCTGTGCAAAAGCTTTTGAGCTTAATTAGGTCTCATTTGTTTATTTTTACTTCTACTTCTTTTGTCTTAGGGAATTAATTGAAAAAAAATCCACAAAAATATTGCTATGGGACAGACCTTCAAGAGGGCAGAGGAGTAAGACATGGAGATCAACTTCCTCTCCACAAATACATCAGAAATGCATCTACATGTGGAACAACTCCTACAGGACACCTACTGAACACTGGCAGAAGACCTCAGACTTCCCAAAAGATAGCGCAGCCATAGGGGTGCAGAGGGCAAAGTGGAGAGATTCCTGCACAGAGGATCAGTGCCAACCAGCATTTACCAGCTTGTCTGTTCACCTGCCAGGGTGGGTGGGGTCTAGGAACTGAGTCTCTGGCTTCGGAGGCCAGATCCAAGGGAGAGGACTGGGGTTGGTGGCATGAACACATCCTGAAGAAGGCTAGTGTGTCACAGCTAGCTGGGAAGGAGTCTGGGAAAAAGTCCAGAATTGCCTAAGAGACAACAGACCATAGGTTCAGGGCGTGAAGGACAGGGGATTCAGAGCAGTGCCTAAACGAGCTCCAGAGATGGGCATGAGCCGTGGCTATCAGTGCAGACACCAGAGATGGGCATGAAATGCTAAGCCTGCTGCTGAAGCCACCAAGAAGCCTGTGTGCAAGCACCGGTCACTATCCACATCTCACCTCTCGGGAGCCTATGCTGCTTACAACTGCCAGGGTCCTGAGATCCTGAGACAACTTCCCTAGGAGAACACACAGTGCACCTCAGGTTATTGCAATATCATGCTGACCTCTGCCACTGCAGGTGCACCCCGCATTCTGTACCCTTCCCTCCCCCCGGCCTGAGTGAGCCAGAGACCCCTAATCAGCTGTTACTTTAACCCCATCCTGTATGAGTGAAGAACAGATGCCCTCAGGAGAACAACACGCAGAGGTGGGGCCAAATCCAAAGCTGAACTCCAGGAGCTGTGTGAACAAAGAAGACAAAGGGAAATTTCTCCCAACAGCCTCAGGAGCAACAGATTAAATCTCTACAACTATCTTGATGTACCCTGCATCTCTGGAATACCCGAACAGACAATGAATCATCCCAGAATTGAGGTGGTGGACTTTGGGAGCAACTGTAGACTTGGGTTCTGCTTTCTGCATCTAATTTGTTTATGGTCTTATGTTTATCTCAGTTTAGTATTTAGAGTTTATTATCATTGGTAGATTTATTGTTTATTGATTTGGTTACTCTCTTCCATATATATATATATATATATATATATATATATATATATATCCTTTTTCTCTTTTGTGAATGTGTATGTGTATACTTCTTTGTGAGATTTTGTCTGTATATCTTTGCTTTTACTATTTATCCTAGGTTTCTCTCTGTCCCTTTTTTTTAAAAATAAGTTTTTAGTGCTTGTTATCATTGGTGGATTTGTTTTTTGGTTTGGTTGTTCTCTTCCTTCTTTCTCCCTTTTTTTATTACTTTTTAATTTTTTTAATTTTTAATAATATTTTTTTATTTTAATAACTTTATTTTTTCTTTCTTTCTTTTTTTTCTCCCTTTCCTTCTGAGCCACGTGGCTGACAGGGTCTTCGTGCTTCAGCTGGGTGTCAAGCCTGTGCCTCTGAAGTGGAAGAGCCGAGTTCAGGACACTGGTCCAACAGAGACATCCCATCTCCAAGTAATATCAAATGGGGAAAGCTCTCCCAGAGATCTCTATCTCAATGCTAAGACTCAGCTCCACTCAACAACCAGCAAGCTACTGTGCTGGACACCCTATGCTAAACAACTAGCAAGATAGGAATACAACCCCACCCATTAGCAGAGAGGCTGCCTAAAATCATAATAGGGTCACAGACAGCCCAAAACACACAACCAGCTGTGGTCTTGCCCACCAGAAAGACAATATCCTGCCTAGGCACAAGTCCCCTCCACCAGGAAGCCAACACAACCCACTGAACAAACCTTAGCCACTGGGAGCAGATACCAAGAACAAAAGGAACTACAAACCTGCAGCCTGCAAAAAGGAGACCCCACATGCATTAAGCAAAATGAGAAAACAGAGAAACATACAGCAGATGAAGGAGCAAGGTGAAAATCCACCAGAGCAAACAAATGAAGATGAAATAAGCAGTAAAACTGAAAAAGAATTCAGAGTAATTATAGTAAAGATGACCCAAAATCTTGGAAATAGAATGGAGAAAATAAAAGAAACATTTAACAAGGACATCAAAGAACAAAAGAGCAAACAATGATGAACAACAAAATAAATGAAATTTAAAATTCTCTGGAAAGAATCAATAGCAGAATAACTGAGGGAGAACAGATAAGTGACCTAGAAGATAAAATAGTGAAAGTAACTACCACAGAGCAGAATAAGGAAAAAAGAATGGAAAGAATTAAGGACAGTCGCAGAGACTTCTGGGACAACATTAAACACACCAACATTTGAATTATAGGGGTCCCAGAAGAAGAAGAGAAAAAGTAAGAGACTGAGAAAATATTTGAAGAGATTATAGTAAAAAACCTTCCAAACATGGGAAAGGAATATTTCACCATTCAGAGTGGCTATCATCAAAAAATCTACAAACAATAAATGTTGGAGAGGGTATGGAGAAAAGGAAACCCCCATGCCCGTTGATAGGAATGTAAATTGATACAGCCACTTTGGAGAATAGTATGGATATTCCTTAAAACACTAAAAATAGAATTACCATATGACCCAGTAATCCTACTCCTGGGCATAAACCCAGAGAAAACCTTAATTCAAAAAACACATGCAACGCAATGTTCATTGCAGCTCTATTTACAATAGCCAGGACATGGAAGCAACCTAAGTGTCCATCTACAGATGAATGGATAAAAAAGATGTGGCCCATATATACAATGGAATATTACTCAGCCATAAATGTAATGAAATTGAGTAATTTGTACTGAAGTGGATGGACCTAGAGTCTGTTATACATAGTGAAGTAAGTCAGAAAGAGAAAAACAAATAACTTTTGCTAACACATATTTATGGAATGTAAAAAAAAAAAAAAAAAAGGTTCTGAAGAACCTAGGGAAGTACAGGAAGAAAGACACAGATATAGTGAATGGACTTGAGGACACCAGGAGTGGGAAGTGTAAGCTGGGACAAAGTGAGAGAGTGGCATGGACATATATACACTACCAAACGTAAAATTGATAACTAGTGGGAAGCGGCCACATAGTATAGGGAGTTCAGCTTGGTGCTTTGTGACCACCTAGAGGGATGGTATTGGGAGGATGGGAGGGAGATACAAGAGGGAGGAGATATGGGGATATATGTATATGTATATCTGATTCACTTTGTTATAAAGCAGAAACTAACACACCATTGTAAAGCAATTATACCTCAATAAAGATGTTAAAAAAAACAAACAAACAAGAAGGCAGTATAATTGTTATTAGAGTAAATTTGAAGAGGTATAATGGTGATATAATGCAAGTGTAAAAAAATAAAAATAAATAAATAAATAAAAGTACTACTCTTGTTCATCCACTATACACTCCTCTACTAATTTTGTAGAATTTATTATATATTTAAGATTCAAAGCTCATGATAAAACTAAAAAACAATCCTATAATATTTATTGAGTTTTAAGAAATTAAGAAATATCAAAGAAAAAAAATTTACTTTTGTTTAATGCTTATAAGTATAAACACAATGATGCATATTAAGCATTTCATTAAAGAAGTCATTTGACTCAGCTGCAAAAAAAAAAAAAAAGAATTATTGCTATGATTTATGTCAAAGAGTGTTTTGCCTATGTTCTCTTGTAAGAGTTTTTTGGTTTTAGGTCTTACATTTGGGCTTTTAATCAATTTTGAGAGTTTTTTTTCTATATGGTGTGAGGAAATGTTCTAATCTTATCTTTTACATGTAGCTGTTTTCTTTTCCCAGCCCACTTATTGAAGACACTGTCTTTTCTCCATTTCATATTCTTGCCTCCTTTGTCATAGATTAATTGAACATCTGTGTGTGGGTTTATTTCTGAGCTCTCTATTCTGTTCCACTGATCTATTTGTCTGTTTTTGTACCAATTCCATGCTGTTTTGATTACTGTAGCAGTGTAGTATAGTCCAAAGAAAGGGGGTTTTATGCCTCCAGCTTTTTTTTTTTTTTTTTTTTTCTCAAAATTGCTTTGTCAACTCAGAATCTTTTGTGGTTCCATATAAATTTTAGGATTATTTGATATTGTTCTGTGAAAAACGTTTGGGGTATTTTGCTAAGGATTGTATTAAATTTATAGATTGCTTTGGGTAATATGCTCATTTTAACAATATTAATTCTTCCCATCCAGGGACATGGGCTATCTTTCCATTTCTTTTTATCATTTTTGAATTCTTTCATCCATGTTTTATAGTTTTCAGAGTTTACATGCTTTCTCTCTCTGGTAGTTCATTATTAGAGTATAGAAAAGCAACACATTTCTGTATATTAAACTTGTATCCTGCAAATTTACAGAATTCATTTAACACTCGTAAGAGTTTTTTTGGTGGAGACTTTAGGGTTTTCTATTATAGTGTCATGTCATCTGCAAATAGTGACAGTTTTAATTCTTTCCTTCCAATTTGAATGCTTTTTATTTCTTTTTGTTGTCTGAGTGCTGTGGCTTGGACTTCCAATACTGTGTTAAATAGAAGTGTCAAGAGTATGCTTTGCTTATTCCTGATCTTAGAGAAAAAACGTTCACCTTTTCACATTGACTATGTTGTTGGCTGTGGCTTTATCGTATGTGTCAGCATGTTGAGGTATTTTGCATCTATACCCATTTTTCTGTTTTATTATAAATTAATATTGAATTTATTAAAAGCTATTTTCTGCATATTTGAGATGATCTTACGTTTTTTATTCTTTCATTTCTTAATATGGTATATCACATTGATTGATCTGTGGATATCAAATTATCCATACATCCATGGGGTAAATCTTACTTGATTGTAGTATATAATTCTTTTAATGTATTGCTGAAGTTGGTTTGCGAATAATTTGTTGAGGATTTTTGCATCCATGTTCATCAGTAATTTTTCTGTGTGTGAGTGGTATCTTTGGTTTTGGTATCAGGGTGATGTTGGCCTTGTGGAATTCATTTGGAAGTGTTCCTTATCTTCAACTTTTGGAATAGTTTGAGAAGGATAAGTGTTAGTTTTTTGATTTGTAGAATTCACCTGTGAAGCCATCTGGTCCTGCATTTATGTTTGTTGAGATTTTTTTTTTTTTTTTGATTATTGATCCAATTTCATTGCTCCTAACTGTTCATATTTTCATTTTTCTCTTCATATTTTCTATTTCTTCCTGATTTAGTCTTGGGAGATTGTATGTTTTTAGTAATTTATCCACTTCTTCTTGGTTGTCCATTTTATTGACATATAATTTTTTGTAGTAATCTCCCGTAATCCTTTGTACTTCTGTAGTGTCCATTGTAATTTCTCCTCTTTCATTTCTGATTTTATTTGGACCATTTCTCTTTTTTCCTTGATTAATCTATCTAAAAGTTTATCAGTTTCTTTATCTTTACAAAGAACCAAATTTTGCTTATATATAAAACCCTTCATATTCTGAATGAGAAACTTGCCAAGTAAAGTATTCTTAGTTGTTAGTTTTTGTGTTTTTGTTTGTTTATTTTTTGTTTCTTTCTTTCAGCTCTGAGTATATTGTGCCACCCCTTCTTGTCTGCAAAGTTTCTGCTGAAAAGTCAGCTGATTGTCTATATGCTTTATAGACACCCTCTATGTGGGCTGTGTAGGCCCTTCTGTTGTGGTGGGGCTGACTCCTGCAAGCATGCTGGTAGGTAGGCCTGGTTTTTAACTTGTTTGGCTGTGAGGCCATGCCTTATGTCAGGTCTATGGGCCTACTGGAGGGAAGGTTGGTTTCCCTGTAGGGTTGGTTGAGTATCTTGGGATGGGGGATTCAGTGTTGGGGCTGGCCTGCTGGTGAGTGAAGCTATGTCCCAGGGTCTAATGGGCTAGATGCAGGATTCCAAAATGTTGCTTGCCAGTACTGGTGTTATTGCCATAATATGAACTCCCCAAAATGGCTACTGACAGCCTCTCCATCCCCAGTGGGAGTGTCAGTTGCCTCCTGAGTCTCTAGGCAGCCCTCAAAGATCAGTAAGTGGGTCTAACCCAGGTTCCTTTCAATCCACTGCCTCTGTACTGAAAGTCAGAGTGTGTAACAGTTTGTGTTTGATCTTTAAGAGTGGAGTCTCTGTTTCCCAAGACATTTGGCTCTCCTGAACATAAGCCTTGCTGGCTTTCAAAGCTAAACTTTTGGGGAATTCATCTTCGTGGTGCAGGATCCCCAGGCTGGCTGCCCAATGTGGGACTCATAACTTTCAATTTTGGGGGAGAACCTCTAAAATTGTGATAGCCCTCCTATTTGTGTGCTGCCAGCCCAGGGTTGTGGGTCCTAACTATACCATGTCTTCACCTTTCTTACTTATCTCATGGTTTCTTATCCATGGGAGAAAGTGTGTTCATCTTTGTCACCTCCCTCATGTTATCTTTCTTAGGAGAAGACTTAATTTTGCTCTTTTCAGGAAATTGGGTTTGGGGAAAATATTTTAATTGAATAATTTGAAGATGGATTCAGACTTTGTAAGATCTGATCTCTTTCTGGTTCAGTCTTAATACTAGTTTTGTCTCATTGGTGAGTTAGGATTCTGTAGCACTTGACAGAGCTCTCTTCCTTGCAAGGAACTCTATTTTTTGCCCCCAAAGTCACAAAATTAATCAAAGCAAGAAAAATAAATGTAAAATATTAAAATGAATTAGGACATTTGGAAGATAATAAGAAGTCACAGCATATCACTTCAGTATGAAATTACAAAGAAGGAGAGAAAATTATTTTAACTGATAACAATGTATAATATCCTAGATTTGCTGACTTAGATCCTTCTGATTAATAAAATACCAAAAGAGAACATTTGGATTATTTTATAACCATTAAATAATAGTAATAATCTACACATACATCTGTGATCAACTTATTTTTGATATGGGTGCCAAGTCCATTCAATGGGAAAATAATAATCTCTTAAAAACTAGTTCTCAGAAAGTGGGATTTCTACATGCAAAGAATGAGGCTGGACCTCTACAATATCATATAAAAAATTAAGTCAAAATGGTTCCATAACCTAATTATGAGGTAAAATTAAAAAACTCTTAGAAGAGAACATGGATTGGTCTTCATGACCTTAAAGGTGGCAATGTATTCAGAGCTATATCACCAAAAGAATGAGCAACAACAACAAAAATAGATAAATTGAGCTTCACGTAAATTTGTTTTGTGCATCAAGTAAAGCTAATAATATAGTGAAAGGACAACCCATTGAATAAAAAATTTACAAATAATGTACCCAATAAGAGTCTAATATTCAGAATATATAAGGAAACAATGCAACTCACCAACAAAAAGACAAACAACACAATTGAAAGATGGGCAAAGAATTTAAATAAATTGCCAATAAGCATATGGAAAGATGCTAAATAATTTTAGTCATTAGGAAAATGCAAATCAAAACTACAGTGAAATATTACTTCACACATACTAAGTGGCTGTAATTTTTTAGAAACAAAAGAAAACCCAGAAAATAACAAGTGTTAGCAAGGATTTGGATGAATGTGAACTCTCATACATTGCTAATGGGATTGTAAAATGGTGCTGCTACCATGGATGCAGTTTTTGATTTCTTAAAAAGCTAAACATAGAATTATCTTATAACCCAGCAATTCCACTCCTAGATATATACTCAAAATAATTGAAAACAAGGACTCAACAGATACTTTATACCAATGCTCACTGTGCACAAGAACCAAACAGTAGAAACATCCAAATGTCCATCAATAGAAGAATGGATAAACAAACTGTCACACAAACATACAATGGAATATTATTTAGTCATCAAAAGAAATGAAACTATGATACATGCTACAAAATAATGGATCTTGACAATTTAATGCTAAATGAAATATGCTGAACACAGAGAAAAATATTGTATGATTTTTTCTGTAATAAGTACTTGGAATAGGAAAAGCCATAGAGAAAGAATGTATTTTAGAGATTACCAGGACCTGAAGTAGTGGGCAATGGGGAGTTATTCTTAATGGCTACAAATTTTCTGTTTGGGGTGATGAAAGAGTTTTGGCACAGCACAGTAAATATAATTAATGACACTAAATTGTACACTTAAAATTATTAAAATGACATACTTTGTTATATATATTTTCCATAATTAAAAAAAGGAGAAAAAAAGAATGGTGATAATCTTTGCCTTACTATATGTTCCCACCTCCCCCACCTGCTTCCAAATGTAAAAACTATAAACAAATAATTTTACTCGTTAGTTTAAGAAAAATGCAAGTAATAAATAATCTTATTTAGTAAATAATCTTAATTTTAATACAAACTCTAACAAATGGGGAAAATGAGTGATGTATAGGAATATATATATATATAATATATATATATTATATATGTATATATATATAGTGCAATGTATGAAGACAGCAAAACTAGGTGGTGACCTTGAAACAAAGGAAAATCACAAGTTCATTTAACACTTGAACATAAGCATACAAATTATAAATAAAATATTAGCAACATTATCCCAGCTCTAACTGTAGCATTTATTTTATCCTAGGATTGTAAAATTAGTTTCACAGTGGTTAGACAATATCATTCACTATATATACAGGTTAAAGAAGAAAAAATATTGCAAAAATAAATAATTTGATCAAATTTGAAGATTTTTTAGCTTCGCTCATTTCAATATTTGATGTGTAGTCTGCCTATGTGCTCCAACTAATGTATCCTAATATTAAAGTTGCCAATTGATGTAGCTGTCATCACCCACCTATATAGACACACAAACTTACTTAGACACAAATCAGATGTATAAAGACATTCCATCATTTTGTGAGTGAGTCATTTGTTGAGAGAGTCTTCTAACTTGATCTAATCTTATGAAACAAACATGAAGCTAATCTGGTGAATAACCATTTTACCCATCCCTTGACCCACTTCACATACACCCCTTAACCATGAGAATTCATGATGATGCACTTATTTAGAAGAGACCAATTAAATCAGAGGAAATTCATGGTAGCCATTTAATAATTATCACAGTACCTTATACATTAATAGGGAAATATGATCAAGCTGCTCCATATTCCAGATTTTGAGTAAAACTAGCAACAACAACAGCAACAACAGCAAACAACAACTGCAACAACAGCAAAGAAAGACAAAAAAAGTAAGCCAATATGTTACCTTGGAGGAACCTAATAATGCAGAAAATAGAAATAAATTGAAAAACTCAAAAAATTAACATGCTCAGAGAAATTTGAGAATTTTGTACATAAAAGGATAGATTTCTATAGTAATGAAATATTTAAAAATCTTGGAGAGTAAAGATATAATTGCTGAAATACAATTTTTCAGTAAAAGTCTAGAATAATTGAAGAATATTTTTAGAATGCTGAGTTAAAAACTGTGGTAAAGATACAGTAATTTTGATGTTTAGAGACAAGATGGAGGGGTAGGAGGACATGAGATTACCTCTTTTTATGAACAAAATCACAACGAACTGCTGAACAACCATTGATAAAAAATGCTAGAACCAACCTAAAATGTTACTCTACATCCAAAGGAGAAGCCACAATGAGATGGTAGAAGGGTCACAATCACAATACAATCAAACCCCATACTTGCTGTGTCTGTAACCCATAAACTGGAAAAAATAATTATACCACAGAAGTTCTCCCACAGGAGTGAAAGTCCTGAGCCCTATGTTAGGCTCCCAAGCCTGGGGGTCTGGCAATGGGAAGAGGAGCCACCAGAGAATCTAGCTTTGAAGGCCAGTAGGATTTGAGAGCAGGAATTCTACAGAAATCAGGGAATCGCAAGCTCCACACAAGACGTTGTGTGCACCAGGACACAGGAAAAAACGCAGTGACCTCATAAGAGACTGGGCCAAACTATCCTGCTAGTATTGGAGGGTTTCCTGCAGTGATGTGGGACAGGTATGGCTCACTGCAGAGACAAAAACACTAGTGGCAATAGTTCTGAGGAGTACTCATTGGTGTGAGTCTTCTGGGAGGCTGCCATTTTCCCATGAAGACCTGGCCCCACCCAACAGCCTTAGGCCCCAGTTCTGGGAACCTCAGGCCAAATAACCAATGGGGCAGGAACATAGCCACACCCATCAGCAGACAGGCTGCTTAAAGTTGTCCTGAGTACACAGCTGCCTGCTAAATACACCACTTTACAAGGCCCAGCTCACTAGAGGGACAAGAGAGAGCTCCACACACCAGTGGACAGGAACAAGTTTCTCCCACCCAAAATCCAGCTCAAGCCTTTTAGACAACCTCACCCACAAGGGGCCAGACAGCAGAAGCAAGAAGAACTACAACTCTGCAAACTGTGCAAAGAAAACCACAATCACAGAAAGTATGAAAAAATGAGACAGCAGAGGAATATTTCCCAGAAGAAGGAACAAGATAAAACCCCAGAAGAACTAAATGAAGTGGACATAGGTAATCTACCTGAAAAGGAATTCAGAGTAATGATAATAAAGATGATCCAAGGTCCCGGAAGAAGAATGAAGGCACAGATTGAGAAGATAAAAGAAATGTTTAACAAAGACCTAGAAGAACTAAAGAACAAAAAACAGATGCACAATGCAATAACTGAAATGAAAAATACAATAGAAGGAATCAATAGCAGAATAAGTGAGACAGAAGAACGTATAAATGAGCTGGAAGACAGAATGATGGAAATCACTGCCACAGAACAGAATAAATAAAAAAGAATGAAAAGAAATGAGGACAGTAAAAGAGGCCTCAGGGACAACATTAAACACATCAACATTTGCGTTTTAGGGGTCCCAGAAAGAGAAGAGAGAGAGAAAAGACCTGAGTAAATATTTGAAAAGTTAATAGCTGAAAACTTCAGTCACATAGGAAAAGGAACAGTCGCCTAAGTCTAGGAAGTGCAGAGAGTCCCTGACAGGTTAAACACAATGAGATATTTACTAATCAAATAGACAAAAATTAAAGACAAATTAAAAAAAAATGTTAAAAGCAACAATGGAAAAGCAACAGATAACATAGAAGGGTATTCACATAAGTTTATCAGCTGATTTCTCAGCAGAAACCCTGCAGGCCAGAAGGGAGTAGCAAGGTATATTTAAAGTGATGAAAGAGAACTACCTACAACCAAGAATATTCTAGCCAACAAGACTCTCATTCAGATTCAATGGGGCAATCAAAACCTTGGCAGACAAGGAAAGCTAAGAGAATTCAGCACTCCCAGACCTGCTTTGCAACAAATGCTAAAAGAACTTCTCTAAGCGGGAAAGAAAAGGTCATAATTAGAAATAAAAAAAAAATTACAAATGGAAAAGGCCACTGATAATGGTAAACATACAGTAAAAGTAGGAAATTATCTGCACACAAATATGATATGAAAACCAACAATTTTAAGAAGAGGAGAGCACAAATACAGGATATTGGAAATGCATTTGAAATTAAAACACCAGCAACTTAAAACAATCTTGTTAATATATAAACTGCTATATCAAAACATTATGGTAATGGCAAACTAAAAATCTACAATAGATACATACACAAAAAAGAATCCAAACACAAAACTAAAGTTAATCATCAGGTCAACAGAAGAGAACAAAAGAGGAAGGGAAGAAAAAAGAACTAAAAGAAAATAAAAGCAACCCAAATAATTAACAAAATGACAGTAAGAACATACATATCAATAACTACCTTAAACCTGTAAAGATTACATGCTCCAATCAAAACACATAGACTGGATGAATGGATACAATAACAAGACCCATATATGTGCTGTCTACAAAAGACTCACTTCAGATCCAGGGACACATACAGAATGAAAGAGAAGGGATGGAAAAAGATATTCCATGCAAATGGAAATCAAAGGAAAGCTGGAGTAGCAATACTGATAAAGACGGTTGCAAGATACAAAGAAGGACATTACATAATGACCAAGGGATCAATCCAAGAAGAAGATTTAACAATTATAAATATATATGCACCCAACAAAGGAGCTCCTCAATATATAAGGCAAGTACTAACAGCCAGAAAAGGAGAAATTGATGGTAACAATATAATAGTGGGGGACTTTAACACCCCACTTTCATCAATGGACAGATCATCCAGACCTAAAATCAAAAAGGAATCACAGGCCTTAAATGACACATTAGAACAGATTGACTTAATTGATATTTATAGAGCATTCCATCTGAAAGCAGCAGAATACACATTCTTTTCAAGTGCGTATGGAATATTCTCCAGGATTGATCACATGCTAGGCCAGAAATCAAGCTTTGGTAAATTAAGAAAATTGAAATTATTTCAAGCATATTTTTCGACTACAATGCTATGAGATTAGGAATCAACTACAAGAAAAAAACTGTAAAAAGCACACAAACACATAGAATATAAACAATATGCTATTAAACAACCAATGGATCACAGAAGAAATCAAAGAAGATATCAAAAAGTACCTGGGAACAAATCACAAATGAAAGTACGAGCATCCAAAACCTATGGGACACAGCAAAAACAGGTCTAACAGGGAAGTTTATAGCAATACAACCTTACCTCAGGAAACAAGACAAATCTCAAATAAACAAGCTCTCCTTACACCTAAAGCAACTAGAGAAAGAAGAACAAACAAAACCGAAGGTTAGTAGAAGGAAAGAAATCATAAAGATCAGAGCAGATATAAATGAAATGGAGATGAAGTAAACAATAGAAAAGATCAATGAAGCTAAAAGTTGGTCCTTTGAAAAGATAAACAAAACTGATAAACATTTAGCCAGATTCATCAAGAAAAAGAGGGAGAGGACTCAAATCAATAAAATTAGAAATGAAAAAGGAGAAGTTACAATAGACACCACAGATATACAAAGGATCATAAGAGACTACTACAAGCAATTATATGCCAATAAAATGGACAACCTAGAAGAAATGGACAAATTCCTAGAAAGGTACAATCTCCTAGGACTGAACCAGGAAGAAATAGAAAATATGAACAGGCTAATCACAAGTACTGAAATTGAAACTGTGGTTAAAAAACTCCCAACAAACAAAAGTCCAGAAACAGATGGTTTCACAGAAGAATTCTATTAAACATTTAGAGAGAGTTAACACCTATCCTTGTGAAACTCTTCCAAAAAATTGCAGCGGAAGGAACACTCCCAAACTCATTCCACAAGGCCATCATCACCCTGATACCAAAAGCAGACAAAGATACCACATAAAAGAAAATTACAGGCTAATATCACCGATGAAAATAGATGCAAAAATCCTCAACAAAATACTAGCAAACAGAATCCAACAACACATTAAAAGGATCATACACCATGATCAAATGGGATTTATCCCAAGGATGCAAGGATTTATCAATAGCCACAAATGAATCAATGTGATATATCACATCAACAAATTGAAGAATAAAATCCCTATGATCATCTCAATAGATGCAGAAAAATCTTTTGACAAATTCAATGCATATTCATGATAAAAAGTCACCAGAAAGTGAGCATAGAGTGAAAACACCTCTGTCATATATGACAGACCTACAACTGACATCATAATCAATGGTGAAAAGCTGAAAGAATTCCCTTGAAGATCAAGAACAAGACAAGGTTGTCCACTCCCACCACTTTTTTTTCACCATAATTTTGGGAGTCCTAGCCACAGATACAAGAGAAAAAAAAGAAATAAAAGGAATCCAAATTGGAAAAGAAGAAATACAAATTTCACTATTTGCAGATGACATGATACTCTACATAGAAAATCCTAAAGATGTTACCAGAAAACTACTAGAGCTCATCAATGAATTCTGTAAAGTTGTAGGATACAAAATTAGTACACAGAAATCTATTGCATTTCTACATATGAACAACAAAAGATTAGAAAGAGAAATTAAAGAAACAATCCCATTTACCATCGCATTAACAAGTATAAAATACCTAGGAATAAATCTACTGAAGGAGACCAAAGACCTGTATTCTGAAAACTATAAGGCACTGATGAAAGAAACTTAAGATGAAACACAAAGAGATGGAAAGACCTATCATGTTCTTGGATTGCAAAAATACATATTTTCAAAGTGACTATAGTGTCCAAGGCAATCTACAAATTCAATGCAATCCCTATCAAATTATCAATGGCATTTTTCACAGAACTAGAACACAAAATCTGAATATCTGTATGAAGACACAAAAGATCCCAAATAGCAAAAGCAATCTTGAGAAAGAAAAATTGAACTGGAGGAATCAGGCTCCCTGACTTCATACCATATTACAAAGCTCCAGTCATCAAAACATTATGGTTCTCCCACAAAAACAGAGGTATAGATCAATGGAACAGGATAGAAAATCTAGAGATAAACACATGTACCTATGGTCACCTAATCTATGACAAGAAATAAAGAATATACAATGGAGAAAAAAACAATCTCTTCAATAAGTAGTGCTGGGAAAACTGGACAGCTATATGTAAAAGAATGAAAGTAGAACACTCCCTAACCCCATACAAAAAAATAAACTGAAAATAAATTAAAGATCTAAACGTACAGCTGGATACCATAAAACTCTTAGAGGAAAACATAAGCAGAACACTCTTTCACATAAATCACAGCAGTATTTCTTTTTGGATATGTCTCCTAGAGTAATGGAAATAATAACAAAAACAAACAAATTGGATCTAATTAAACTCAAAAGTTTTTGCACAGCAAAGTAAACCATAAACAAAATGAAAAGACAGCCCACAGAATGGGAGAAAATATTTGCAAATGATGTGATTGACAAGGAATTAATCTCCAAAATTTACAAAGAGCTCATGTGGCTCAATATCAAAAAAACAAAGAACTCAATCAAAGAATGAACAGAAGACCTAATTACACATTTCTCCATAGAAGACATACAGATGGTCAAAAGGCACATGGGGCTTCCCCGGTGGTGCAGTGGTTGAGAGTCCGCCTGCCCATGCAGGGGACACGGGTTCATGCCCCAGTCTGGGAGGATCCCATATGCTGTGGAGAGGCTGGGCCCGTGAGCCATGGCCACTGACCCTGTGTGTCCAGAGCCTGTGCTCTGCAATGGGAGAGGCCACAACAGTGAGAGGCCCTCATACCACAAAAAAAAAAAAAAAAAGAGAGACACATGAAAAGATGCTCAACATTGTTAATAATTAGAGAAATGCAAATCAAAGTTACAATGAGCTATCACCTCACGCTGGTCAGAATGGTCATCATCAAAATGTCTACAAACAATAGATGTTGGAGAGGGTGTGGAGAAAAGAAATCCCTTTTACAGTGTTGGTGGGAAGGTGAATTGGTACAGTCACTATGGAGAACAGTAGGGAAGTTCCTTAAGAAACTAAAAACAGAACTACCATATGATCCAGCAATCCACTCCTGAGCATATATCCAAAGAAAAACATGGTTCAAAAGTATATATGCACTTCAGTGTTCATACTATTTATGAAAGACATGGAAGTAACCTAAATGTCCATCAACAGAGGATTGGATAAAGAAGTTGTGGTACATATATACAATGGAATATTATTCAGCTATTAAAAAGAATGCCATTTGCAGCAACATGGATGGACCAGGATATTATCATACTAAGTGAAGTAAGTCAGGCAGAGAAAGACAAATACCATTTGATATCACTTATATGTGGAATCTGAAAAAAAATAATGATTTACATAAACTTATTTACAAAACAGAAACAGACTTACAGACTTAGAGAACAAACTTATGGTTACCAGCAGGGAAGTGTAGGTGGGAGGGATAGATTGGGAGTTTGAGATTGACATATACTCACTGCTATATTTAAAATAGATAACAAACAAGGACCTATTGTATAGCACG
The DNA here is from genome assembly GCF_000442215.2 of Lipotes vexillifer. NCBI lineage: Eukaryota > Metazoa > Chordata > Mammalia > Artiodactyla > Lipotidae > Lipotes > Lipotes vexillifer. The sequence continues at coordinate 165,057 of NW_006774071.1, forward strand.
GAGAACTCTGCTCATTCAATCGGAGTCCCAATTAACTTCTAAATTTGTTGTTTAGAAAAAAATAGTGAGGTCAAAAGACAGAAGCTACATGTTAGTTCTTTTAATTTCACTTTCTTCTCTTGGCACAGCAACCAAACTAGACAAAAAAGAAAAAAAGAAAAAAAAAAGAATAACCTTTATGTGTAAATAAGAAGAAGAATTTGGCTTAATCATCATAGGGGAAAAACATTCTTTATTAGACTTATCAAGGTGAATTCTGTTTTATGAAAATCTTCTGTTTTCTGAGGAAAACATTATTGTTCAAATATTTTTTTATGTTCCTTTTTCTTTTTCTCCTCCTTATGGTATTCCTATTACATGTATGTTATACCTTTCATAGTTCTCCTCTTGTCCTTGGATATTCTGTTCTGTTTGGGGCTTTTTTTTTCTTCCATCTTTGTTCTCTTTCCTTTCTGGTTCTTAAATATTCTATTGGTATATACTTTAGCTCAGAGATTCTTTTTATAACCATGTCTTGTCTGCTAATAAGCCCATAAAAGTCAGTCTTCATTTCTGTTACAGTATTTTTAATATCTAACATTTCATTTGTTTTTTTTAGGATTTTCATCTTTCTGCTTACATTGCCCTTCTGTTCTTGAATGCTGTCTACTTTGTCCTTTAGAGCCCTTAGAATATTAATCATAGTTGTTATAAATTCTCATTCTGATAATTCCAACACCCCTGCCATGTTTGGTTCTGATATTTGCTATGTCTCTTCACTTTGTGTTTTTTGCCTTTTGATTGTTTGTCTTATAACTTTTTCTTAATAGATGGACATGAAGACACAGTAAAAAGAGCTGCTGTAGATAGGCCTTTAGTAGTGTAGTGGTGAGGTGTGCAGGGAAGAAAAGCATTCTATAGTCCTATGATTAGGTCTCTGCCTTTTAGTGAACCTATGCCCCTGCACTGTGAACTTCACAAGTGTCTCACTTTTTTTTCTCCCTGGTTAGGTGGAACAGAATGGCTAGAGTTGTCCAGAGTTCAGTATTTCCATTCTCCCAAGTGGAAGGCTAGAGACAGATGTAGTTGTGTATTTCCCATCCCTGCTTATCCCCAGCAGGTTAGGCTCTGGTTAACTTGTTTCCCTTGAGGACAGGCCTTGTTAAGAAAAATACCTGGTGTATTTCAAAGTGGTTCCTTTTCTCCTACACATGCTGAAATTAGAGGAGGAATTTTTTTTCTCTATATTTACCGTGTGGACCTGGTCAGACTACTGAAATTAAATGGGGGTCCCTTGGAGATTTTGTCAATAACTCTGAGTTGTATTCACTGAGCTTCCAACAAGTTTTTAATTACAGTTCATGCTTTTCTATCCTGTCACTGGTCCCTGTGAAGGTTTTCCCTTATGAATCTCTGCTCTGGGAAGCCAAGACTCACAGTAATGCCTGCCTGTCTCTTCAGTCTTGGTAGTACCAGTTTGCCCTGTGTACTTCCTTCTTTTATGGATATAAAAAGAGTTGTTGATTTTTCAATCTCTTCACCTTTTTACTTGTTGTTGGGACACAGTGACAAATTCCAAGCTCCTTACACATGGAATTGGAAAAAAAACAATCTACACTGATCTTTAATATTAAAAAAAATTAACTCACCAAGAATTCTTTGGGTATGAGTTGGGTAGAAAAAACTGTTTTAATAAAATTAGCTATTTTAAATGTCAACCTACTTTTTCTGTTATATAACATGTATCATTATAGAATTATGCATCAACATTTAAGGAAGTAGAATACTAATCTACTCATAATTTTTTTTTTTTATAGAAATCAAAGAAAAATATCATGTGCTGCCAGAGCACTGTTAAGTGGAATAACATTGCCTTCAGTTTTCTATTGCTCATGCTGACTTTTATTTTATTTTGCCTGGATCCCTTTAACCTAAATTTGTTGTATCTTTCCCCAAAAATGCTTAAAATTTTGAATCACACAATTTTGTTTTTGAATTTTAAAATACTATGTTTTTGGTAGCATGTTTTGCATTTGCAATAAAGAAAACAAAGCTTTTAAAAATTATTTTTTGTAACTGCCACTTAAGCCATTAATATATTCATCTGATAAGATAGACACCTTATGGAAGTAAAAGCCAGAATATTTACTATAGTGTATAAGAATGTTTTTAATCTGCCTTTCCCCTTTCTCCATCTCTCTGAACTCATATCCTAGTCTCTCCCTCTCCAACCTACTTACTGTAGTTACTGTGGCCTCTTTGTTGTGTCTTGAACAAGCCAAGCAAAATACTTTGCATTGCCACTTCCTATACTTTGGAATTCTACACCAGGTACCAGATTGGCTCACTCCTCACTTCCTTCCTTATGTCTCTTATCCAGGGAGATTTTTCTGATCACTCTCTTGACATTGCTCTTATCCCACAGCACATATTATCTGGACCCTGTTATTCCCATTCTTCTTTAACCTGCTTTAATTTTCTTCCAGCATTTGTCACCTGATATTGTATATTTGTTTTACTTACTGTCACTTTCCTCCTATTAGCATGCTAACTCCATGTGGGCAGATGCTTGGTTCACTGCTTTGTGAAATGACGAAAACCAGCATGATAGAGAATACTCAGTTTCCCCCTTACCCCTCCTCCCCCATCCCCTCCTTTTCCTCTCTCTGCATCTTCTCTCTTTCTTTCCTAAGTGATTGAATTATACCAATAATATCAAGTAAGGGGCTTGAAAACAGGAACCAGGGCAAGTTTGGATTAAAGACAAAAATAGCTTATAGAGCCCAAACCAAAAGGACGTGTATTTTACTTTTCCTTAGTCCACAAAAACACTGCTCTTGTATTAAACTTAAAGTCTCCTTGTCTTTGGGTGTCACCATTGATATCAGTTGAATGTGTTGCAAATATATTTTTAGTGTGTTGCCTGGCTTTTAATATTGTTGGCAGCTTTTTTCCCTCTAATTGATTCTTAAGTTTTTATTGCATCAAATCTGTCCACTTACTTTGTGATTTTCCCCCTTAGACATTTTGCCATACGTTCAGGCTAGCTTCTTCCATCTATTGCACATTGCATTAGTCTGCTTGCACTGCCATGACAAAACACCACAGACTGGGTGGCTTAAACAACAATTTATTGTCTCACAGTTCTGGACACTGGAAGTCCAATATCAAGGTACGAGCAGTGTCAGTTTCTGAGGAGAGCCCTCTTCCTGGCTTTCAGAGTGCTGTCTCCTCACTGTGCCATCACATGACCTTGCCTCAGTGTGTTCATGGAAGGAAAGATCTATAGTGTCTCTTCTTTATATAGGACAAAGAAGACAGATCTATCCTATCAGATTAGTCTCACCTGTATGACCTTATTTAATCATAATTACCTCCTTAAAAGCCCTACCTCCAAACACAATCCCACTAGGGATGAGAGTTTCACCATATGAGTTTTGATGGGGGAGGGACAGAATTCAAGACAGCACACATATATTCATCTACATTTTCTAATTATATTTTTGTCATCAGTGACTTAAATTTCTATTTTTCATCCATCTGAGAATTTTTTAATGCATTTTAGTTTGCCAGCTGTTTTTCGTTGCTGTTGTTCCAATAGGTATAACTGAATAACCCAGAATTTTTCCAGCTATAAAAGCCATCTACACCATTAATAAATTTTCTCACTCCCTTATTCACACATGTTTCTTATCTTTCTTTAACTGATCTATGGATTTCTCCAGAACCACTACCTTGTTTCAATTATTATTGTAGTATAGTATAGCTCTTAAAAGTCTTTCTCATTATTAAAAAATAAAGCTTCCCTCATTTCAATCCTTTGCTGTTCCAGATGAATACTTAAATTTAATTACATATCTTAATCCCACTACAATTAAAAGTAACTCTTGTTTTAGAAAAGCAATACATTCTTATTATACAAATAAAAGAAATAAAGGAAAATAAAGGAGAAGAAATAATCTTTATCTAATCTATCTATATTTATATATCCTTGCATCTATGTATCTATCTTTCCAAAATGAATTTTTGTTTAAAACTTCTCACTCCAAGAAATAACACTCCAGACCTAGATGGCTTTACTATTGAATTGTTCAAATATTTAATGAGGAAATAGTCTCAATTCAATCATTTTTTTCAGGGAGTAGAAAAAGCAAAACAACTCCTCAATTTATTTTATGAGGCCAAGCTTACTATGATACTAAAACAAGACAAAGACATTACAGGAAAATTAAACTTCAAAATGAGAGCTCTCTTAAACATAAGTGCAAAAGTCTTCAACAAAATAACTCTGCAGGCCAGAAGGGAGTGGCAGGATATATGTAAAGGGATGAAAGGGAAAACCTACAACCAAGAACACTCTGCCCAAGAAGGTTGTACTTCAGATTAGATGGAGAAATCAAAAGCTTTACAGACAAGCAAAAGCTAAGAGAATCCAGCACCACTAAACCAGCTTTACAACAAACGCTAATGGAATTTCTCTAGGCAGGAAACACAAGAGAAAAGAACAAAAGAGGAAGGGGAAAAACAAAGACCTATGAAAACAAACTGAAAACAATTAAGAAAATGGCAATAGGAACATATATATTGATAATTATTTTAATGTAAATAGACTAAATGCTCCAACCAAAAGACACAGACTAGCTAAATGGATATGAAAACAAGGCCTGAATATAGGCTGTCAACAGGAAACACTCTTCAGACCTAGGGACACATACACACTGAAACTGAGGGGATGGAAATAGATATTCCATGCAAATGGCAATCAAAAGAAATCTGGAGTAGCAATACTCTTATCAGAGGAAATAGACTTTAAAATAAAATTCTTACAAGAGACAAGGAGGCACAGTATATAATGATCATGGGATCAATCCAAGAAGAGGATATAACAATTGTAAATATTTATACACCCAACATAGGAGTACCTCAATATATAGTCAAATGCTAAGAGTATAAAAGGGGAAATCGACAGTAGTCGACAATAATAGTGAGGGACTTTAACAACCCACTTATGCCAATGGATAGATCATGCAGACAGAAAATTAATAAGGAAACACAAGCCTTAAATGAAACATTAGACCAGATAGACTTATTTGATAATTATAGGACGTTCCATTCAAAAGCAGCAGAATACACTTTCTTCTCAAGTGCACACAGAACATTCTCCAGGATAGATCACATCTTGGGGAACAAATCAAGCCTCAGTAAGTTTAAGAAAACTGAAATCAGATCAAGCATTTTTTTTCTGACCACAACTCTATGATATTAGAAATCAATTACAGGAAAAAAAAAAACTGTAAAATACACAAACATATGGAAGCTAAACAATATGTTACTAGATAATCAATGGATCCCTGAAGAAATCAAAGAAGAAATAAAAAAATACCTGGGGAAAAATGACAATGAAAACATGACAATCCAAAAACCTATGGTACACAGCAAAAGCAGCTCTAAGAGGGAAGTTTTTAGCAATAAATCTTACCTCAAAAAACAAAAACATAGGCAGAACACTCCATGACATAAATCACAGCAAGATCCTTCTTGACCCATCTCCTAGAGTAATGGAGATAAAAACAAAAATAACCAAATGGGACCTAATGAAACTTCAAAGCTTTTGCACAGCAAAGGAAACCATAAACAAGACCAAAAGACAGCCCTCAGAATGGGAGAAAATATTTGCAAATGAATCAACTGACAAAGGATTAATCTCTAAAATTTACAGGCAGCTCATGCAGCTCAATAACAAAAAAATAAACAACCCAATCCAAAAATGGGCAGAAGACCTAAATAGACATTTCTCCAAAGAAGATATACAGACTGCCAGCAAACACATGAAAGAATGCTCAACATCATTAATCATTAGAGAAATGCAAATCAAAACTACAATGAGATATCATCTCACACCAGTCAGAATGGCCATCATCAAAAAATCTAGAAACAATAAATGCTGGAGAGGGTGTGGAGAAAAGGGAACACTCTTGCACTGCTGGTGGGAATGTGAATTGGTTCAGCCACTATGGAGAACAGTATGGAGGTTCCTTAAAAAACTACAAATAGAACTACCATATGACCCAGCAATCCCACTACTAGGTATATACCCTGAGGAAACCAGAATTCAGAAAGAGTCATGTACCAAAATGTTCATTGCAGCTCTATTTACAATAGCCCGGAGATGGAAACAACCTAAGTGTCCGCCGTCGGATGAATGGATAAAGAAGATGTGGCACATATATACAATGGAATATTACTCAGCCATAAAAAGAAACGAAATTGAGCTATTTGTAATGAGGTGGATAGATCTAGAGTCTGTTATACGGAGTGAAGTAAGTCAGAAAGAGAAGGACAAATACCGTATGCTAACACATATATAAGGAATTTAAGAAAAAAAAATGTTATGAAGAACCTAGGGGTAAAACAGGAATAAAGACAGAGACCTACTGGAGAACAGACTTGAGGATATGGGGAGGGGGAAGGGTGAGGTGTGTTAGGGCGAGAGAGAGACATGGACATATATATACTAACAAACGTAAGGTAGATAGCCAGTGGGAAGCAGCCGCATGGCACAGGGAAACCGGCTCGGTTCTTTGTGGCTGTCTGGAGGGGGGGGATAGGGAGGGGGGGAGGGAGGGAGACAAAGAGGGAAGAGATATGGGAACATATATATATGTATAACTGACTCACTCTGTTATAAAGCAGAAACTAACACACCATTGTAAAGCAATTATACCCCAATAAAGATGTTAAAAAAAAAAAAAAAAAAAAAAAGAAAATCTCAAATAAACAACTTAACTTTACACCTTAAGCAACTAGAGAAAGAAGAAAAAGCAAAACCAAAGATGAGTAGAAGGAAAGGAATCATAAAGATCACAGCAGAAATAAATGAAACAGAGATGAAGAAAACAATAGCAAAGATCAATGAAACTAAAAGCTGATTGTTTGAGAAGATAAAAAAAATTGATAAACATTTTGTGAGACTCAAAAAAACAAAAAAAAGAGGACTCAAATCAATGAAATTAGAAATAAAAAAGGAGAAGTTACAACAGGCACCACAGAAATACAAAGGATCATAAGAGACTATCAGAAGCAATAATACACCAATAAAATGGACAAGCTAGAAGAAATGGACAAATTCTTAGAAAGAGTAAGAATAAACCCTACTGGGGTTTACCCAACCCCACTTGATCATGCTATATGATCCTTTTAATGTGCTGCTAGATTCTGTTTGCTAATACAACCTTTGGACAAATTCTTAAAAATGTACAACCTTCCAAGACTGAACCAAGAAGGAATAGAAAATATGAACAGACCAATCACAAGTACTGAAATGGAAAATGTGATTAAGAATCTTCAAACAAACAAAAGTGCAGGACCAGATGTCTTCACAGGCAAATTCCATCAAATGTTTAGAGAAGAGTTAATACCTATCCTTGTGAAAGTCTTCTGAAAAATTGCAGAGGCAAGAACACTCCCAAGCTCATTCTATGGGGCTTCCATCACCCTGATAAGAAAACCAGACAGGGGCTTCCCTGGTGGCGCAGTGGTTGAGAGTCTGCCTGCCGATGCAGGGGACACAGCTTCATGCCCCAGTCTGTGAAGATCCTACATGTCGTGGAGCGGCTGGACCTGTGAGCCATGGCTGCTGAGTCTGCACGTCTGGAGTCCTGGAGCCTGTGCTCCACAACAGGAGAGGCCACAACAGTGAGAGGCCCGCATACAGCAAAAAAAAAAAAAAAAAAAAAGGAAAAAGAAAACCAAAGATATCATAAAAAACAAAATTACAGGTGAATATCATTGATGAACATAGATGCAACAGTCCTCAACAAAATATTAGCAAACTGAATCCAACAAAAGATTAAAAGGATCATACACCCTGCTCAAGTGAGATTTATCCCAGATATGCAATGATTTTTCAATATCTGCAAACCAATCAGTTTGACACACCACATTAACAAATCAAAGAAGAAAAAACCATATGATCATGCAGTAGGTGGAGAAAAAACTTTTAACAAAATTAAACACCAATTTATGATAAAAGTTATCCAGAAAGTAGGCACAGAGGGAACCTACCTCAACATAACAAAGGCCATATATGACTAACACACAGCAAACCACATTCTCAATGATGAAAAACTGAAAGCATTTCCCTAAGATCAGGAAAAAGACAAGAATGTCCACTCTCACCAGTATTATTCAACATAGTTTTGGTAGTCCTAGCCACGGCAATCAGGAAGAAAAGGAAATAAAATGGATCTAAATTGAAAAAGAAGGAAAACTGTCACTGTTTTCAGATGACATGATACTACACATAGAAAACTCCAAAGATGCTATGATAAAACTACTAGAGCTCATCGATGAATTTGGTAAAGTTGCTGGATGCAAAATTAATACCCAGATATCTCTTGCATTTCCATACACTAACAACAAAAGATCAGAAAGAGAAACCAAGGTAACAATCCCATTTACCACAGCATCAAAAAGAATAAAATACCTAGGAATAAACCTACCTAAGGAGGTAAAAGTCCTGTACTAAGAAAACTGTAAGATACTGATGAAAGAAATAAAAGATTTCAGAACCAAATGGATAGATATACAGTGTTCTTGGATTGGAAGAATCAATTTTTTGAAAATGACTATACTACCTGAAGCAATCTACAGATTCAATGCAATTACTATGAAATTACCAATGGCATTTTTCACAGAACTAGAACAAAAAATTTTACAATTTGTATGGAAACTCAAAAGACCATGAATAGGCAAAGGAATCTTGAGAAAAAAAAAAATGGAGCTGGAGTAATAGGGCTCCCTGACTTCAGACTATACTACAAAGCTACAGTAAACAAAACAGTATGATACTCACACAAAAACAGAAATATTGATCAATGGAACAGGATAGAAAGTCCAGAGATAAACACACACACCTATGGTTAACTCATCTATGACAAAGGAGTCAAGTAAATACAATGGAGAAAAGACAGTCTCTTCCATAAGTGGTGCTGGGAAACCTGGTCATGTAAAAGAATGAAATTAGAACACTCCCTAACATCATACACAGATATAAATTCAAAATGGATTAAAGACCTAACTGTAAAGCTGGACACTATAAATCTGTTAGAGTAAAACATAGGCAGAACACTCTCTGACATAAATCACAGCAAGATCTTTTTTGAACCAGCTCCTAGAGGAATGAGGATAAAAACAAAAATAAACAAATGGGACCTAAGTAAACCTAAAACCTTTGGCATAACAAAGGAAACCACAAACAAAGAAAAAACAACCCTCAGAATGGGAGAAAACATTTGCAAAAGAAGCAGCCAACAAGGGGTTAATCTCTAACATATATAAACAGCTCATGCAGCTCAATAACAACAACAAAACAAACAAACAATCAAAAGTGGCAGAAGATCTAAATAGACATTTCTCCAAAGAAGACATACAGATGGTTAAAATTCACATGAAAAGATGCTCAACATCACTAATTAGAGAAATGCAAGTCAATACCACAATGAGGTATCACCTCACACAAGTCATAATGGCCATCATCAAAAAATCTACAAATAATAAATGCTGGATAGGGTGTGAAGAAAAGGGAGCCTTCCTACACTGTTGCTGGTAATATAAACTGGTACAGACACTATGGAGAACAGTGTGTAATTTCCTTAAAAATCTAAAAATAAAACTACCATATGATCCAGCAATCCCACTCCTGGGCATATATCCAGAGAAACCCATAACTCATAAAGATACATGCACCACAGTGTTCATTGCAGCACTATTTACAGTAGCAAGGAAATGGAAGCAACCTAAATGTCCATCAACAGATGAATGGATAAAGAAGATGTGGTACATATATACAATGGAATATTACTCAGCCCTAAAAAATAATGAAATAATGTCATTTGCATCAACATGGATGGACATAGAGATTGTTATACTGAGTGAAGTAAGTCAGAGAAAGACAAACATCATATTATATCTCTTATATGTGGAATCTTGAAAAAGGGTACAAACAAACTTATCTACAAAACAGAAATAGAGTTACAGATGTAGAAAATAAACTATGGTTACTAGGGTGTAAGAGGGGGAGGGATAAATTAGAAGATTGGGATTGACATTTACACACTACTATATATAAAATAGATAACTAATAAGGAGCTATTGTATAGCATAAGGAACCCTACTCAATACTCTGTAATGGCCTATATGAGAAAATAATCTATAAAAGAGTGGATATAGTTATATGTATAGCAGATCCACTTTCCTGTACACCTAAAACTATCATAACATTGTAAATCAGCTATACTCCAATAAAAATAATAAAATAAAATTTATTGAGTGCTAAAAATATATATGAACCACTTCAGTGTAAATATTGTTCAAGGGCTTTATACATAACTAAAATGCCAGACAGTAATTGATGGAACATGAATCAGTTTAATAGAAGGAAACAATTTTAGTTTATGCCACCTTTGAAATATGGCCCAGCTTTCCAGATTTGAACAAGTCACTTCACCTCTTTGAATTGCAATTAATCCAATTTTGAAATAAAGTGGTTGGTAAAAATGTTACCTAACTTTTTTAAAATTAAAAATTCTCTAATTCCACTGATGTATTTCCTCTTGGCTAATTAATCTATTGACAGGCAGCACTTTATAACCAGAACAATAGAAAAGACAAACAATTATTATTTCTTTTTATGACAGTATTTTGAGAAATTTAACCCATGTTGTTGAAAGTATAGTTTGTAATAAAAGCATCAGAATGAGATAAATATGGCTAACACATTTTTAAAGTACAGCTAGGCAGAAATTTTCATCATGTTAAATAACATAGAGTCAGCATCTGTAAAAGAGGAATTAGGTGAAATAACAGTTTCATAAATAAAATATGCACTTGCTAACATGTATTGAATCTTTAAGTCTAGAGAAATATCATAAAGATTACATTTTATGTCCTCTCTCTCCTCAATGGAGGGCAAATATTAATTTATACTATTCTAGATTTAAATATAAGCTTTGAAAATGGCAAGGAAAAATCAGAGTAGAGAGAACAATTCTGACTGGATTAGAATAAGAAATAATCTATGAGGAATATTGAAAAGGTAAAGTTTTCAGTATGATTCTCTCACTAAAGCTTATATATAAGAAAAACTTAAAAAAAAAATCTTTGAAAGCTTAATACAAGTAGGAAGTAAACCAACTGAGTTTTCATTAATTATGGTATTAGAGGAGATTGTAATTGCTCTGAATATTTTTAAAGTACTATGTTGAGGAAAAACTTGTTTACCTTCACCTTAAAAAAAAAAAAAAAACTATAGTAACTTGGTATGGAAACAGCTTTCTGGAAGATCATAATATTATTCCAACACATTTCTTTATAGGCCCTATAATTATATTTATTATTTGAAGTTTCACACAAACAAACCCCAAATAGAGAGACATGATTTCGAAAGTAATGAAATTTGAGATTCTCCAAATTTATGTTCTTTTATTTTCATAAAAATTACTAATTAATAAACTGTAACTTATTAACTTTTAAACTGTCTCCTGATTGTTTTAAAAGTTAGAATATATCACTATTTTAGTCATATTTCTATCAAAACAATACTCTTCTATTATGACTAAAAAGGCATAGTTTGAATCAGGAGATTTTGATATCTAGAGAATCTAAAGATTTTGATCTCTGAACTGCTGCATTATATATGGTGTTAAAGTCTTCAGTCCAAGTTAATGACCACTACAGGTGAGCATATGTCCTTTCTAGATGTGACATGTATGCTTAGAGTTTTGATAAAATCAGCTAATTAAGTAGTACAAATGAAAGTCCAATTTAACATAATTCCCCTGCCAGGCAAACAAACAACCTTTGATGGCCAGCAGACTTTGTCCATCCAACTTTTAAATCTTTAGCAAATTTATTTTGAAGATTGCTGCATATATTGGCAAGGAACAATGCTCAGAGGAAACACATGGGTTATGATTTTATTAGGAACAAATTTAAGAATAGCAGAAATGAGTCAATGCATATAAATGTTCAGTTTTTGAAATATAAATGAATAGGAGAAAATAGTGATATATCATAAATGAATGAATTGCAATATAGGACATGTAAGGAAACCCTACCTCCTTCCATCAACAAATCAATTTTGCTTTCGAAAATGTGCTTATTTTCTACTTCTAGTTCCTCGAATTCCTATGAAACAGACTCTGTACTTAGCCTCTGAAAAGGTGTGTGATTCAGGAACAGTGTCTCATGCCTTGGCAGTAATGATCATTTTAAGAATGGGCACCTGACCAGTCAGAGGTAATGAAACTGAGTTTAAGAATAATTGTTGAAGCTGTGGGGAGCAGGTTTTCTCATTTGTCTACTTGAATGTAGAGCATAGCCACTTTATAATCATAAGTGGTTAATTTATCTGAGAATGAAGCCAACATATAAGTAAGAGAGTAGAAGCTGATCAAGAGACAGACAAAACCAGGTCCTATTTACATTGTTTCATCTCTTGCTAAATGAAGCAAAGTCTAAAACCATCCCTAACTCTGAATTTTTCCAAATTTACATGACCCAAATTTTTTCTAATGTTTAATTAGAAAACATTAAAAAATCAAGTTTGGGTTGAAATTTTACTAAGTAGCAACCAAAAAGTCCTAATTGATTTGGGAAGGGAATTCATTTGAGTATTCAGGTACCAACACCAAAAGTTAGGGTCAGAGAGTTCAAGAAATTGATGTATTTTTCCCTATTGCTTTTCCTAGGAATTAGAATAACAGAAAACAGTCTACAGATGGTGTCTGATGATGATATCAAGGCTGCCAGAGCAGTGTAAAGGAGTGGAAAGAACACTGGAACTTCAGGAGAAATGAAGAATAAGTGATGGTGCAGTGATGCTAGAGTCAGAGATAGTTCGAATCATAGTCTCAAGCAAGTTGTTTTTGACTGTTAAGCCCTAGTTTCCTTTGAGGACTGAATAAACACCAAAGCAAAATGTACAACAGGAATGCTGTGAGTTTCAGTTTTATTTGGGATTGCTGAGCACTGTAGTCTGGAGACAGCCTCAGATAGCTCTGAGGAACTGCTCCAAAGCTGTAGGGGAGTGGGGAGATCAGTATATATATATGATTTTGGTGAAGGTGGTACATGCAGTCAAGCACAAATTTTGGTAGAAAGTTGCTGCTAGTCATGAGGAACAGATATCACAGTTATAATTTTCATGCTTTTCTAAGTTTGGGAAGATGCAAGAGTTTGGGTTCATAAAAAATTTTCTACTAAAAATATCTATCTGGAGGCATGTTCTGCCAGTTTTCCCAGAGCACAGAGTGCCTCATGCCTGATCTCTGACCTAAACTTATTTCAGGGTGTGTTAAAGGTCACCAACTGCAGTGTCTATTAAATTAATTCTTGTAGAACCAGGTAGTTTTCATCTTGTTTATAAAAGAAGAAGGAATAAGTTTGGGTCAAGGTGGCAGAGTAGGAAGAGCTCAGCTCCTCCTACAGGCACACCAAAATTGCCACTACTTACAGAGAATCTATCTATGATAATGATGTGAAGACTAACAGAAAAGATTTTCCACAACTAATATATAAATAAGGAGCCACAACAAGATAAGAGAGACAGTGATCCAGTCTCGTCAGGACCCACACCTTGGGCATGAAAACCAACAGGCATGAGGGATGTTATAACCACAGAGATTCTTTCTAAAGACTGAGGGGTCTGAGCCCCACATCAGACTCCCCAACCCAAGGGTCCTGTGCCATGAAGATGATCCCCTAAAGCATCTGTTTTTTAAAAACAGTGGGCATTATGTTTGGGAGAGCCAAAGAGTTGTAGAAAACTGAGACTCCATTTTTAAAGGGTGCATACAAAATCTCAAATTCTCTTAGTCCCAGCAGAGAGGCAAGCCACTGGGCTTCCTAACCAGCCATACCTGGGGATAGTGGACAACCTGGAGCATCTAGCACTGAGAGCCAGAATGTAGCTTATGCTAGTCCCCATAGGATATCTTTTACATAAGGCCACTTTTCCAAGATTGGAAGATGTAATTAATCTACCTAATATATAGAAATAGAGAGTTAGACAAAAGCAGGACACAGAAATATGTTCCAAATGAAAGAATAAGACAAAAATCTCAGGAAAAGAACCAAACGAAATGGAGATAAGCAAAATACCCAATAAAAAGTTCAATGTAATGATCATAAATTTGCTCACCAAACTTGGGTGTGAACTTCACCCAAGAATCTCTCTTCTCAGTGAGAACTTCAACAAAGAATTAGTAAATATAAATAAGAACTAACCAGAACTTAAAATATAATAACTAAAATAAAAAATCCACTAGAGAGAATCAGCAGTAGCTTAGATGATACAGAAAAATGGATCAGTAATCTGAAAAACAGAGTAGTGGAAATTACCTAAGCTGAACAGAAAAAAAGAAAAATAAATTTAAAAATCAAAAAGAGTTTAAGAGACTTCTGAAACAACATCAATTGTACTAACATTCTCATTATAGGGATTCAATAAGTATAAGAGAGAGAGAAAGAGGCAGATAACTTATCTGAAGAATTAGCAGCTGAAAACTTCCCTAACCTGGGAAAAGAAACAAACATTCATGTCCAAACAAGAAGTCTGTACTAAGACATATTCATTGAAATGTCAAAAATTAAAGATTAAAAAAAAAAAAAAACTTAAAAGCAACAAAAGAAAATGAACTAGTTACATACAAGGGAATTCCCATAAGACAATCAGTTGACTTTGCTAGAGAAAGTTTGCAGGCCACAAGAAGTGGCACAATATATTCAAAGAGCTGTAAGAAAAAAATCTCCAACCAGAATATTCTACACAGCAAGGTTATCATTCAGAATTGAAGGAGAGATAAAAAAGTTTTAATGATAAGCAAAGGCTAAGAGTTTATCACCAATAAACAGGCCTTACAAGAAATGTTAAAGGTACTTTTCTAAGTAGAAAAAAAGACCACAACTAGAAATTAGAAAATTGTGAAATTCCAAATATCACTGGTAAAGGCAAATACATAGTAAACTAGTGGATTAACCAATTAAAAAGCTAGTAGGAAGATTAAAGGACAAAAGTAGTAAAATAATCTATATCTACAATAAACAAGGAATTCACAAAATAAAAAGATGTAAAATATGACATCAAAAACACAAAACATGGAAGAGGGAATAAAATGTAGGGATTTTTAAATGCATTTGAACTAAAGAGATTATCAAATTAAAATAGACATGTATATGCACAGGTTGTTACATGTGAATCTTGTGGTAACCACAAACTAAAAGCTATAATGAATAAACAAAAAATAAGAGACAGGAATCCAAGCACAACAGTAAGGATAAAGCAGAAAAGAATAAAGCAAAAAAAGAATAAAGGAATAGACAGGAGACAGAAGCAACCAAAAAACAATTAATGAAATGAAAATAAGTGTATACATGTCAATAATTGTTTTAAATGTAATTGGACTAAATGTTTCAATCAAAAAATATAGGGTGGCTGAGTGAATACAAATACAGCACCCTCTACATGCTGCCTACAAAAGACTCGTTTTAGATCTAAAGATACACACACACAGAAAATGAGAGCACGGGAAAATATATTCCATGAAAATGGTAAACAAAAAAATCTGAGGTATCAATACTTATATCAGATGAAATAGGCTTTGAAACACACTGTAACAAGAGACAAAGAAAGATACATTGTAATGATACAGAGATCAATCCAACAAGAAGATATAACACTTATAAATACATATGCACCCAGCATAGGAACACCTAAAGACATAAAACAAATAGTAACAGACACTAAAGGGAAAATACAATAATAATAGGATACTTTAACAGCCTACTTACATCAATGAGTATATTACCCAGACAGAAAATCGACAAGGAAACATTGGCCTTAATGGACACGTTATATCAGGTGAATTTAATAGATATATCCAGAATATTTCCTCCAAAAAACAGCAGAATACACATTCTTTTCAAGTGAACATGAAACATTCTTCAGGATAGATCATATGTTAGACCACAAAACAAGACTTAATATTTTTTTTAATGGAAATAATATCAAGCATCTTTTCCAAACACAATGGTTATAAGACTAAAATCAACTACAAAGGAAAAAACATGAAAAATATACAAATGCATGGAGTCTAAACAACATGCTAGTAAACAGCCAATGGGCCATTGGAGAAATCAAGAGGAAATCAGGGCTTCCCCGGTGGTGCAGTGGTTGAGAGTCCGCCTGCCGATGCAGGAGACACGAGTTCGTGCCCCGGTCTGGGAAGATCCCACATGCCACAGAGCGGCTGGGCCCATGAGCCATGGCCACTGAGCCTGTGCATCCAGAGCCTGTGTTCCACAATGGGAGAGGCCACAACAGTGAGAGGCCCGCATACCACAAAAAAAAAAAAAAAAAAAAAAAAAGAGGAAATCAAAAAGTACCTTGAGACAAATAAAAATGGAAACAGAAACTTTCAAAATCTATCGGACTCAGTGAAGCAGTTTTAAGAGGGACATTTACAGCAATGCAGGCCTACATCAGGAAACTGAAAAAATCACAAATGAACAATGTAATCTTATACTTAAAGGGACTATTAAAAGAAGAGCATATGTAACCCAAAACTAGTAGAAGGAAGGAAATTTAAAAAAAAAACATGAGAATGACCAAAAACTAATAGAAAAGATTGATGAAACTTAGGTCTATTTTTTGAAAATATAACCCAAATTGATAAACATTTAGCCAGACTTATGAAGAAAAAAAGAGCAAGTGCCCAAATAAATAAAATAAGAAATGAAAGAGAAGTTGTAACTGACATCACAGAAATACAAAAGATCACAAGAGATTACTATGAACAACAAATTGGACATATGTCAACAAATTGAACAATCTAGAGAAATAGATGAATTCCTAGAAACATACCCTCTTCCAAAACTGAATCAGGAAGAAATGGAAAATATGAACAGACTGATTATTAGTAAAGATAACTTCTGATCTAATTGATCAGTAATAAAAAAAAAAGACTACTAACAAACAAAAGTACAGGACCAGACATCTTCATGGGTAAATTCTACAAAACATTAAAGAAGAAAGAACACCCATCCTTCTCAAAATATTCCAAAAAATTCCACTTCCATACTCATTCTACAAGGACAGAATTACCCTGATACAAAAACCAGACAAATTCACCACAAAAAGTAAAGGCAAAATTACCTTTGAATGTCACTGATTAATATAGATGCAAAAATCCTCAACAAAATTTTAACAAACCGAATTTAACAATACATTAAAGTGATCATATACCATGATCAAGTGGATTTTATCTTATGGATTCAGGATAGCTTAATATTTGCAAATCAATCAATGTGATATACTACATTAATAAAATGAAGGAAAAATGTACATAATCATCTCAATAAATGCAGAAAAAGCTTTTGACAAAATTCAACATGAATTTATAATAAAAACTCTCAACAGTGTGAAGACAGAGTCAACATATTACAACATAATAAAGGCCACATATGACAAACCCATACCTAACATCATATTGCTTTGTGAAAAGCTGAAAGCATTTCTTCTAAGATCAGGAACAAGACAAGGCTGCCTACTCTTTCCACTTTTATTCACTATAGTATTGGCAGTCCTAGCCAGAGCATTCAGACAAGAAATATAAATGAAAGACATTCAAATTGGTAAGGAAGACTTAAAAGTGTCACTATTTTCAGAGGACATGACACTATACATAGAAAATCCTGAAGATGTCACTGAAAAACTATTAGAACTAATAAATGATTTCCGTATAGTTGAGGGATAAAAAATTAATATACAGAAATCTGTTGCAGTTCTATACGTTAATATTGATATATCAGAAAGAGAAATTAAGAAAACAATCCCATTTATAATTGAATCAAACAGAAGAAAATACCTAGAAATAAATTTAGCCAAGTAGTTGAAAAACCTGTATTCTGAAAACTATAAGACATAAGTAAAAGAAATTGAAGATGACAACACTAAATGGAAAGCTATTTCATGCTTATGAATTGGAAGAATTAATATTATTAAAATGTCCACACTAGCCAAGGCAATCTATGGATTCAGTGCAATCTCTATCAAAATATCAATGGCATTTTTCACAGAACTGGAAAAAATAATTCTAAATTTTGTGTGGAATCACAAATGGCCTCAAGTAGCCAAAGCAATCTTGAGAAAGAAGAACAAAACTGATGGTATACTCCCTGATTTCAAATATACTACAAAGCTATAGTAATCAAAACAATATGGTACTGTCACAAAACAGACACATAGATCAATGGAGAAGAATAAAAGCCTAGGACTGAATCCATGCTTATATGGTCAATTAATCTATGAAAAAAGAGTGAAAAATATACAGTGGGGGAATAGAAAGCCCCTTTGATAAATGGTGTTGGGGAAACATGCCAGCTCTATGCAAAAGAGTGAATCTGGGCCATTTTCTTACACTATACTCAAAAATAAGCTCAAAATTGATTAAAGATCTAAATGTAAGACCTGAAATCATAAAAATCCTTGAAGAAAATATAGGCAGTATACTCTTTGACATAGGTCTCGGCAATATTTATTTTGGTGTGACTCCTCAGGCAAGGGAAACAAAAGCAAAAAGAAACAAATGGGACTATATCAAAAAGAAGCTATTGCACTACAAAAGAAACCATCAACAAAATGAAAGGGCAACACACTGAATGTAATAATATATTTACATATGATATATCTGATTAAGTGTTAATATCCAAAATATGTAAAGAACAGTTTAATATCAGAAAAAAACAATTTGATTAAAATGTGGGTAAAAGACCTTAATAGATACTTTTCCAAAGAAGACATATAGAGGGCAAACACACACATAAAAATATGCTAAGCATCACTAATCATTAGGGAAATGCAAATCAAAACCATAATGATATTACCTAATACTTGTCAGAATGGCTATCATTAAAAAGACAACAAATAACAGATGTGGACAAGGATGTGGAAAAAAGGGAATTCTCATGCACTGTTGGTGGGAATGTAAATTTCAGCCATTATGGAAAATAGTACGGAAGTTCCTCAAAAAATTAAAACTAGAACTATCATGTGACATAGAAATTCCACTTCTGGATATTTACCTGAAGAAAACAAAAGCACTAATTCAAAAACTTATATTCACCCTATGTTCATTGTAGCATTATTTATATTAGCCAAGTTATGGAAGCAACCTAAGTTTCCATCAATAGATGAATATATATATATATGTCAGCCATAAGAAAAGGATAAAATTTTGCTATTTGCAACATGGATGGACCTAGAGGTTATTATGCTTAGTGAAAAAAGTCAAGCAGAGAAAAACAAATACTGTAACATCTCACATGTGTAACCTAAGAAAGCAAACAAAGAAAACAAAATGAAAACAGACACTTTGTCTCAGAGAACAAACCAGTGGTTGCCAGAGGAGAGGGTGTTGGGAGGTTGAGCGAAATAGGTGAAGAGGATTAAGAGCTACAAACTTCCAGTTATAAAATAAGTAAGTCATAGGATGTAATATACAGAGTAAGAAATATGGTGGATAATACTGTAATAACTTTTTATGGTTACAGATGATTACTAGAGTTATCATGATGATCACTTAACATTGTATTTAAATGTGAAATGACTATGTTGTACATGTGGAACTAACATAATATTGTATGTCAACTATACTTCAATTAAAAGAAAAAAAGGAAGTCAGAACTGGGAGGAGACCCAGAGAGCACCAATGCATGGAATTGAACGATTTTTCATCATAGGAGCCTTTATACAAAGATCATTTAAGCAGAAAAACATCCCCTGGCAGAAATGCCCTGGATGAGGAAGAGGTGAGGCTGAGGCCTGCCTGCTCAGGAAGCATCTGAACATGGATATCACTATCTGAGATTCATCTACCCAGTTTACATACATGAGGAAACTGGAGCCCAGACAGCTAACAAGGCTTGCTTATGTTCATACAGACTGTTATCCAAGAGCCTTTCCTTCAATTCAGTATTCCTTCTGTTCTGCCACATTTTATTCTATTTCTTCTCTGTAGATGATACATTTTCTAATAATAATAATAAGCTTCATCGACTGAAAACTTACTATACCAGTTGCTGTAACAGAGTAGATATTTTCAAAGTGTTGGCATAGGGCCCTTGGTGTCCCTGAGACTTTTTCAGGGAGGTCATGAGGTCCTCTCTTTTCCAGTCACATATCTGTGCAAGGAAAATATTGAAATGCATTAAATGGAATTTAGTCTTCTATGGAATCCAGCCATCTTCCACTAAGCTGGATATCCAAGATACTTTCCAAAACATAAATCACTGCCACTCTTCCCATTAATTTTTTTGAAAATAACTATTTTTCATAAAAAATGTCATTTTGTGAATATGAAGTAAATAATTGTTTTTAAATGACAATAAAATATTTTTAAAAGAAAAAAGGGTATAAGATAATAATAGTGGCATAAGCTGGTCAATTAATGCAAAATTTAATGTAAATATTTTAGCATAATACCTGGCAATAGAATAACCTTGATAAATTATAATAATTATTATTGTCATTACACAACCCAAATGTGAGTCTAATCTTTATAATTTACTCAGTGTTAACAGTAAGCCTATTTACTTTTTCTAAACTCAAGTGTTTTGACCTGGCAAGTAGGGAGTGACTATTTTTGTCATATCTACTTCATAAAGTTGTTGTCATCAAATATTATACAAAAATGTAGGAGAGGCACTTAAAAGCCATTATGCAACTGAGGCAGAATTAAGGTGATGAGAGCAGCTCTAAGATTTTAAACATTCTAAACATTCTAAAAACATTCCAAAAGACCAAAATATCTTCCTGAAACTCCTAAGGATAATCTATCCAATTCTATTGAATCAGAGTCTTCAAAGATTAAAGGCTAGGCATATAAAATTTGAAAAGTTTTCACAGGTATTTCTGAAGTGCATGAAAGTTGAAGGACTGATGCTTTTTTGCAGGGATTCTGAATAGTGGCCACTCAGTGGAATCACCTGGGGAACTTTACAAATTATGGATATCTAGAATCTAGCCCAGATAAATTTAATCAGAATCTTTGGCAGTAGAGCTGAGAATCAGTAGTTTAAAATGTTCACTAGGTGATTCTAATATTCATCTATGATTGAGAACTGCTGTGTCTGGGAAAAGGGACCATAAATACATTTATTGAGATCACTGTACGCACCAAGCATGGCACTAGTTTTGTATATATTATCTTATTTAAGCTTCATTTTAAATTAACCATATAAAATAGGTGTTATTTCTATATTAGGAACTAAGTTCAAACAGGTCAGGTGGCATGCGCAAGGAGCTACAGTTAATACGTGCTAAAACAGTATTTTCTCTCTTAGCTTAGAAGCCCATTCTTCTTTGCATTGTTCCTCCACTGGCTCTAAAATGCCTGTCACCTGAAGTCTGTAAAGGACATATACTTTTAAACGTAAAATTTTTTGTTGCTCTTGAAATACTTGCTTAATTTGTTTTCCCTTTCATATTATCAGGTGTTTTTAAAAGGTAAATGGAGATGCTTTGGAGGTTTAAAACTAATCTCTAATAATAAAAGCTCAACTACATTCCATTGGCATTTGGAATGTATTTCAAACAGAACCACAAATTTTGAAAAAGTTAACAAAAGAGACCTTCAAAACATGAATCCCTATAAAGCAGAAACTAACACACCGTTTTAAAGAAATTATACTCCAATAAAGATGTTAAAAAAAAAAAACTTGAATCCTTTAGTAATATTAAGAACTATTATAACAGCTTTAAAATAAATAGATTCTTATCAGATATTTGACAATACACAGAAAATTTTTACTTCTTGGGAACCAAATTAAGGAATTTAGAAAGTGAATGATAAATCACTGTATTACCTTAGGGAAAAGAAAGTAAACTTTTTAAATGGTCCCCCAAAGGAACTCTGCATCTGATGATATTTCAAAAGGCACCACTACTTGAATACCTTGGAAAAGTAAGAGAAATTTTTATAAAGGTTTAAAAATAGATTCCTGAAATTTTTAAAACATGAATAAAAAAAAACCCAGTGGGAATGGGAGTTAGGTAGTGGAGGAAGTCAGTTTTGAAAACCTGTAAAATTTCACACTGTGAGGAGTTACAGAAATTTTCACATATATTTTGCCATCTCTTTTTTCAAACCAGTGCATTCAAACTTCACATTAATACAGTTGCAATACTAACAGCGTATCTATTAATACTATTGACCTCAAAGACTGCAGTTGCCAGCTTGAGCTAATGCAGGATAATTGAAACCATAGAATTCACATGTTAAGTTTCTGGGAAGGCAGTTTCTTAAGCAAAGTGTTAGAGGTCAGATTCATCTCAGTTCTCTCCATATGTTGATGACTTCTTGGTGTGTAGGCCATGAAATAGTTTCTGACTCATGGTCAAAATAATTTAATGAAAAATGTATCTCTTTAAAAAAAAAGTAGATTGAAGGAAGAGTGACATGAAAAAATCCTAAACTATTGGCCTATATTTGAAATACAGTTAGAAAAATATAGTAGAATAGAGCTTATTTATATAAAGCCATGAAGTGTTGGTTGATCTATGATTCCAGTATTGATAATTAACATGTCAGTTCTTAGAAAAATGTTGTTATCCTAAGTATTGCTAAAATATCAATTTAGTCCATGAAGAAGTTGACAAATATTTTTTATGTATATAATTATTGTGTCATGTGTGCCTACCATGATGATTTACTGTTGTATTCTATTTTAGGTCTTGTAAAAAGATTTATTGAAAATTTAACACTAGCAATAATAGGTTGTAAATCAGTGAATCTCAAACTTAAGTGGGCATCAGAATCATTTGGAAGGCTTATTAAATTATGGATTGCTGGGCTCCATCTCTATGATTTCTGATTTGGAAGGTCCAGGTTGGGACCAGATAATTTGCATTTCTAACGAGCATCCAACTGATGCTGGTGCTACTGGTCTAGGGTTCACAATTTGAGTAGCACCGCTGTAGATAAAAAGGCATTTGAAGGAAAGCTATTAACAATAATAAAAACCATAGTTCCCAATTGTTAGGCACTTACTCTGCACCTGGCCTGGATCTCATTTAAACCTCACAGGTAAGGAAGCTGAAACCTGAAAGAATTAAGATATTTTCTCAAAGTGAGAACAATTATAAGGAGTCCAGACAGTATTTGAATCCAGTTTGTCCAATTCCTAACCCTTGGAATTTAACAAAAGACCCATAACAATTATCATTCTATGTTCTGCATTAGCTTATTAATACAGATTTCTTTTTCCTCTCTAAAATTGGATTTGCTAAACATTGAAAGTGCATAACACCATATGTGTACAACACGTGAAACACTATAACATTATGTATTTAATGTTAATCAATTCACAACAAATGAATCAAGAAAGCACTGGCTCAAAAATCACATACAGTAAACAGACCAAAAGAGGTTATGGAGGGAATAGAAAGTAAAGAAAACTGACATTAAGACAAAGTCTAATACACTGTCTAATTGTTTATTCAATAATGGTATCTGGATGGAATAACATGAATAATAAGGTAGAGCTGGATATGAAGTAATAAATGAAATAATATGGGTTCCAGATCAAATCATAGTCCAGACTGACTTCAGGAAATAGGGAACTGAGAAGAAGAATGTAAAAATTTCCTTCACAATTCTCTCCCATTCTTTCCCATCAATCATGGACACAGAGGAAAACTAATTTGAAAACTGACAGTGACCATCATCTAGCCTCTTGGGTACCATTCTGTGAAGGAAACAGAGTTTTCCTTTTTCCTTAAAACTCCCAGGAGAATCTTGAGGAAAAAAACACACCTAGGTGTTTTAATTTTCCTAAAATCCATGTGTTCAAAGTATCAGGATATCAGAAAGTTAAGATGAAAGATGCCTAAATGATGCTTTTTGGAACCTGAAAGTGGATAGCTGTTGTGAACATTCACTTGTATATCTGAGAAAACTATCCAGTCACCACATGAGGTAAATAGTGATCCACACCAAGATCTCTGCACTTCCCATACCTGTTAAAAAGTTTGAGCATACCCAGATGTTTCCTTATTCGTGGATGAAGAAAGACACACACACCTACACACATACCCACACACACCCAAGGTAAAACTGAAATGAAGTAGAAGAGAATAACTGCCAACTCTCCATATATTTATGTCTAATATAGTACATAAAATCTATGTTATATCATAATAGTTTGGGAAACATTTGACTAAATAGTTGGCAAAAAATTAAGGTAGATCCTTGCTCACATTTCTACCAAGTTAGGTTGTAGATTAATTAGATATTGGAATATTGCTAAAAAAAATACCATAGAAAAATAAAGGTGAATACTTATGTAATTGGGGGATAGACAAACTCTAAAGCATAATTCTAATGGAGATAAAATTGGGGAAAATATTAAGAAAATGAAAAAGGTAAAAGCTGATATTGTAAACACAGAGACCTATGTTTCAAGTCAATTAGAAGTATGAGAACAAACCAATAGAAATATGGGCAATGAATGTGGATAGACAATTCAAGTTCAACAACAAAAGTGCCAAATGATTAATAAATATATAAAACTGTCTTCAATCTCTACAGTCATCAAATAAATATAAACAATGATAAACTCTATTTAATTAACATTTATTGGCCCAGTTTGAAAATAATAAAACCCAGAGAATGTTATTCTTTCCATTTGTGATGACATATAAATTATCACAACTTTTTATGAGACAGTTGGCAATGCATCAATTTTTTAATCTGCCTATCTATTCATTCAGTAATTTAACTTATAGGCATTTATCCTAAAAGTTTGATTATTGCCAGGGACAAAGATTTAACTACAAGGATGTGTACTGATTATTATTTAAAATGGGGAAAATGAGAAAATAATTTTTCCCAAATAAGTCTATTAATTTGTGAGCATTCATAAAATGTTGTTTTATATAACTATTAAAATACTGTTATAGGAGAGTATTTAATGAATAGAAACATATTTTTATATCTATTTAATTGAAAGGGAAAATTTCAAAACAGTAAGTAAAGTATTACTCTATTTGTATAAAAACAAATATGAAGTTGATTCAAGTAAAAGACTTAGTCCATGAATTAATCACCTCACCCTCCTAAAGATGCTTAAAATTATAACAAAGAAATAAAAAAAAAAACCTAAGTCAACAATCAACAATATTGAGTACATTAGTGAAAGTAGGAAAGCAGATAAAAGAAGTCACTGGATAATGACTGCATACAAATATGAATTATATCATATACCTGCACTGTGTGGTTGTGGAGGAGAGATTGAAAGGTTTAGAATAAGAAGTTCAGAGCTTGGAGGAGAGGGTAGGAAAGAGATTTGAAATGGAAAAAGAACTACATATAGTATAAGCAATCCCCTACTTCTCTTCCACCTCCACACAGTCAATGGCCCATAGCCAGGCATTTTCTCTCAAGGAAAAGTTAAGTTTCTACTCTAAAAATTGAGTAAATGGTCTAGAGTTTGTTTTAGCACCCAAGAGTAAAACCACCACTCTTACTGGTCTTTAGGAATGCCAAGCTTAATGTTCTGGTCTCCTAATTAACCCTAAAATGGAGATTTTCAGGCATCAATTCTTTCTAAAGTACTGCTTGGTTACTTTTCTATTCTCTCATTCTTAGAGATAAATGGTAAAACAACAATAAAAGTGGGAATAATTAGACATTTGAGGAAAGCTTGGAGATTTAAAAAAAAAAAATCCAACAAGGTGAGAGAATAAAAATTAAAAATTCTTGACTATGTAAGATAATTCAGAAGACAGAATGAAACTTTAAAAACTTCTAGCCAGTATTTTTAGAAAAATTCAAGAACATATTTCACCCATCTAAAAATATCAAGATAAACTTTAAAGGAGCAATTGATATCTATCTATCTATCTATCTATCTATCTATATATATATATACATACACTTACATATACATATAGTTGACCTTAACAAATAGACTGCCAGCTATTTCTCCAGCAAAATAAAATGGACTTATTCAGGATCAGCAAACAATTGCAATTCAAGATCTGCAGCAATAGAAAGTCAAGTGCAAGTACATGCACAGCAAAGGAAGGATAACATTTTTACAGAGGAGAAAAGAAAGTTGGGAGGACTATAGTGGACAAAGTCCATGGCTTTTCATAGACTGAGTTGTTGCCATAAAAGAAGAGGAGGTCTTTCTTTTTCTTCTTGGACTCTGATTATTTTCTCAGAGCATGAAAATGCCCCATTCTGGTCTCCTACTCCATTTTCATTGAGTTTTCTCACTTCTCTTTCTCTAACATACACACACATATATATGTATATGTGTATACTAGAGATCTTTCTTTTATTAAATTATATAATTGTATTACATAATTTATATTTATGTTATATTTTATATAATATACAATAATTATATATAATTGTATATGTATATATTCTATATAATTGTAATTTTACATGTATAATAATATATATGTAATGTATAAGTATACACATAATAAGGGGAAAACAAGAGAAAATAAAGTTTGGATTTGATTTTCACAAACTCAGTTCCAAGGTTAATAAGGAATACTTTCACAGTTGTAATAGAAGTATTTGATTCTTTCTATGACTTTTGAGCTCAGAATTTGGGGTCCTGAGCTTGCCATT
Source organism: Lipotes vexillifer (assembly GCF_000442215.2). NCBI lineage: Eukaryota > Metazoa > Chordata > Mammalia > Artiodactyla > Lipotidae > Lipotes > Lipotes vexillifer. Next base: position 191,738 of record NW_006774071.1, read on the forward strand.
TTTAATTCTAAGTCTCCAGTGTACTCAAAATTTGCCAGCCCAATGCAGAGTCCATGTACTTTGGATTTTTGTTCTGCAAAAGCTATTGTCTTAAATATTTGCCTTTTATTAAGACTTGGCATCCTAAAGACTTACCTTTTATAAACACTTAATTTGATATAAAGGAAGGGGGGATTTGTTCTCTATGAGAGAAAAATATAGTCATTACAACAACTTATTCTTCAGTGAATAATAATTATATAGTGTGGCAGCATTGTTGATATATTGCTAAAACCTACTCTCCCTTCTTCCATAGTAATGTATTTGTAGTTGAACATTGGACTGTTCCAGACCAGCTAGAAAATACATTTCATAGCCTTCCTTGCCAAAAGGAATAACCATATGCCTCAGTTCTCACTAAAGGACTGAGTGGAATTGTTACTTTTCACGTGGGCCTTAAGTCACTGGGTGAACAAGTGTTTGGATACCCTGATAGAGTTTGTTGATGGTTGAATTTTTTCTCCTGGTCTTGGTTTATATTTTAGAGAATAATTTAATATTTTCTGGAGCAAAGATGGAACCTATCACCAACTTTCAGTGATAATACAGGTGTATCTCCATAATGACCATCCTTTGATAATTTCAATAGAAAAATATAGGAGAGAAGAATTGAAAAGCATGACCCAAATCAGTATATATTTTAACCACAGGTTTGCTTTTAGGAATGTATCTAAAGTGCCAAACAGAGATGTAGCCCATACAAATTGAAAATACTCTGAGATGTTATAAAAATTATTTATATATGCCTATCATGATTTATTAAATTAAAATTATGTCTTAAAAATAATACAAGGTATTGCATGTATGATATCTATCTATCTATATATATATATAAAATATATGTGTGTGTGATTATATATCTAAGTGTATATATATATATATATATATATATATATATATATATAAAGTATATAGAATTAATATTATATAATAAATAAGTATAGGAAATTTTAATTTTCTTTTGTATGCTTACCTCTATTTTCCACTGGATGTTTTCAATTAGCTTGAATTTATATAAACTAAAAACAACATTTTTAAGAAATTTAGATTTTATTAGCCTGTATGTAGTAATTAACACAATTTTCTTCTGAAGCATTAATATCCAGAGATTTGCTTCTTATTCAAAAATATAGTTTTTAAAGACTTTAAAGACTGTTACAAGAGACAAACAAGCACATTACATAAAAACCAAGGGATCAATCCAAGAAGAAGATATAACAGTTGTAAACATATATGCACCCAACATAAGATCACCTACATACAAAAAGCAAATGTGAACAGACATAAAGGGGGAAATCAACAGTAACACCATAATAGTAGGGAACTTTAACACCTAACTTACATTAATAGACAGATCATCCAGACACAAAGTCAATAAGGAAACACAGGCCCTAAATGACACATTAGACAAAATAGACTTAATAAATATAGAGAGAGCATTCCATCCAAAAGCAGCAGAATACACATTTTTTTAAGTGTTCATGGAATATTCTCCAAGATAGAACACATGCTTAGCCACAAATCAAGCCTCAGTAAATGTAAGGAAATTAAAATCATATCAAGCATGCTTTCCAACTACAATGCTATGAGACTAGAAATCAACCAGAAGAGAGAAGACATGGAGGCTAAACAATACGCTATTAAACAAAAAATGGATCCATGAAGAAGTCAAAGAAGAATTCAAAAATTATCTGGAAACAAATAAAAGCAAAAACACAGAAAAAAAAATCTATAGGGCACAGAAAAAGCAGTTCTAAAAGGGGTTTATAACAATAGAAGCTTACTTCAGGAAACAAGAAAAAACTCAAATAAACACCCTATCCTTACACCTACAGGAACTGGAAAAACTAGAACAAACAAAACCAAAAATTAGTGGAAGGAGAGATATAAAAAACAGAACAGAAATAAATAAAATAGAGACCAAAAAACAATACAAAAGATTGGTTCTTTGAAAAGATACACAAAATTAATAAACTTTTATCTATACACATCAAGAAAAAAAAGAGAGAGGGCTTAAATCAACAGAAGCAGAAATGATAAAGGAGAAGTTACAGACAACAGCATGGAAATACAAAGGATCATAAGGGACTACTATGAATGACTATATGCCAATAAAATGGAAAACGTAAAAGAAATGGACAAATTCCTGGAAATATTCAATCTCCCAAGACTGAATCAGGAAGAAATAGAAAATATGAACAGACCAGTTATCAGTAATTAAATTGAATCAGTAATTTAAAACCTCCAAACAAACAAAAGTTCAGGACCAGTTGGTTTCACAGGTGAATTCTACCAAATATTTAGAAAAGCATTAACACCTATCCTTCTCAAACTATTCCAGAAAATTACAGAGGAAGGAACGTTTCTGAACTCCTTCTACAAGGCAAACATCACCCTGAAACTAAAACCAGACCAAGATATTACAATAAAAGAAAATTGGAGGCTGATATCACTGATGAACATTGATGCAAACATCCTCAACAAAATATTAGCACACCAAATCCAACAATACATTTGAAAGATCATACATGATCAAGTAGCGTTCATCCCAGGGATGCAAGGACTATTCAATATCTGCAAATAAATGTGATATACCACTTTAACAAATTGAAAAAAAAATCTATATGATCAATTCAATAGAGGAAAAGCTTTTGACAAAATTCAACATCCATCTGTGATAAAAGCATTCCAGATAGTGGGCATAGATGGCATATACCTCAACATAATAAAGGCTGTATATGACAAGCCCACAACTAACATACTCAATGGTGAAAAGCTGAAAGCATTTCCCCTAAGATCAGGAACAAGACAAAGATCCCCTCTCTCACCACTTTTATTTGACATAGTACTGGAAGCCCTAGCAACAGCAATCAGACCAGAAAAAGAAATAAAAAGCATCCAAATGGGAGAGGAAGAAGTAAAACTGTCACTGTTTGCAGATGCATGATACTATACATAGAAAATCCTAAATACTCCACCAGAGAACTACTATAGCTCATCAATGAATTTGGTAAAGCCGCAGGATACAAAATTAATATAGAGAAATCAGTTGTATTTCTACACACTAACAATGAATTATCAGAAAGAGAAATTAAGTAAACAGACACATTGTAAAGAATCAAATACCTAAGTTTAAACCTACCTAAGGAGGTAAAAAGACCTGTACTTGGAAAACTATAAGACACTGATGAAAGAAATGAAATATTGTTGAAATGACCATACTACCCAAGGCAATCTACAGATTCAATGCAATCCCTATCAAAATACCAAGGGCATTTTCCACAGAAACTAAAACAAATATTTTAAAAATTTGTATGGAAACACAAAATACCCCAAATAACCAAAACAATCTTGAGGAAAAACAAAAAGCAGAGCTGGAGGAGTCAGGCTCCCTGACTTCAGACTACACTATAAAGCTATGGTCATCAAAACAGTTTGGTACTGGAACAAAAACAGAAATATAGATCAATGGAACAGGATAGAAAGCTCAGAAATAAACCCACACATCCATGGTCAATTAATCTAAATTAATCTATGACAAAGGAGGCAAGAATACACAATAGAGAAAAGACAGTCTCTTCAATAAGTGGTCCTGGGAAAACTGGACAGCTATATGTTAAAGAATGAAATTAGAATATTCTCTAACATCATATACAAAAATAAATTAAAAATGGATTAAAGACCTAAATTTAAGACAGGAAACCATAAAACTCCTAGAAGAAAACATAGGTGAAACATAAATCATAACTTTTTGGGGATTTGTCTCCTGAAGCAAAGGAAATAAACACAAAAATAAACAAATAGGGCAAAATTAAACTCAAAAGTTTTTGTACAGCAAACAAAACTATCAACAAAACAAAAAGACTACCTAGGGAATGAGAGAAAATATTTGCAAATGATATGACCAGTTAAGGGGTTAATATTCAAAATATACAAAAAGCTCATGCAGCTCAATATCAAAAAAAAAAAAATCAAAAAATGGGCAGATTATCTAAATAGATATTTCTCAAAAGAAGACATGGAAATGGCCAACAGGCACATGAAAAGATGCTCAACATCACATTAATTATCAAAGAAATTCAGATTAAAACCACAATGAGATATCACTTCACACCTGTTAGAATGGCTATCATCAAATGACCACAGATAACAAATGTTGGCAAAGATGTGGAGAAAAGGGAACCCTTGCATACTGTTGGTGGAAATGTAAATTGGTGCAGCCACTATGGACAACATTATGGAAATTTCTCACAAAACTAAATATAGAAATATCATACGACCCATAAATTCCACCCCTGGGTATTTATCCAGAAAAAAACAAAAACAAAAACATTAATTTGAAAAGAACACGTACCCCTATATTCATAGCAGCATTATTTACAATTGCCAATATATGGAAGTAGCGTAAGTGTCCTTCAAAAGATGAATGGTGAAAGATGTGGTAAATAAATAGATAAGTAAATAAATAAATATGGAAATATTACTCAGCCATAAATAAAGAATGAAATTTTGCCATTTGCAATAAATGGATGACATTAGAGGGTATTATGCCAACTGAAACAAGTCAGAGAAAGACACATCCTGTAAGATATCACTTATATGTAGAAGCTAAATAATAAAAAAAACTAGTGAATACAAGAAAGAACAAACAAACTGAGACATAGAGAACAAAGTAGTGGTTACCAGTGAGCAGAGGGAAGGGTGAGAGTGGCAAGATGGGGTAGGGAACTTAGAGGTACAAACTACTATGTATAAAATAAATAAGCTACAAGGATACAGAGCACAACACAGTGATATAGCCAATATTTTATAACTATAAATGGAATATGACCTTTAAAAACTGTGAATCACTATTTTCTACATCTGTAACTATATAATATTGTACATCAACTATACTTTAATAAAATAGCCAAAAACATGCATTTGCTGGTATTAAAATCCTGTACAGGGAGCTCATTTCTCCATTAATAAAAATCAAGAAGAGTAGAAACAAAATAAATCACTGCTGATGAAAGAATATATAGAAAAAGAAAATTAGCACTTTTTAAAATTGACTTGAACTTGATCTGAAATACAGGTTTGATAGGCTACAATTTATCTGTTAAAGTAAATGCAAACTATTAAGAAATCTGGACAGTACCCTTTAGGTTAAAATTGCTGTAGGGCATCATTTCTAATTTAACAGGGAGCAACTCTCCCAAGAGTAGATCCAATCCACTTCAATGTGTTTCCATGTCATCCTATGCTTATTTCTACATTAATAACTTTTATGTTGTAATGTTATAGTCTTCTGAATAGGCACTAGACTGTTACCTTTTTGAGATAGGTGATGCGTCTTGTTCTGTTTTATCCCAGAAAGTGGTATAGTGTATGCCATAGTGTAAGGCTTAATAAATGTTAGAGTAAGTAATTTTTGTTTGGGAAAATTGTCATGGCAACTCATGGAACCTGGGTTAAAAAGGGGAGAAATTGGAAGAAAAAGAATATTTGGGATTATTACTCTTGAGAAGGGAAGAGATACAGCTAGCCTGATTGAAAGCAGTTGAAGTAAGGTTAGGAAGAAGGCAATGTATTTGAGTGTTTTACTAAGTAGAATCAAAATTATTTGGTAATTAGTTTAAAAATGAAGGAAGAAATTTAGATTTTATGCTTGTGTTTCTTTCTAGGTGACTATGTGGTTGGGGATGTAATGAATCAGTATCAAGGATGCAAAGGAAGACGCAAGTTTAGAGAATAAGGATAAAGGCATTTTTTCACTTTTAAAATTATTTAATAATTATATTAGTTTCCAAGAGATTGTTAAGAATTTTGTGCTAAAATAAAGGTAAAAAAATGTGACATTACATGTCTATAAATAGGCATGTTCTTTGCAGGCATAAATCATATCCAATTCATTTTCATATCACCAGGACTGGAATAAAACAGTCCCTCAGTAAATACTTGGTCAATAAATCTTAATATGCAGACTTTGACATGCTAATATAGTTAAATTTCTCTTGGGAACACAGACCACCTTGGGAAAAGATCTCTCAGTTTTCCAAAACAGCTGACCAAGAATATCTTGAACTGGTGTGTTGTTTTATTTTTAATTTTAATTTTATATTGGAGTATAACTGATTTACAATGTTGTGGTAATTTCTGGTGCAGAGTAAAGTGATTCAGTAATATATATATAATATATAACATATATAATATATATAACATATACAATATATATTCTAATATTACACTATATTAATACTGTAATATATACTATATCACATATATTATATATAATGTAGTATAATTTTATATAATTATAATATACATTATACTAATATATTAATACAGTATATTATATCATATATAATATATATTTTTATGTATTGTATATAACATGTATTATATATTATACATATTATATATGATATATATTACATATTTATATGTATAATACATATTAAAAATTATATATCATATATATTATATATTATATACATTTAATATATATGTGCATATAATGATATAAAATATAATATATGAATATAATATAATATAATTATATAAAATATATCAGTTAATATGCTACACATTATATTAATATTAAAATATAGTATATATTATATTAATGTATTATATATTATTAATGTAATGTATAATTATAATATAGTATTAATATATATTATATAATATGCTATATATTACTATATATACTATATATTATATATATTATATATAATGTACTATGTACTACTATACATACCATATATAATATATACAGTATATTTTTAATATAATGTATAATATAGTATAATTATATATTAATATAACATGTAAAATATTATGATAGGTTTTATATTTTATATATAATTATATTATATATTAATATATTACAAAATATTGTAAATAATATAATATATATCACATGTATAATATATATGTAACATATTACATATATAATGTGTATATAATATATATAATTCCTATATAATACATATATATTTTTTCAAAATCTGAGTCTGTTTCTGTTTTGTAAATAATTTCTTTTGTATCATATTTTTACATTCCACATATGTGGTATCATATGACATTTGTTTTTCTCTGTCTGACTTACCTCTCTTCATATGATAATCTACAGGTCTATCCATATTGCTGCAAATGTCAGTATTTCATTATTTTTAATGGCTGAGTAATATTCCATTGTATATAGGTATCACATCTTCTTTACCCATTCATCTGTCAATGGACATTTAGGTTGCTTCCATATCTTAGCTATTGTAAATAATGCTATAATGAAAATTGAGGTGCATGTATCCTTTGAAACAATGTTTTTCTCCAGATCTATGCCCAGGAGTGGATTGCTGGATCATATGTTAGGTCTATTTTTAGTTTCATAAGGAACTTCCAGAGTGTTCTCCTTAGTGGTAGTACCAATTTACATTCCCACCAACAGTGTAGGAGAGTCCCCTTTTTTCCATTCTCTCTCCAGCATTTACTGCTTGTAGACTTTTTGATCATGGCCATTCTGAACAGTGTGAGGTGACACCTCACTGTATTTTTGATTTTCATTTTTCTAATAATTAGCAATGTTGAGCATCTTTTTTGCGGCTTTTCATTTGCAAATATTTTCTCCCATTCTGTAGGTTGTTTTTGTTTTCTTCATGGTTTCCTTTGCTGTGCAAAAGTTTTTAAGTTTAATTAGGTCCCATTTGTTTATTTTTTGGTTTTATTTTCATTGATGTAGGAGGTGGATCCCAAAAGATACTGCTGAGATTTTTGTCAAAATATGTTCTACCTATGTTTTCCTCTGAGTTTTATAGTATGTGATTATACATTTAGGGCTTTAATCCATTTTCAATTTACTATTGCATACGGTGTTAAGGAATGCTCTAATTTCATTCTTTTTCATGTGGCTGTCCAGTTTTGCCTGCCCCACTATTGAAGAGACTGTCTTTTCTCCATTGTATATTCTTGCCTCCTTTGTCATAGATTAATTGACCATGGTGTGTGGGTTTATTTCTGACCTTTCTATCTTGTTCCATTGATCTACATTTCTGTTTTTTGTGCACATACCATACTGTTTTGATGACTGTAGCTTTATAGTATAGTATGAAGTTGGGGTTCCTGATTTCTCTATCTCCTTTTTTTCCCTCAAGATTGCTTTGGCTATTCAGTGTTATTTATGTTTCCATACAAATTTTAAGGCTTTTTGTTCTAGATCTTCAAAAAAATGTCATTCGTAATTTTACAGTGATTGCATTGAATCTGTAGATTGCCTTGGGTAGTATAGTCACTTTGACACTATTGATTCTTCCAATCAAAAAACATGGTATCTTTCTCCTTTTGTTTTTGTCATCTTTGATTTCTTTCACCAGTTTCTTATAGTTTTTGGAGTACAGCTGTTTTGCCTCCTTAGATAGATTTATCCCTCGGTATTTTATTCTTTTTGATGGATGGTAAATGGGATTGTTTTCTTAATTTATCTTTTTGAGCTTTCACTGTTAATATATAGAAATGAAACAGATTTCTGTGTATTAATTTTGTAACCTGCAACTTTACCAGAGTCATTGATGAGCTCTAGCAGTTTTCTGATAGCATCTTTAGGATTTTCTATGTATAGTATCATGTCATCTGTGACATGTTAAAGACACGTTTTAAACACAGTAAAACAGCTAGTTTTACTTCGTATTTTTAAAATTTTCATTCCTTTTGTTTCTTTTCCTTGTCTTATTGCTATGGTTAGGACTTTCAGTACTATGTTAAATCAAAGTGGTGACAGTACACATCCTTGTCTTATTCTTGATCTTAGAGTAAATGCTTTCAGATTTTCACTATTGAGTATGATGTTAGCTGTGGGTTTGTCATATATGGCCTTTATTATGTTGAAGTATGTTTCCTGTATGCCCACTTTCTGGAGAGGTTTTGTCATAAATATGTGGTGAATTTTGCCAAAAGGTTTTCCTACATCGATTGAGATGATCATATAGTTTTTATTCTTCAATTTGTTAATATGGTATATCACACTGATCAATTTTTTGGATATTGAAAAATCCTTGCATACCTGGGATGAATCCCACTTGATCATGGTGTATGACCCTTTTAATGTATTTTTGTATTTGGTTTGCTAGTATTATGTTGAGAATTTTTGCAACTATGTTATCAGTGATATTGGCCTGTAATTTTCTTTTATTTTCTTGTGGTATCTTAGGATGAGTTTGGTTTTTTTTTGTTTTTTTTTGTTTTTTTTGCCAGATATATTTTCCTGGAGCAGTTCCACTTAGTTGTTCATATTAAATGTGTTTAGCTTTGTTGCTGTGACTGAAAATACCTTTCATTCTCAACCTTCTTATCAGTGTCCGAGAGCAAATGTACAGTCAAATCCCAAGGACTACACTAGTCAACTACCTATGGTGGATTTTGATTTAGTGAGTGAGGTGCTGTGCATAACAGTCCCTGCTATCTTCTTAGTGCCCTTTTTCTAACGTTGTTGTATACAGCAGAGGGCAGTGATATGGGAGGGAGACACATTTGAGTTTAAATCTCAGCCTTGCTGCATTCTTTTAATCTCTATGAGCTTCAGTTTCTACAACTGTATTAATACTTTCCTCATCATTTTGCTACAAACCAGAAATAAAATATAAAAGGAAGTTTCAGTTACAGATTTCCAGTTTTTGTTTACATTTCAGTTCAATTGCTGCTTATGTTTGTGTTCAAAGGTATTTTTCTTATATAAATTATTAAATATATCTTATAAAAATGTCAAAATTCAAAAAATATTTCAACAGACTTAAATAGTGAGTTCAAACATCTAATAGGGTAAAAAGTGGAGTTGGCAGGTTTTATAAAAGACTTGGACTGCCCTGGCTAATTGAACAGCAATATGGCTGCCTCAAAAAGTTCAATACTAATCTGCCTCAGTAGAGATGGAGGGTCCAGGCCAAAGACAGTGCCACCATTGTACTTGTCACTTATCAAACATTATCTATGCAGAGGAAGAGGGAGGAGAGGAGAGCAATTGTATAGGGTGAGATGCAAATGCTGAGTCATCTGCTGAAAATATCATTATATTATGGATACTGGCCTCAAAAGCATAATTGAATCAGAATATGTCACAGCAAAATTAAGGATTTTTGTAACCTATGTGGATTTCTTGCAGATGGTTAAGTCTTTTAGAGGTAGATTAGTTAATGATAAGGGACTGAATCTCTATCTCATATGATGATTATAAAAATTAAAATGGCACCATACATGAACCACCTAACGTAGTTCTTGCTCAAGGTAGACACTCAATAAAGGTGTTTTATTCCTTGTTTTGTTGGCCAGAAGAGTGATACAGTAAGTCACCTAAATATGAACGACTTTTGTTCTGAGAGCACGTTCGTAAGTCCCATTTGTTCATAAGTCCAACAAAGTTAGCCTAGTACCCAACTAACAGAATTGGCAATACAGTACTGTACTGTAATAAATTTATAATAGCTTTCACACAAATAATGCATAAAAAACAAACATAAAAAATAAAAACATTTTTAATCTTACAGTACAGTTCGTTGTTTCTATCATTATCGCTTGGCGCCTCTTAGCAGTACCAGCTACATCACCGCTGCTTTTACACTTGCTTTGGACATCCTGGGCTTGAAATAAAGATACAGTACTACTGTACTCTATACAGTACTGTACAGTAAAGTACACAAAAGCACAACCACTTGTAGAGGATGCACAGAAGTGACAATGTATGCCAGATATGTGAACTAACTTACATGGACATGCAAACACACATTTGCATCTTTGAAAGTTTGCAACCTGAAGGTTCATATGTAGGCAACTTACTGTATTTTTCTCTTCATCAACAAGCTGTCCTATGCCAGTATGGACTGTCTCAGAGGCCATTAGAATCTACGTGTTACCAAATAACTTACTTCAGGTTTATAAACACAAACTCGCTCAAATCTCCATCACAGTTTTTTTTTTTTTTCTTTTAATTTTTATCGTGATTGTTTGCTTTTAGGCTGATCCTGGGTTTATGTTCATCACAGATTTAATTCCTACATAAGAATTATACATATACATAGTTTCAGCATTTTGCTATTCTACCACAAACAGCAGAATACAGTATACTAGAGTATTCTCTTAGCAGAATTGTAAGCCATATAATCTTGGTTTACATAATAGTCCCACAGATGATTGTTGAACAAATGCAGGAATGAATCCATTTAATAATGAATACGTAAATCTTCATGTATGTTTGAATAAATGGAACTACAAAAAGGCGACTAATACTGTGATTGTCAACCACAATATTAGTGGTTGACAATAGCAGTAGCAGTGGAAGTTTACTACAGCCATGGCTTCATTAGTGAAAAACTCACCTTGTTGACTGTGTATGATCCTTTGATTCTCCCTATACATCTTTTCTTCACTTTATTTTCTTCCATATGGCATCTGCTGTTGAATCTAACATAGAACGGAAAAACGATGAGATTTTAGCTCCTTGGATTTATCTACCTGAAGCTCAGTGATGCTATACCACAATACTCAGCCCAACATGAAATTAGCTTATACTCCTAAGATCCAAAACAAGCACAGAGAAATACTGTTCCTTATTGCAACAAAAGTGGCGTCAGTAAAATAAAACTAAAAATTACCTTTTACAGGATCCTTTTGTCACTTAAAGAAAGAGTTTTAAGAAATCCCTGTAAGTAGTAAAGTTTTCAAATATTTGCTGTTTTTCTCCACAAAATGATTAACTTAGCAATATTATTTCTCTTCAAAGTTTTAATAGAATTCTTTCAACTTCTTTGATTACTTGAGAGAAGTTGTCTGAATTAGATACTACCTAAACAAAAACTGCAAAATAGTGTTGAAAGTCTGAATATTCTAGAAAATAAACAAAGATCCTCAAAACACTTAAAAGATAGGTAAAATTATTTCATAGCTTATCAAAACTATCAGTTATAAAGCCACTTTAACTAAAAGACATTGTTGACTCTTGATTTCTACCAAATTGTTTCTAGCCAAACCCTTTTTAGATAAACAACATAATATCTAACCAAGAGTGGTGAGTAATAAAAAGAAAAGGATGAAGAATTTAAGAACTTTATTTTATGGAAGTGTGTTAAGAATTTGATTTTTAATAGAAGCAATATCTGGCAGGTTAAATATTTCAAAATATGTTGAATTGATTAATTTGAAATCAAAATAAAAACATCTCATAAATCAGAGTAAGGATAAATATATTAAGTTTATAAATGTAAAAGTGATAGACTTGTTAAATAGATCTATGGGATTATTAGTCTCTGGCTTATTGCAGCAGCCTTCTAACTGGTTTTCAGCTGTTTCCTTGACCTCTATAATTTACTCTCAACCTAGCATCCAGAATATTTCTTTTAAAACTTAAAATCTTGCCATTCTTAGTTAAAAAACTCTCTAATGGGATTCCATCTTTTTCAGTGTAAAAGCTGAAGTCCTTCCAATGGCCTCTGGCTCCCTGATGCCTCTGTGATCTCTTATTCTTCTACTTTCCCCAATCCTATTTCATCCCAACTGTAATAATCTCCTATTGATCTCTTGAATTCATCAAGAAAACTTCTATCTCAGTGTCTTTGCCTTTGCTGCTCTTTCCTTTCTGGAACATACTTCCCCCAGATATCCAAGTGGTTTGCTCTCTTACCTTACTGAGGTCTCTACCCAAAGGTCATCTCCACGAGAACTTCTCTGACTACGTCCTCAAATTTCACCTCTTTTGGAATTCACTAACAATTTTTTTCTGCTTTATTTTTCTTCCCAGCCAAGATGATGTAAGGCAGGGCATAAGAGGTGACTGGCACAACCTCTCATCTCCATCTTTACGATGATTTTCTTTACTAATATCTAATAAGAGTGATGTTTGTTATTCTTCAGACATACTAAGCTTATCCATGCTTCAAAGCCTCTGTAAGTGCTATTTTTTATGCTTCATTTCCTCTTCCAGGCTTATTATCCTTCGTTGGACAGGACTTTGATCAATTGTTCCCTCTCAGATATAATTCTATCTGAATAAGACTACATTATTTACCATTGTGTCACCATCACTGTTGGCCATTCTATCCTTGTGTGTTACCTTCACATTTATTAACATGATTTGAAATTACATGATAATTTTTCACTTATGTATGGTCTGTCCTTTCTATTAAAATGTAAGCTATATGAAGGTAGAAAACTTGTCTTTTTCAAAGTTGTATCCTCATTATAGGACAATGCCTAATGCAGAATACATGTTAAATATATTTGTTTAATGTTTCCCGAATCAACATATACAGAAGAAAAGGAGGAAAGAAATGAATTATTAGACTATACTTTTCCTGAGATTAAAAAACTCGGACCTCTAGTTGTAAGCAACATAAACCCAACTCTAGTGGCTTAAACCAGTAAGGGGTTTATATTCTATTGTAAAACGAAATCCAGAAGCACACAACCACAAGTTGATGTAGCTTGTCCAAAGATAGTTGTTGCACCCTGACATATTGTCTGTATTCCAGGCAGAAAGAATGAGAAGACCGAAAATGAAGAGCACATGCAGGATGATTCTTCTTTGTTCATAAGGAAGATAATAACATTCCTACAAGTCACAGTCAGCACAACTTTTATAACAACTCATTTGCCATAATTGTCACTCTGTCACAAGGTCACCACTATTTTTAAGAGAGTTTTCAAAAATTGAGTTTTTAACTTGAGTTTATCACTATGTGAAATAAGTTTTGCATTTTATTATTATTAAAAACAAGAGAAAGTTGGATATTAATAGTGGAGACAACTAAAAGCGTTGGCCATATGAGTCTAGACTTACTCTATTTTAAAATAACTCCAAATTTCAGCAAATGAGGGTTAAGGTACTGCTACAAGTTATATTAACTGGGGACATAGGTGAGTATATTTTAAAGTCTAAGGTTCATGGAATCTGACTTCTGATCTAACTTCTAGCAATTAGTTGCTCTAGGAACTTGGAGTGTCACTTAACATTTCTGAGCCTCATATTTTTATTTGAGAAATGGTGATGTTATATTTGGTATGCTTTACTGAGTTTACATACTTGTGAGAATCAACTGATTTACTAAATACAAATGCACTTGGAAAATGTAATAAGTCATAACTATGACACATTTTATTTTCCCTTCTAAATTGGAATGAACATGAACTTTTTCCAGGTATTACACTGTCAATGGGACAAATGCCTGAATTATTACATAGGTGAAATTTGGTCATACAATATTATTTTTATATTAATAATAACCTCTTTGGGATCTAAAAATGCACTTACTGTATATTGAATCCCATTCAATATAGCAGGGCATTTCAGTCTAACTAGCACATATGAAATAAGCTGGCATCTTAAAACTCTTAGCTTATGCTCTAATGGTCCTCAGTTTTATGTCTGTCAAAGCAAAATTCTTTTTTTTTTAATTTTTAAAATTTTCTAAATTTTTTAATTGAAATATAGTTGACTCACAATGTTATGTTACTTTCAGGTGTAGAGAAAATTTCTTCAGTTATATATATATTCTATTCCATCATAGATTATTACAAGATAATGAGTATAGTTCCCTGTGCTATACAGTAGGTCCTTGTTTGTTATCTATTTTATATTTAATAGTGTGTATATTTAATCCCAAACTCCTAATTTATCCTTCTTCCCACCTCCCTTTGGTAACCATAAGCTCATTTTCTATGCCTGTGAGTCTAATTTTGTTTTGTTGATAAGTTCATTTGTATCATTATTTTAGCTTCAACATATAAGTGATATCATATAACACTTGTCTTTCTCTGTCTGACTTAATTCATTTATATGATAATCTCTTGGTCCATCTATGTTGCTGCAAATTACATCATTTCATTCTTTTTATGGCTGAGTAATATTCCATTGTATATATATACCATATCTTCTTTACTCATTCATCTGTCAGTGGACACTTAGGTTGTTTCCATGTCTTGGCTATTGTAAGTAGTGCTGCTATGAATAATGGGGTGCATGTATCTTTTCAAATTATGGTTTTCTCCAGATATATGTCCAGGAGTGTGATTGCTGGATCATATACTGGCTCTATTTTTAGATACTCTAAGGAAACTCCATACTGTTCTCCTTAGTGGCAGTACCAATTTACTTTCCCACCAACAGTGTAGGAGGGTTCCCTTTTCTCTGCACCCTCTCCAGAATTTATTTTTTGTAGACATTTTGATGATGGCCATTCTGACCAGTGTGAGTTGTTACCTCATGGTAGTTTTTATTTAATCTAATAATTAAGGATGTAGAGCACCTTTTCATGTGCCTTTTGGCCATCTGTATATCTTCTTTGGAGAAATGTCTTTTTAGATCTTCTGCCCATTATTTGATTGAGTTGCTTGTTTGTTTGTTTGATATTGAAATGTATGAGCTTTTTTTATATGTTGGAGATTAATCCCTTGTTAGTCGCATCATGTGCAAATATTTTCTCCATTTCTGTAGATTGTCTTTTTGTTTTGTTTATGGTTTTCTTTGCTGTGCAAAAGCTTTTGAGTTTAATTAGGTCCCATTTGGTTTTGTTTTATTTCCATTACTCTAGGAGACAGATCTAAAAAGATATTGCTGCAATTTATGTCAGAAACTTCTGCCTAGGTTTTCCTCTAGGAGTTTTATAGTATCCAATCTGACATTATGGTCTTTAATCCAATTTGAATTTATTTTTTGTGTATGGTGTTAGAGAGTGTTCTATTTTTTTATTTTATTTTACTTGTAGCTGTTTAGTTTTCCCAGCACCACTTATTGGAGAGTCTGTCTTTTCTCTATTGTATATTCTTGCCTCTTTTGTCATAGATTAATTGACCACATGTGCACAAGTTTATTTCTAAGCTTTCTATCCTGTTCCATTGATCTATATTTTTATTTTTGTGCCAGTACTATACTGTTTTGATTACTATAACTTTATAGTATAGTTTGAAGTCAAGGAGCCTGATTCTTCCAGTTCTGTTCTTCTTTCTCAAGGTTGCTTTGGCTATTCAGCACCTTTTTTGTTTCCATGGAAATTTTCAGATTTTTTTTTTTCTAGTTCTCTGAAAAATGCCATTGGTAACTTAATAGGGATTGCATTGAATCTGTAGATTGCCTTGTGTAGTATAGTCATTTTGATAATATTGATTCTTCCAGTACAAGAACATGGTATATATATCCATCTGTTTGTGTACTCTTCAATTTCTTTCATCAGCATCCTATAGTTTTCTAAATACAGGTCTTTTGACTCCTTAGGTAGGTTTATCCCTAGGTGTTTTATTCTTTTTGATGGAATGGTAAGGGAGATTGTTTCCTTAGTTGCACTTTCTGATCTTTCATTGTTAGTGTATGAAATGCAGCAGAGTTTTGTGTATAATTTTGTATTCAGCAAGATAACTGGATTCATTGATGAGTTCTAATTTTCTTCTGGTAGGGTGTTTAAAATTGTCTATGTATAGTATCGTGTCATCTGCTAACAGTGACAGTTTTACTTCTTCTTTCCAATTTGTCTTCCTTTTATTTCTATTTCTTTTTTGATTGCTGTGGCTAAGACTTCCATAATTATGTTGAATAAAAGTGGCGAGAGTGGACATCCTTGTCTTGCTCCTGATGTTAGAAGGAATGTTTAGATTTTCACCATTAAGTATGATGTTAACTGTAGGTTTGTCATATATGACCTTATTATGTTGAAGTAGGTTCCCTCTATGACCACTCTCTGGAGGGTTTTTATTATAAATCCATGTTTAATTTTATCAAAACCTTTTGCTGCCTCTATTGAGATGATCATATGGTTTTTATTCTTCAATTTGTTAATGTGGTGTATCACACTGAATGATTTGTGTCTATGGAAAATTCCTTGCACCCCTGGGATTAATCCCACTTGATCATGGTGTATGATGGTTTTTTTTTTTTTTTTTTTTTTTTTTTGTGGTACACGGGCCTCTCACCGCTGTGGCCTCTCCTGTTGTGGAGCACAGGCTCCGGATGTGCAGGCCCAGCAGCTATGGCTCACATGCCCAGCCGCTCTGTAGCATGCAGGATCCTCCCAGACCGGGACTCAAACCTGCATCCCCAGCATCGGCAGGTGGACTGTCAACCACCGTGCCACCAGGGAAGCCCTGATCTTTTTAATGTATCATTGGATTTGGTATTCTAGTATTTTGTTGAGGATTTTTGCATCTATGTTCATCAGTGATATGGGCCTGTAATTTTTGTTTTTTGTGATATCTTTGTCTGCCTTTGGTATTAGAGTCATCGTGGCCTCATAGAATAAGTTTGGAAGTGGTTCTTTCTCTGCAATTTTTTGGAAGCATTTCACAAGGATAGGTGTTAACTCTTCTCTAAATGTTTGATAAAATTCACCTGTGAAGCCATCTGGTCTTGGACTTTTGTTTGTTTGGGAGTTTTTTAATCACAGATTCAGTTTCAGTGTTTGTAATTGGTCTGTTCATATTTTCTATTTTTTCCTGGTTCAGTCTTAGAAGATTGTACCTGTCTAAGAATCTTTCCATTTCTTATAGTTTGTCCATTTATTTACATATAGTTGCTTGTAGTAGTCTCTTATGGGTCTTTGTATTTCTGTGTTTTTGGTTGTAACTTCTCCTTTTTCATTTCTTATTTTATTGATTTGATCTCTTTCTGTTTTTTGTTTGTTTTGTTTTGTCTGATGAGACTGGCTAAGGTTTATGAATTTTGTTTGTTTTTTCAAAGAACCAGCTTTTATTTTGTTAATCTTTTCTATTCTTTTCTATTGTTTTTATAGTCTCCATTTTATTTATTTCTGCTTTGATCTTTATGATTTCTTTTCTTCTACTAACTTTGGGTTTTATTGTTCTCTTCCTCTGGTTGCTTAGGTGTAACATTAGGTTGTTTATTTTATATTTTTCTTATTTCCTGAGGTAAGTTTTTATTACTATAAACTTCCCTGTTAGACCTGTTTTTGCTGTGTCCCATAGGTTTATATATGTGTGTTTGTGTGTTTTAAGTTGCTGATCTCTTAACCTCAAATACATTTAAAATATCCTACATTTGTACTCTCCTCCTCCCATGATTATTGGTTTAAATATCATATTTATGTGGATGATTTCCTGCCTTTAGCAGAGAGCCTTCCCATTTCATAATTTTCTTGTTTCTAGTTGTGGCCTATTCTTTTCCACATAGAGAAGTTCAATTAGCATTTGTTGTAAAGCTGGTTTGGTGGTTCTGAATTCTTCTGGCTTTTGCTTGCCTGTAAAGCTTTTGATTTCTCCATCAAATCTGGATGAGAGCTTTTCTGGATAGAGTATTCTTGTTTGTAGGTTTCTCCCTTTCATCACTTTAGGTATATCATGCCACTCCCTTCTAGCTTACAGCATTTCTGCTGAAAAAACAGCTGATAACATTATGAAGGTTTCCTTTTTTGTTATTTGTTGCTGTTTCCTCATTGCTTTTACTATTTTCTCTTTATCTTTAATTTTTGTCAATTTGGTTATTATGTGTCTCAGCATGTTCTTCCTTAGGTTGATCCTGCATGGTACTCTCTGACTTTCCTGTACTTGGGTGACTGCTTCCTTTCCCATGTTAGGGAAATTTTAAACTATTATCTCTTTAAATATCTCCTCAGGCCCTTTCTCATTCTCTTCTCTTTCTGGGACACCTATAATGTGAATATTCATGTGCTTGATGCTATCCTAGAGGTCTCTTAAATGATACTCATTTCTTTTCATTCTTTTTTCTTTATTCTGTTCTGCAGCACTGATTTTCACCACTCTGTCTTCCAGCTCACTATCCATTCTTCTGCCTCATATATTTTGCTATTGATTCCTTCTAATGTGTTTTTCAATTCAGTTATTGTATTCTTCAACTCTGTTTTGGTTGTTCTTTATTTTTTCTATTTTTTTGGTTAAAAACTTCTTGTAACTTCTCTCTCTGTGCATCCATTCCTTACCCAAGTTCTTGGATCATCTTTACAATCATTACTCTAAACTCTTTCTCAGGTAGATTATCTATCTCTTCATCACTTAGTTCTTCTTCTGGGGTTTAATCTTGTTCTTTTTTCAGGAACATATTCCCCTGCCATCTCCTTTTGTCTAACTTCTATTTGTACTTTTATGTATGTGGAAGTTTAGTTATGTTTCTTAACCTTGGAGAAGTGGCCCTTTGTAGGAGATGTCCTATGCATCCCAGCAGTACACTCCTCTCTTTTTACTTAATTGCCAAGGATCAGCTGGTCCCAGGGTAGGTTCTGACCTGTGTTTGCAGACTCAGTTCCACAGGCTGTGGGACTGTATATTTCTTGTTTCTGGTGTCTGTCCCCTGGTGGGTGAGGCTGGGCTACAGGTTAGTGCAGGCTTCCTGGTGGGAGGGGCTGGTACCTGCCTACTGGTGGGTGGAGTTGTGTTTTGACCCTCTAGTGGACAGGGCCATGTCAAGGGACATTTCTAGAGGTGGCTGTGGGCTAAGGAAGTCTTTAGGCAGCCTCTCTGCTGATGGGTGTTCCTGTCCTGTTGGCTGTTTGGCCTGAGGTGTCCCAGCACTGGAGCCTACCGCCTATTGTGTTGAGCCAGCTCTTGGTGCTAATGTCCCAAGCAAGAGGCCAACCTTCAGATCAGTACTCCCAGATATGTTCACAACTAGCTTTTTTGTCCCAAGGGAGAGCTACACAACTCTTCACCTCCCTAGGAGATCCTCCAAGACCAGCAGGTAGGTCTGGCCCATGGTCCTATGAAGTCACTGCTTTTCCCTGGGTCCTGGTGTACATGAGACTTTGTGTGTGTCCTCCAAAGTTTGAGTCCGTTTCCTCCAGTCTTGTGGAGCTCCTGTGATCAAGACCCGCTCTTCTTCAAAGCCAAATGTTCTAGGGCCTCCTCCTCCTGATGCCAAACCCCAAGCTGGGGAGCTCAGAACTTCTGTGATATAATTATTCTCCAGTTTGTGGGTAGCCTGCCCAGGGGGTATGGAATTTGATTATATCAGTAGTTCACCCCTCCTACCATCTCATTGTGATTTCTTCCTTGTCTTTGTATGTAGAATACCTTTTGTTGGTAGGTTCCAATCTTTTTATTGTTGGTTGTTCAGCAGTTAGTTGTGATTTTGGTGCTCTACTGGGAGGAAGTGAGCTCAAGATCTTTTGCTCCTCCATCTTGTCTTCTCTCCTTGTTCCTTTAAAGCAAATTTGTTAATTATGTAGCAGCATGAGACAAATATCTTCATCAATATTTATGTAGTGATTAACTATATATTAGTATTGTCATTGGCAAGATTAATATATTTTGCCTAATTAAGACAATATGTTGCTTCTTTGCAGATTTTACTTATAGAAAATTTACTGATGATACAACAGAAATCCATGACATCCAGTCCATGAAGAAATTTGGAAGGTTCATGAATAAAAACAGATCTGTGAGCTCTAACTTTGTGTTCAAACAATAGTGCTTTGCCCCAAGAAAGCAGAACATCCTCCAAGTTATGTTTCTCTGCAATAAAGTAATTTCTTCTGACTATATTTAGGCTTATGTTTCAATAAGAGTTCTTCTAAAAATCATTCAAAATGTGTTATTTTTTTCATCATATTAAGTATCTTTTACTGAAGACACCAACCTCCATAAGATATTATTTAGCATTTGAGATTGCACAATTTTTATCACTCTAAGTTTTCTTTGGAATTAGTCATATCTCCACAGACATTTTGTGTACAACCTAAGAGAAGGGTCTGCCAGTTTGTAATGGATATTTATTCTCAATAAAATTTTGACATGAATTTATATATCACTTCCCCACCATAAAGCATCCACTGCCTGTACATGTGTAGGTATTATAAAGTATCTGTACATTCACAACACTGTACAAGTTGCTCTGTGAAGACTATCTTCTTACTTTCTGTATGACTTTGGTTTTCTAAGGCAAATCCTACAAGTTTATACAATATACCAATTTGCCTGTTTTAAAAGAGATCAAGTAATAGTAGATAAAACAAGATAAAATATTTATTTAGAGTTTACATATTTGTAATTTAAAGGCCATACTCCTGATATTTCAGGCTGGATTTTTCTCAATTAGTACATCTAGGTATCAAGATTCCTTTTCTCTTATTGCTCTGTCATTTCTGAGGGCATTCTCCTTGCCCACATGGATGAATCTGGCTTCCTAGCATCTTAGTCCATGAGGAGAAAGAGTAAAACTGAAGAGAAAATGTCTTTTTTTGATGAATATGGTCTGGAATTTGTACACATTATTTCAGCCCTTGGGCCCAAATGTAGTGAAAATACGTAACATAATTGCAAGGAAGTCTGATAAATACTGTCTATATGTTTGAAGACATGTACCTAGTTAAAATCAGGACTTCTGTTACCAAAAGGAAGTAGAAAGAATGGGTGTTCAAGGACAGTTAGTGGTCTCTGCCCCAGTAGGATTTCTCAGAACTTAGAATCAGCACTTTGACTATTAATGTTAGTTTGATTTTAGGTACCTCTGTTTAATTCACTTGAAAATGTTATAAAGGTCAGAAAATGATGAATTAAAGTAGGAGCTTCCCTGCTGGTGCAGTGGTTGAGAGTCTGCCTGCTGATGCAGGGAACATGGGTTTGTGCCCCAGTCCAGGAGGATCCCACCTGTCGCAGAGCGGCTGGGCCCATAAGCCATGGCTGCTGAGCCTGCACATCTGGAGCCTGTGCTCCACAATGGGAGAGGCCACAACAGTGAGAGACCCACGTACCGAAAAAAAAAAAAAAAAAAAAAAGTAAAGTAATACCATATAATTAACTATATAATGTTTGTGAAACCAATTAACCCTAGGAAAAATTTGCAACAGTTTACTGATAATACATGAGTCTAATTATAGTGTAGACCAGATGTTAGTTATCAATTTCTCCACAGACTTATCATTTAGACAGGAAAGGATAAGAGAAGTTGATTTGTCCTTTCTTCTTGATCATTGTCTAGGTTTTGTTAGTTCAATGTATCCCTGAGTTTCAGTGATGCAACCACTTCCTAATCCCATGATGGCTTATGCATTACTAACTCAAATCAGACTTCCTTACATTATTGAAAGTCCATGTTTTGGAATATAGAGTATTTATTAACTGCATTTTCATATTTACCATTATTTTTCCCAAATATCTAACAAAGATATGAATACAAATTCAAAGACCTCCAGAAGTCTAGCTGTATTCTACTGCATACTATAATGGTTACTAGAGGAAAGTTCTCTTCTCTCTATGCTTTTTCAGGCAAATAGTTTTATGATAAATTTGGGTGAAGAAAACAAGTTCAGGCCTGGGAAATATTTGAAAATCCCTATTACTCTGAGGTCCTTTAAATTGGTATTTCTTGTATCTCAGCAGCAGGTTGAAAAATATTTAATTTGTATTTTATATGTTTATGATGACTAACACGTATTATACTTTGAAAGAATTAATTGCAGAACTGTAATGATTTTAGAGGAAAATATATCATGCTAACATAAAAAGAGATAGTCACACATACACAAGCATTATATATACCACAGTGGTGCTATAAATTTAATAAAAGAAGAAGAAATAATGGACATAAAATATTTTTAAAAATTGAGATAAAATAAAATTCTGTTTTCTGATTCTGTTTTCTGAATTTCTGGAAGGGATTCAAAAATAATTGGAAGTATTTTGAGAGTCATTATAAAGAACTACTTAATAAGGTTTATACACAAAGACTACAACCTGGGAAATTTTCAGTAATTGTCTTCCATCCTTTCAGACATTGTATTGGACACCTCTGAGAACTTTAAATTGCTCCAGAAAAAATACATAGTCTCCTACCTAAAGCAAATAGTGATTCAAAGAAACAGCCTATGAAAGAAACCAGGTAGCACAGTTGGTAACATCTTCAAAAGTCAAAAAGATCTTTAACTATTTAATGTAGTAGAAATAATGGTAAGAAAATGGTAGAACTTGTAGCAGACCTATAGATTGCCTGTATAGACCTATACAGTCTGGAAATACTGTATAGTATAACAAATTTTAGGTCAAATTCTTCATGAGGTCCCTGTGCTTGAGTGATTAGCAAGTGTGAGATGCAGAAACAGGCTCATTTGAAACATTATTTGTATAATATCTCATTATGTTATTGTATATTATACCTTCTCAAAAGTCAACATGTTCTGCCATGACAGACTATGGTATCTCAGAGAACAACACTCTCACATTTAATCTATTTTCTATTTACTCCAACAACTGATTATCTTCTTTATATTTAGAAAATTAGCTACGATACTTTTCTTGACAAACAAGATTAAAATTCCCAGAGGTCTTTGTTATTTCCACTGACTTCTGTGCTCTTAAACTGGCTTGTCATATCAACTGAAACTGCCTGCCATTTGTTGAAACTATTTAATTGTTCCAATTATTTTTAAATGAAAATGTTCTCACTGTCTACAGATTACATACTTCCATGCATCATATTCATTCCAGCACATTTCTTTATATTGTTGATAAACAAGTTTGAACTCCAAATTATGCTTTGTGTGTCACAAAGCTGCAGCTGTAAGCACAGAATTAAAATGTGAGCTGAGAGTATTCATCAGAACAAACAAGGTCATCATAAAATAACTGTTAAGATTAGGTTCATTTTTATCATTTTCTAATTGCTATATCTTTTGGGTTGAATGGAAAACCCATATGCCATTTTTAGAGAGCTTCACAGTTAATGCAGTATTGTATTTAGCTGGTGGATCCCTGCTACTTTCTACAGGAAATGAAGGCAGATTTATCCATTTGTCCTACGTGTATAGAGCACCTATTTTGAACAATACCAAGCATTGTTCTATACATTAGGGTTATACACAAGAGTAGATCATAATCTCTGCTTGCAAAGACCTTATAGCTCACTTATGGAAATAGACAAGAAACATAGAAGTTTTTGAATAAATGAAAGCACATCTATAAACATCAAAACTTGAAAAAGGAAGGAAGCATCTAATTATTTTTGGTTGTTATTTGTTAACTATAATATTCAAAATCTGACAAAGACATTACTAAAGAAGATTACATTTTATGTTATCTGTAATGATAGCTAGGGAGTTAGAAATTAAAAAGAATAAAATGTTTGATGCAGCAAAAAATAACAAAAAATGTGCA
Source organism: Lipotes vexillifer (assembly GCF_000442215.2). Lineage (NCBI taxonomy): Eukaryota > Metazoa > Chordata > Mammalia > Artiodactyla > Lipotidae > Lipotes > Lipotes vexillifer. The sequence continues at coordinate 215,843 of NW_006774071.1, forward strand.
GACTGAACACTTGACTTCCACACTTAAGAAGAATTTCCTTCCCTGTTTCCATTATAAATCATTTTATAGAATATTTCTAAGTTGTAACATTCACTGACGTGCTAGAAAAAGAGTGAGCAAAATGTTTTTCATGGGCTCTGTAATGTGTGTGTCTATATAAAGCATGTGGGAGCCTCACTTATACCCTCCATGAAAGAGTTTCCTTTCCCCTTCCATTACAGCCCCTTTTACAAAACCTTTTTTTTACATAATAAAGCAATGGAGATCAGATTGCATTAAAACTGACACATATAATGTGATACATATAATGAACATAGTGACACTTGATCAAACAACATTTGATTCAACAAATTTTCATTTCAATAGTTTTCTGGTATTTGTTTAATGGGATTTTTTGAACTATAAATGAGAAATATCATTTAAATATTCTTTCACTTTTAATTTCCCTTTAGGAAATTCTTAACATGGACAATATACTACTTTGTTCCTTGTGGATATGTCTGAGTAAATACTTTGTAAAGCAACAAAACACTTTTTTGTTGGACTGTGGGAAGGTAATATGATTCCTTTCATTAGATGTCTAATGAGAAACTCCTGTAGGTCTCAATTGACCACGACTGTTCACCAGACAACTTGGTGTTGGCCAACATAGCTGGAGAAGTTGAGCTCTATTATTGAGCCCAAAGTTATCTTCCATATGGAAGGTGTCATAAAGGAAAATAGGTAATTCCAGTGAAGACAGTTCTCTACTAACAGTAACAATTTACTACTGATGCTCTATTGATCACTCAACAAAATATGCATAAAATGATATTTAGGATTTTGGGAATATTTTTACTTAAATGAGATAAATTGCCTACTCTAAATCACCATTAACCAGTAGATTGATTTCTAAAAGATATACATGAATACTTATCTTAGAATATAAAACAAATATGTTAATATTCCAAATATGTAGTATAATATACTACATATGTATTATGTAGTATAATATACTACATATGTATTATGTAGTACATACATATGTATGCCATATATACATGTGTATTATGTAGTATGATATACTATAATATTCTGATCATAAGCAAATATTTAGATTTTTAAAGTTGTGACATATTGAACTTCACACATTATTTTACTCATTTACTTATTCAGAACTATCTGTGTGTTTTGCTTGTTCATCCATAATCTTAATGCAGTATAGTAAGATAATTTGATCTCTGCTTCAAGTACTAAAGGGATAATTTTTCCTATTATCTCTAGAGGTGGTGGAGTTTTCAAGGAAAAAGAAGAAACTAGATGATAGAGTTTATGATTTCACATAGTCTTTCCTCTATCATATAATTATTATCATAATTATCAGGAAGACTACTCTAGATTTGGCCTTGGGGAGGGGTCATTTTAGAAAAAGGAAAGAGGAGACCTTCAGCTCCATGGACCTAAATACAGCCAATTACTAGTCCTGTGGATTTGCTTCCCCTTGTATTTCTACATTCCATCCCTCTTCCATTCTTATCTTTCAGGCAGAAATGATTAGATTATTATCATAATAACTAGATACAACTCACCTTTTTCTTATCTCAGTTTAATTCCTCCCTAATATTTCTCTTCCAACTTAATTTTTTGTTGTTGTTGTTGCTGAATTCCCATTACTTATCAATTCTAGCAAAATCTTTTCCCAGTGGATTTTAGGCCCTTCACACAATGCCTGATAAAGCCTTCTCACTCACTAGACCTTACAGACTCCAAAACCAGAAATACAGATTGATTCTCAGATACCAGATTCCTTGCCCATTGTGATTAGTTGATTCTCTTTCCACTCCCTCAAATACCTACATAAAATGCCAATTAAACCTCTTAAAACTCTCAACTGGCAGTTACTTCATTTTGTATTTTCTGACTATCCTTGAAAAACTTGATGTTAACTTTCACTTCTTTTAACCTTTCTAGCATTTCTATAATGATTATGAGTTTTAGCTTTTCTCCATCTATGTTATATTCTTCTCAAGAGTGGATTAAGTATCTCACTTTAGTTTTACCCTGGAGATATCTAGTATTTGCTCAATATATTGTTACACTATTTACTGTTTTATTGAGGAGATAGTCTCATTATTACAGTATGAAATGACAGGCCATTTTTGTTAATTCCATTTTTTGAAAGTGTAAAATCACTGTTCATAGGCTAAGGAAAAATAAAAGTGTGTAATGAGCCTGCTATATGTAAGCATGATGATAGAGTAGTAGAAGAGGAGTAGGATATAAAAACACATGATGAATACTTTATTCTCTAGAAGAGAACAATTTTATTGTTCAAAACAGAACCTCTTTATTATGTTATAAGCTTTAAGAGGACAGCAAATCATGCTCACAGCTGTTTCCCTAGCATCCAGCACAGTGCCAGACACATTAGCTTTGCTTTGAACATTGCTGTTGAATTAATGAATTACCCATTTTTTAACATATATTTATTGTGACACTCTCTTTACTTATTAAAAAATTAAGTATGAGTTGTGTATTTAACAGGTATAATTAGTTCAGTTTGAAAAGTTCTTGTGAGACATTCTAGGAATCAAATATTTATTAAATCATTGCTTTGGTTTTTTGCTGACATCAAAATTTCTGAAGTTATTACTATGGTAACCAGACAAGGAATTCCCTAGCACTGTGAAATATGTCTTTGACCAGAAGCAATTATTCAGTGAGTTTTAATAATCACATTTCTAGAATGGTGGGTATCTGCTTTCAGTTCATTGAATTACTAGAACTGAGGTCAAAACCACATTTATATAACAAAATGTTTTATAGAGATTGGCCATGAGGTACTAAACAAATGTCATCTATCAGACAGACAAAGTCAGGAAGCCATGGGTGTTGGGAGAGGACACGGAGAAGACGTGACCACCAGTTGACGCAAGAGCTGGACCTGGGCAATTGGAGGCTCCTCACCCTGTCCCATGTTCGTGGAATGTATGTTTCTCCACAGTTCCCACACTAGGAGCCATTAAAGGATACATAATGTGTATTTGAGACCAACTAGACTGAATATGTCACCGAATCCCACTAAGGCCTCTTTATAAACTTTTAAGATTTTGGTGGGCAGGTTTGGATGTATACACCTCTTTCTGTCACCTAAGGCAAGCATTCTTTGTAAGTTTCCCTGCTTATTAAACCTGCCACCTGCTAATCTGGAGTGATCTGCCTCTTCCTTTGATCTCTCCTTGCCTTCCATGTACAGGAGCCAGTTTGATTTCCCCAGGGCAATTCCCAAACTTTCTAACCGACAGTTAGCAAGCCATCCAGAAGACAAAAGAAGTATGTTTTGGAAAAGAGGAAACACAAGGGAAATCCCGATGGCCATAGACTTCTATGTGGGGAGGAGTGGTCTGTATGTCAGATGCTGGTGAACTGCTGTGTGAGTACAGGGATGCCTCGAAAATGCCAGATGGTCTAAGGCGTTTGTTTGAGAACTGGCAGCAGAGAGGGAAATGCAGGGCTGTGCAGTGGTTTGGCCTCTACTGTAGGCAGGTTTTTGGTCCAACCAGAGGCAGAAGCTTGGTTTACAGAGTTGGAAGAAGAGATGAGGTTAGAGAAGGACATGTGGTTTCCACTGCTCTGTTCCCTTTGGTGTTCGCAGACAAGACAGGAGCACAGTATAATAAGTTGGAGACCTTAGCTTGAAGTTTTGAAAAACCAGGAGGGTGCAGGGTTTTGCAAATAAAGGTCTGAGCACTTGTGGCAAATCCTGATTAAGATGATAAGAGTTGGAATACCTGGGAAAGTGAGGAGAACAAAGAGGAGGATGTGTAGTGATTGAAGGTGGAACAAATGAAGTGCTCTTTGCAAACCAATCCCTAATACAAAGGAAAGCAGAAGTACAGCCAGTGAGGCAGCTCTCAATTCAGGAAACATTCATGATGAGAAAATATACTCCCGGTGAGCTTATTGATATATCTGCCAAGTTCCAACAAAAGGCCAGGGAAAGTATTTAGGCATGGTTATTGTGGCCATGGGATACAGGAGGTGATGGTATTTCTTTGATTAGGCAGTACCACACGCCCTGCCCTTTGGCAGTACCTTCAGGGCACTGGGGGATTCAAGGTACTCCCTCCTTTATAGATTGGATTATTCTAGCCTACAGGGAGGAGGCTCTTCTTGGGTACATGGGACCTTGGAAATCTATAAAGGAGGCACAACAAATTCTCAGGAAATTGGGAGACAAGCTACCTACACCCTTGTCTTTGAAGATCCTGACTGGGCCACATTGACTGTAAGAATGAAAGTCGGGATACTCCAGTCTGCCCTCAGCACCTGATGTGGGATGCTAATATCCATGCTGAGCCCAGTCATGGGACAAGACATTTATGATTTTGGGCAATCCATTGCTGATCATGGGAAACTGAGAAGCCCAGGAGTTGTACGGGGCTGGGAAGTACCTGAAACAGAGAGGGAGTGCAAAGTCTATGCCAATCTGCTGTAAAGCATCAGGTAAGGGTAACTCAGAAGCAAATGTGGTTTGACCTCATTGTTCCCAAGACCCCACCTGAAAAGATAGACCAGCAACCCATCACTGTGTTGGTAGGCCTGTGGAAAGCCTTAAACTGGAACAGAACTTCAGGCCTGCCCCACACATCCCTACCATCCCTAATGCCCCACTTTCTTCAGAAGAGGCCTCAGGGTTACAGTCTTATTCTACTTGAGTTTCTCCTATGCCTTGGGTATAAGATTCAGGTCAAGATCACCTCCAGTTCAAGGCCGTTGGAGGTGATCTGAAGCCTCATGTTGAGTTTGCTATTCACTGGTCCCAAAGAAAAAAATAAAAGGTGACAGCTCTGGTGGATACTGGAGCCAAATGTACTCTAATGCATGGTAACCCTCAGGAATTCTTTGTCTTTCTCAGTGCCATCAGTGGTTATGGGGGCAAATGGTTAGGGTCAGGAAGGTCCCTCTGACCCTGCAAATTGGGTGCTCTCCCTCACAAGAATGTTTCTGTCTCACCAATACCAGAGAACATATTGAATTCACCTCTATTGGTGAATTCTCCCTCCAGGTTAGAGTAACCAAACCAGTGATGAGGGCAATCACCAACTGGGAACCATTAAGTCTAACACCTTCCAAAAGAGTAGTAACTGTCAAACAATATAAATTGCCTGTGGAGCATAAGGAGATAGGAGAAACTATCCAAAAACTGCACCAAGTAGGTATTGTATGCTGTGCCTTTAGTGCTTCAAACAGCTGGTATGGCAGTTAAAAAAGCAAGAAGGCTCATGGAGGATGACCATGGACTACTGAGAAATGAACAAGGTAGTGCCACCACATTCATGCCCTGCGTCCAACTTTGTTGCCATCTTAACTGACTTGACAAGTTCTGAGTCACAAGATCAATTTGCCTTCACATGGGAGGGCAACAATGGACTTCTCAAGTACTTCTCCAAGGTTACCTGTACTGTCTCACCATATGTCATATGATGGTAGCCCAAGACCTGTCTATGTTCTCCTTCCCCACAAGTAAAATTATCTCATTACATTGATGATATAATGTTAACATGTGAAGATTTGCCTCTGATGCAGGATGCTCAGCAGAATTTTCTGGAACATTTGCAAAGAAAAAGGGCAGTGAATACACATAAAATGTAAGGCTTAGGCACCACTTTAAAGATTCTAAGAGTCCTATGTTTGGGTAAGACATATGTCATCCCAGAATCTGTGATTGATAAGGTGCAAGCCTGTCCACCCTCTAAGAATGTGAAAGAGGTACAAGTCTTTGTAGCAATTTGGGGGTTGTAAAAGACTTTTATTTCCCACCTGGCACAGTGCCTCCATTCTTTATATACCACCTGGTAAAGAAAAGGTACATGTGTGACTGGGAATCAGAGCAGCAAGCTGCCTTTGAGCAGGCAAAAATACTAGAGAAACATATTAAAGCTCTGGGCATCTCCCAAGCAAGGCTACCATTTGAGATAGATGTATTTGTGACTCCAAGAGGTATGGAGTGTGCACTGCGGCAGAGACAACAGAAAGAGATAGTATCCTTAGGGTTTTGGTCTCAGTTATGGAAGGGGAAAAATATCTGATAAATACCTCCAAAGAGCAACAACTACTAGCAGTGTACACAGTAGTGTACACAGGTAGAGCATCTCACAAAGAAAAAACATATCATGGTAAGAACGTCCAGTCCTATGAAGGACTGGGTTAAGACTATGATCCATTGGCTCACCTCAGCCATGGCTCAAATTGTCACTTTGACTAAGTGACACATCTATTTGTATCAGAGGAGCACCCTGTCTTCCAGCCCCACTGTCTCTAGAAATGCAGGTGTTACTAGGCCATGTAGAGTATATTGATCTTCCAAACGCCCCCACCCCTATTCCTGTGGCAGCCCCTGCAGCCTGTAGAGAGAGAGTGGAGGAAATTTCTAATGATGGCTGGTCTACTGACAAGTCTAGTAAGGGTAACCCACCCACATGGACTGAAGTTGTTATACATCTCAACACTAAGACCATCTGGATGAAAATAGGAGCAAACTGTAGTAGCCAGTGGGCTAAACTCAGAGAGATTTGGCTGGTAATCACTCAGGACCCCTGCTGTTACCCTTTCCACTGACATTTGGACTGTTCTAATTGGATTAACCCACGGCTTGGACAATGGGAAGCTGAGAGGTGGATAATCATAAATAAGCTCTTGCGGGGTCAGGATAAGTGTAAAGATGCTGAGTTTGCCTTTAAGAGCCTGAGGGAGTCCTCATTGTCTTCCATGTCTTGGCTCATAAGGCACTTAAACCAATTGGCATTTAGGAAGCTGACGCTAGCAACTCTCCCTTCAATACATACAGCAGGTTGGGTATATAGGAAGAGTGGCCATGGTAGTGCCCAAGTGGAATGGTACGTTGCTAAGGAGCCAGATTGCCCTTGGAATACAGATATTTGGTTAATGCAGTAATAGCTTGTCCTTTGTGTTCTAAACAAGACCCAAGGCAACTGCCAAAGGAGTCTGGGGCAATACACTGTAATTTCCAACCAGTGAGGGATTGGCAAATTGATTATATTGCCCCTCTGCCGAGTGAATATCCTAAATATTCCTTAGTCTGTGCAGATACCACATCTGGTCTAACCCAAGGTTTCCACTGTTGCTGTGCAAATCAGGCTGCCATCATTAGTGGATTAGAGAAGCTGAATACCTTCTCAAATAGACAGTGATCAAGGGCCACATTTTGAAGGTCGTAATATGTAAGACTGGGCAAAAGAACATGACATTGAATGGAGTTTCCATCTCCCCTATAACCTGCAAATTATAAGGTTTTGTAGAAAGGAAGAATGGAATATTAAAGCAACAGGTTAGTAACTAACAGGTAAAACGACCTAGGCTGGGTGGACTAAAGTACTGTCCTCATCTTTAATACATTTGGTGTCTCCTTGCCCTCTGTGTAAGGGGCCAGTTTCAGATTTCACCTGGGAAGCTCCTGAGATTTGAACCAACAATGGGTAAGGCCTCTGTGTATCCAGACAAAGAGCAATGCTGAGAGAGTTAAGCCAAAGCAGGTCCTTTAGGTTCAGGTCAACTGGTTGGTACAAGGTCCAGTGTCCTGTGATGATAGTTCAGAAACAAGGTGGAGGCAAGTATTGCACAGCAGACCTCATTGGAATTCAGGCTGGGCCCTGAGGTAGGGATAGAAGAATGAGGAAACAGATCTGGGCAACAAGAAGCAGAAACAACCTAGTTATCTGAACAACAAGGATAAAGTTCCAAGAACAGTTGTGGAATTTGAGACAGAAGATTTTTCTTTCATTTTATTTTACATTGCCTTATAGTCTAAGCACCAAGAGACCTTGACTGCAGAATTGGGTGGGAGAGCTGGACAATAGGGGCTCCGACACAAGAGCAACATTTCAAAGTCAACTATAACTTCTGAGGTCCAAGATTACAAAGAAGGCTACTGGTTCACCAGTTTCACCCCCACATCAAGATTTTGAAAAAAAATAAAATAAAAGATAATCTCTACTTTCATCATTGTCTTGTATCTCTATCATAGTTCCAGAGCTTTTCTGATACCATTGCTTTAAATTTCCCTTTAAACTTAAACTTAACTCTTCTCTTAGGCATGAAGGCCTGAAAAAAATCCAATTAGTATTTTAGTAGCAGGTAGCTCTAGGTAAAGATTTAGTCTGACTCTCAGCTGGTGGCCCACTGTGCACTTGCTGAGAGAATAAAGAGAGATCACATATGACTGCACCTTCCCACCAGGCAGGGGAACAGGAAGGCTCACTGCAGAGGCCCTAAACACAAGCTACATGTCTGGAACTAACAAAACAACATCTCGCAGAGAAACACCTGTGTCCTCTCCTCTTTGCATCATACTAAGGAGATTATTTTCTTTCTCTAAAGCCAAAAATGTTCAACAAAGAAAAAAGAAACAGTGCGGTCTGGTCTTGTTCTATTTGAAAATAGCATGTGCTTTAAATTCAGCCGAATAAGCCACAATGCTGATAATATCAAGGTAGCTCAAAGCAGGTGGATCATAAAGACCAATGGTCACAGGCATAGAAGCAAAGTGTACAGATGGATGAGTAAAAACTATATACCCTTCAGTATGCTATGCTCAGAATGCATGGGCTAAGGAATATTGATCAGTATATTTATACTTCTCTGTGGAAGTAAGTATATATAGCATAGTCATATAAGACCACACATTATTGACAATGTGAACATTTCACCATATCAACATTATTCATAACTATAGTTAATTTGTGTGGACAATGATCTATTTTATGCATGTAATATTCACTTATCAAAAATTCTGGTAATGAAAGTAGCATTTGATAAGTAAGGGAGATAAAAATCATATAATCAGCCACCAATAGGTACAGGTTATATGCATTGTACTGGTGATTTCTTTTTTTTTTTTTTTTTTTTTTTGCGTTA